>NC_090654.1:233926253-234253753 GCF_040937935.1 Hyperolius riggenbachi | reverse complement strand
AGG
Source organism: Hyperolius riggenbachi (assembly GCF_040937935.1). NCBI lineage: Eukaryota > Metazoa > Chordata > Amphibia > Anura > Hyperoliidae > Hyperolius > Hyperolius riggenbachi. The sequence continues at coordinate 234,253,750 of NC_090654.1, read as the reverse complement.
CCAGGAAGCGCTGCGGAGGGGGGCTTTGAAGATCAGACCCCCCCAGCAGGACATCCCCCTAGTGAGGAAAAAAGGGGGGAAGTCTGATCGGCCTGGCTGCAACCTGAACTGTGCTGTGGGCTGGAGAGCCCACGCAGCACAGATCAGCACAAAATAGCGTGGTACAGAAGTGGTTAATTACACTGCCCCCAAGTATTCATGAATGTATCTTAACTATCTATTTACACAGATGAATGACCTCCAGACGTCTAAACATTTTTCTATAAAATTGTTTTCAGATATATTTTTGGTAAAGTTTATCTTTATTTTTTTAATTTTCTTATTTGTGTTTATTAATAAAACTTAGTTTCACATTTTTAATATGCAACTTTATTTTCCTCTCACACTGGTGCAGTGTGCCGGCCTGTTTTGGGGGCCTTTCACACAGACGCAACATTTTATTTATGTACTCTCCCCCTACCTGATTCCCTAATACTAATCCTCCTAATTTGCACCTAACCCTGACTGATAATAACACCAAGTGGTGCTCCCCTAGTCACCTTCCATCATCACCTCTGTGTTGTCCACTTTGCAGTAGCTTTGTCATCGAGTGCCAAAATCACCCACCTTATACCATTTGGTTTGGCCACCCAACCTTCACACATACCGGTGATAGGCTTATAGCGAGGTTCTCAAAGAGGCTTTCAGAAAGGCTTACCTGAAGGCAGTAAACTACTAAAATTAATATTTAAATAGTATTTGTTAGCACTGGAAACAACACATTTCATGGGCCGCTGCCTGCTTCGTCAGGTTACTGCAGTCTATGTAAAAAAAATAAATCCATCTGTAGAGAGCACCTACGGTTACAAACATCACTCATTTAAGTCGTCTTTCTTTAGTGGCGCCTCTTACTTCCCAGTTTCACACAGAACGTTCAGTAATGTACACATTGTTCTCTTGTTTTCACTTTTATCTCTCAAAATTGCTGTATTGTATCCAAAAAGTCAAAAATTTCCATGGGGTGTACTTGATTTTTCATGATCATAAATCTTAACCGAGTGCCTCAGAATGCTGATCTTTGCTATTTACGCTCACCCCCCTCTGTGCCTTTGGTTCCATTCACCCATCTCACATCAATGTCATTCTCTGTAATGTGAAACTGCTGGACAGCTATTAGAAAATAATAAAGATTTCGGTCGGGTCTTGCTCGCTTGACCCCAACATGCTTAAAACATGATTTCTTTTCTATCACTGACAACATAACTATGTGTAACATATTCTTCAATGGAAAATGAAAGCGGGAAGATGGACTGAGATGGATGACATTTTTATTTATAGTAAACGCATATTTATAATGGTTTGATCATGCATGTCCTTTATGTACAGTTAAAGAAGAAAGTTGGAGGATAAAATGAGGAATGTGTTCCATGGTGATAACCTCACAATTGAATCAATGGGCAAATGAAAAACAGCAGCTTTTTAAGAACATATAGTATATGCTGTTTGATGCTGAAATATAAGTGTTCATTATATTCCCATTGCTAATCATACACAGTGTTGTTTGCAAATTTTCACCATAATAATTTTTACATTGAGAAAAATTCATGTAAAATGCAAAAAAAATCATTATTTTTTACTGCAAAAATTTCGGAAAAGCAAGAATTATTTTTAGGCCTCTTTCACAGTAGGACATTGTGTTTTTTTTGCGACGTTAAAGTCGCAAAGCAAGTTACAACGCAATGCCCCAAAAAAGTCACAACGCAACATAATGCCCCGTTCCGGTCGCATACAGTAGAGCATACAGGCAATGAAAACGATGTTTCCAAATCATTACTGAGCATGTGCAAACAGTCCAACGCAGCTAATAACGTGTATAACGCACTGCATGCAGTACTATCACTTAATGTGGAGCGTTAGTCACCAACGCAACGTGTGCACTGCAAATGGCTGCATTGTTTTTTCATTGCAGTACGTTATTCTGCGTTAAATGTTGTTTTATCGTGCGACTTTAATGTCGCACTGTGAAAGAGGCCTAAGCATGAAAATTCACAAAAAGTGTGAAAATCACAAACTTATTACAGAATGATTTTCAATGGCATTTTTGCGCAAAAGTCGAACTTTATATTATTTTTGCGGAAATTAATACAAACAGAATTTATAAAAATGCTCACAGATGACATGTTTAAGGAAAAAATAATGGTGATCACATGATTCTAGTCCCCAATGATGCTCAGGCTGTCCTTGGCAGATTATGGAGAACCTGCTGTCCAGACTCCACCCCTGCTAGCTGTTGTACCTCCCATCAACACTAAGGGCCCTTTTCCACTAGGAGAATTTGCAACTTTGCTGAATCCCAATCGCTAGCGTTTAGCGCGAACGCTAGCGATTGCTAGTGGAAAAGAGTCCTAAAAAATTAATTTTGAGTGGTAGACTGGAGAGCCACAAACCCCTTTCCAGTTCTTTTTGGGAAAGGCAGCGACTGTCCGCTCAGTCAGATCTCCTCTTCCAAAAGACAGCATAGTTTGGGTGATCTTGGAAAAAAAGGACTATAAGGGCTTGTTTCCACTATTGCAGTGCGGAATTGCCTGGATTCCACCGCTGACGAAATCGCATGCGGATGCGATTCCGCATGCATTTTTTGCCATGATTTCGCATGCATAGGCAGGGTATATGCGATTTTAACCATGTCACTGCCTGTGGGAATTAACATGGGTACCTATGCGAAATCTCGGGAAAAATGCATGCAAAAAACGCATGCGATTTCCCTATTAAATACATTGCCTGCGATTCGCCTGCATTCCACACGCAGGCGAATTTTGCGGGCTCTGCCGTGCAGAAAAATCCTGCACAGAAAAACGCAAATGAAAACTGACAAGTGGAAACAGGGCCATCCACTTGTATTGGTTATGCGAATCCGCATGCGGATAACGCATGTGGATTCGCTCTAGTGGAAACGGGCCCTAAGGCCTAGTTCAAAGTGATCGGTTGCGTTGCAAAATAATTCTGAACGTCAGTTCACTACCTATACAATTCTATGAGAATTCTGTTCACATGTCTACGATGTAATGGATCATATTATTCTAACTTGCTGCATGCAGGCTTTAAATTAACCATTTCACCTCAAAGGGTTTTTAAAAATAATGAAAATGTATTTCATTTTACTATGGGAAGGTGTATAGTAGGGTATTTGGATGTGGTTTTACTTTTTGGCCACAAGATGGAGATACAGAGTTAGTGTGTTCTAAAAATAGAAACAGAAACAAGTGTTTGTATTTGTTTGTATTTGTGTAAATACAGGGACGTAGATACTCATGCTGGGGGAGGTGAAAAGGTTTAAGTCTATGTTCAGTCTCTATACAGTTCACACACATTATAATAAGAGCATGTTATGCTTGTTATGCAAATGACCACTGTGAACCTAGCCTAGCCCATACACCGCAGGCCCATTCCCAATCTATTTCATTTCATGCTGAAATTGATCCGGAATCAGCCTTGTGGTGCCGCATTCGCCGACTCAACGCTATCCCTGTAATGTTAAATGTCCTCCACGGTGCCCACTGCAAGTGATACGTTACCTGTCCGCGGGCTTCGCTGCTTCCGGGATTCTACATGCACGCTACGTGGTTGCCTAGTAACGTGGCCGCGTGTGTGACATCTGACTAGGCAACCACGTATGGACAGCAGAGTGCACCCAGAGAAGCGGAGGACAAGCTGAGGCCGCGGACGGGTAATGTATAACTTGCACTGGGCACCGGGCGACCTTTAACATTAGGGAGGGACAGCTCCAGGGGGTTTCGTCATGTTCATGGATCATCCCGAAATTGCACGCTGTTACCGCTGCGCACCTGTTCGAGCAAGTCGGCTCAAGATCTTGCAGCATGTGCTATCGACTATGTGACCAATTTTTGAGACAGACATTGGTCACATTTTCGATCGGGCATGCACTTGGTGGCACCAATTTTTATCCAAATCGATTATAATAATTGAACCAGATGGGTCGATCGGCCATGATTTATGGCTACCTTGCCTGGTCTAAGCGCCTCCTCCAGACTAGCAATTGACCAGATTGTAACACAACCTCCACAGATGAATCTTCTGTGCAGCGACTAAGTCAAAGCACTCCTCCTGTTTGAGTGCAGAGTATGCTTGTGATTACATAATTCTGAAATGAAGGCAGATTTGGGTACTTACTAACTGTAATAATATTATTAGAAAAAAATAATTCTATTTTAAATAACAAAATTTAGCTACTTTCTTTAGGGCATATGTATGATTCAGCCTCTGGGAGATTTGGGTGCAGGATAAAGGCGATATACGGCTCACCCTGCTCCTGCACAAGTACTGGTGGCTCTAATTACTATTCCCCCTCCAGGTACTCGTGGATAGTGGGGAAAAGACGTAATTCAGCTTCCAGCTATTGCTGGCGGCCGAATTACAGTGTTTTATAGTAATTTGTGCTCTGTCTTTTCACCTCGCCCCACATTACTTACTGAGCTCCACTCTAGCCGTAAATTTCTATTGCAGCCTATGGTGGCGCCAGCTGCACCTAAGTCTCCAGCCCTATTTTAGGCCCTTTTTATATTTGACTTGCAAACCTGCATTGTGTTACCCTGATTTACGGCAGGGTAACACAATGGCAATGCAAGGCAATGGAGCCTAGCACACTTACGGCGTTGGGTCACATTGCACCCGGATTGCTCGTTTGAGACGCGTGTTACCGTCTGACTTTTGCGGGAATGCAGCGGTGGCAGAAGTAATATGTTCATAGACGATGCAGGAGTTTTGAACATGTTGGAATGAAGGGAATACAATGGGGAAACCTGGGAATACCAGTGGTTTACTTCCTGTCCAGCAGGGAGTACATCACTGGCTGAGGGGCATGTGGAGGGGGTGGTGGTAGGACCTTATCAGCGCACTCTGCTGCAGGGTCATGTGATTGACATTTTCTGCATTGCGGTGCGTCGGGGGCGGGGCATCACACCGGAAAGGCACAGGCCAGGTGTAATGCTGGCCATAATTGTCCCAACCTTCGGGGGTGCATTCCTCTTGCTGACATCCACCACTGAGGCCTCAGAAAGGGTTAAGTACTCAGCGTTGTCTCTGTGAGAGATCCTCGCGTCACACCATTATTCACCCTTAAGAAAATTCCATCATTATATGCATGAAAACCACTTTCACTAAAGTGCTCTGGACAAGTTGACAAATTGTTAACATTCAATGCGCATAAAATAGACTGTATTTGTATATTAAAAGTGCAAGGTCAGCTGAATATTCTGTCAGCTAATTTGCAGATGAACAGAATGGGATACAATGAAGCTGCACAAGCTGTCACAAGGTCATCGTGATCCAAGGAATCTTATCAGGTTCTCATCTGCAGAAAAAATATTAGTTATGGCCAGGGATGAGCAGAAACTACGCCAGTGAGAATTTACGCATCGTAGTTCGCATCTACGCATTGTAGTTTGTAGGTGAAGTTTCAAAACTACGCTTACGAATTTATGCGTAGCGAAGGTCCGCTACAAGTAGCTTACGCCCACTATGTGTAGTTAACATGTGTATTGCGTAGTGAACTACGAATGCGTTACTCGCGTCTAATTTTCCACGTGCGATTGTATGCTTACGCATTAGAAGGGGGAATGTACGTATAGAAGAGTTCCTGGCATAAGCATTTAAAGAGGAATTAATGCGTACAATTTTCTGCATGCGGGCATAAGCATCCGCATACACTACACTTCGCACTACGTGTAATTGCATATTTTAATGCGTATTCTACGAAATGCATACGAAGCGAATATTTGATTTTGAAGCCGTAGTTTGGCAAAGCGTGATTGCGTAAAACTACGCGTAGTTCCAGCGTAGCGAAGTTGGCTGACTACGACCATCCCTGGTTATGGTAGCCAGGCCCCATTTCCACTAGCATATTCGTTTTCATGTGCGGTTTTTGCATTTTTTTAAATTTACCTTTATTATTTTGCAGTGCTCTGGAAAGAATCTAGCACATCCATTTTTTGTCTTTTTTTGTTGGGGTGTGTATTTATCAAAAACAATCTATTATGAGTAAATCTATTAGGTAAGATGCATTAAAGTCGATGGGAAATGTGAAAAAAAAAGTCAGATACTTACCTAAGGAGATGGAAGGCTTTGGGTCCTGTAGTACCTCCCCCCTCCTCTCACGGTCCCCACATTGGTCAAATACTGCTTCCCGCCACTGAAGGAGGCTTCAGAAGTCTTTGGGACCCCGCGTGCTCCCAAAGACAGGCCACTCCAGACTGTGCACGTGTGAGCACTACCTTTCATGCACTCGTACGTGCACAATATGGAGATGCCTGTCTTTGGGAAGACTCTGCTCCAGTCCCGAAGACATCCGAAGTCCTCCGGGTGGGGGATTCAAAGGAAGGAGCTACCAATTTAACGAGGGCACCGTGAGAGGAGGCGGGAAGGCTTTATAGGACCCAGGGACGTCTCTCTCCTTAGGTATGTATCTGGCTGATTCTCCTTAGGTATGTATCTGGCTGATTCTTTTTTTTTTTTCCAGTTCCCATTGACTTTAACAGCTATAACCACAGGGTGTGCAGTGTTTTTTAGCAAATGTCTTTCTACATCCTGTAGGAATAGGAAGTTGTGTATAAAACGTGTAAAAAAAATGCAGTTAAGTTTTGTTTAACAAAAGAGGATGAAAATTTAGATTTTTCTATATATTGGGTTTTTTTTGCTGCCCTTATGTTTGGAGTGTGTGCGGGCTGTGTATGAATGCTGCATGTACAGTATGTGTGTGCGTGTTGTGCATGCATGTTGCATGTATGTGTGGAGTGTGTGCGAGCTGTGTACGCATGCTGCATGTATATGTGGAGTGTGTGCGTGCTGTGTATGCATGCTGCATGTATATGTGGAGTGTGTGCGGGCTGTGTATGCATGTATATGTGGAGTGTGTGTGTGCTGTGTATGAATGCTGCTTGTATGTGTGGAGTGTGTGAGAGCTGTGTATGCATGTTGCATGTATATGTAGAGTGTGTGCGTGCTGTGTCCGCATGCTGCATGTATATGTGGAGTGTGTGCGGGCTGTGTATGCATGTATATGTGGAGTGTGTGTGTGCTGTGTATGAATGCTGCTTGTATGTGTGGAGTGTGTGAGAGCTGTGTATGCATGTTGCATGTATATGTGGAGTGTGTGCGTGCTGTGTATGCATGTTGCATGTATGTATGGAGTGTGTGCGTGCTGTGTATGGATGCTGCCTGTATGTGTGGAGTGTGTGCGAGCTGTGTATGGATGCTGCCTGTATGTGTGGAGTGTGTGCGTGCTGTGTATGGATGCTGCCTGTATGTGTGGAGTGTGTGCGAGCTGTGTATGGATGCTGCCTGTATGTGTGGAGTGTGTGCGTGCTGTGTATGGATGCTGCCTGTATGTGTGGAGTGTGTGCGAGCTGTGTATGGATGCTGCCTGTATGTGTGGAGTGTGTGCGTGCTGTGTATGGATGCTGCCTGTATGTGTGGAGTGTGTGCGAGCTGTGTATGGATGCTGCCTGTATGTGTGGAGTGTGTGCGTGCTGTGTATGGATGCTGCCTGTATGTGTGGAGTGTGTGCGTGCTGTGTATGGATGCTGCCTGCATGTGTGGAGTGTGTGCGTGCTGTGTATGGATGCTGCCTGTATGTGTGGAGTGTGTGCGAGCTGTGTACGCATGCTGCATGTATATGTGGAGTGTGTGCGTGCTGTGTATGGATGCTGCCTGTATGTGTGGAGTGTGTGCGTGCTGTGTATGGATGCTGCCTGTATGTGTGGAGTGTGTGCGAGCTGTGTACGCATGCTGCATGTATATGTGGAGTGTGTGCGTGCTGTGTATGCATGCTGCATGTATATGTGGAGTGTGTGCGTGCTGTGTATGGATGCTGCCTGTATGTGTGGAGTGTGTGCGAGCTGTGTACGCATGCTGCATGTATATGTGGAGTGTGTGCATGCTGTGTATGGATGCTGCCTGCAGGGCCGGCGCTACCATTAAGGCAAAGGAGGCAGCTGCCCCAGGGCCCCAGAGCTTGTAGGGGCCCCCAGTGGCTACAAGAGGAAAAAAAAAATTGCAAATCGGCCTTATAGTTTTTGAGAAAAACGATTTTAAAGTTTCAAAGGGAAAAAAAACACATTTAAAAACCTGCCGACTTTAATGGTTAATAGCAAATCCACCTTAAATGCTAGAAATCCTAAATTTGCAGGATATGTTAAGGAGATCATTAAGAATAAGAGGAAAAAACTATTTTTCAAAAAGACCTTATAGTTTTTGAGAACATCAATTTTAAAGTTTAGAAGGAAAAAAGTATAGTTTTAAATGCGGTAAATGTCACTTTTAGTAGCAAACCTAACGGTAGTGTAATTTTACATGCATCAAACGAAAGCGCAATAAATTTCCTGATGGGGTTTCCAGGGGGTCTATACGCAGCCGCAGCGCTTTGGCCAGGGATCGCTATACAGCCGTCATATGGCTGTATGAAGATCCCTGGTATTTTTTTCCTATTTTCCCAAAAAAAAATTATGTTTAGAGTGTGGGAATTTTTTTTTTTTTTTTAAATTATGTGGGGTCCCCCCTCCTGAAACTTTGTAACCCCTTGTACCCCATGCAGGCTGGGATAGCCAGAATGTGGAGCTCTGACCGATTGGGATTTCACACCCTGACAATACCAGCTGCAAAAAAGGTCCCCTAATGCCGATTTTTGTTCCGGGGTATATGCTGGGGGGGCCCCCCAGGTTTATTTTGCCCTGGGGCCCCATTGTTGCTTAAACCGGCCCTGGCTGCCTGTATGTGTGGAGTGTGTGCGAGCTGTGTACGCATTTGTTGCATGTATGTGTGGAGTGTGTGAGAGATGTGTATGGATGCTGCCTGTATGTGTGGAGTGTGTGCGAGCTGTGTACGCATGCTGCATGTATATGTGGAGTGTGTGCGTGCTGTGTATGGATGCTGCCTGTATGTGTGGAGTGTGTGCGAACTGTGTACGCATGCTGCATGTATATGTGGAGTGTGTGCGTGCTGTGTATGGATGCTGCCTGTATGTGTGGAGTGTGTGCGTGCTGTGTATGGATGCTGCCTGTATGTGTGGAGTGTGTGGGAGCTGTGTACGCAGTGGCGTAGCTAAGGAGCTTTGGGCCCCGATGCAAGTTTTACAATGGGGCCCCCCTAGCAATCTATACATAACAATTGCTACGGCGCACCAAAACCTGCCAATGGAAACTACAGCGTTAGAGGTGCAAGAAGGGGGTGGGGAACAGTTTGTTAATGATTACCACTATTCATAGTATCTATAGAAGTGATTATTATGAGCGCAGGACCAATAGAGAGTTAATACTGTAGTTGAGGGAGGGCCCTTCGGGGCCCCTCTGGCCCAAGGGCCCCGATGCGGCCGCTACCTCTGCAACCCCTATTGCTACGCCCCTGTGTGTACGCATGTTGCATGTATGTGTGGAGTGTGTGCGTGCTGTGTATGGATGCTGCATGTATATGTGGAGTGTGTGCGAGCTGTGTACGCATGCTGCATGTATATGTGGAGTGTGTGCGTGCTGTGTATGCATGCTGCATGTATATGTGGAGTGTGTGCAAGCTGTGTACGCATGCTGCATGTATATGTGGAGTGTGTGCGTGCTGTGTATGCATGCTGCATGTATATGTGGTGTGTGTGCAAGCTGTGTATGCATGCTGCATGTTTGTTTGGTGTGTGTTTGTTGTGTATGCATGCTGCATGTATGTTTGGGGTGTGTGTGTGTGGTGTGTATGCATGCTGCATGTATGTTTGGTGTGTGTGTGCGCTGTGTATGCATGCTGCATGTTTGTTTGGGGTGTGAGTGTGTGCTGTGTATGCATGCTGCATGTATGTTTGGGGCGTGTGTGTGTGTGTGTGTGTGTGTGTGTGTGTGTGTGTGTGTGTGTGCTGTGTAAGCATGCTGCATGTTTATTTGGGGAGTGTGTGTGCTGTCTATGCATGCACCCTGTATATTTGGGGAGTGTGTGTGCTGTGTATGCATGCTGCATGTTTGTTTGGGGTGTGTGTGTGCTGTGTATGCATAGCATGTGGGGTGTGTGGAGTTTGTGTTAATCGTGTGTGTGTGTGTGTAGGTGTGTGTAATTTGTGTTTATATGGCGTGTGTGCGCGCGTCCTACTTGTATACATTTCTTACAGGCCCCGGTTATAACCTAGAATGATTAAAACCTCTCTGGTTCAGCATTATGGTTCCCATAATCCATCAGGAAGCTCCAGTAGCTCTTCAGCAAGGAAAGTGGGAATAGTGACACTCTAGTTATTGCTGGCCCAGAAGTTCCCCCATTAGAATTAGGAAGCATTCTATGTGACATTATCATAAATTATCATGGATAGCTTAGCTGCCTCTTCACTCCCCTCTTCACACTCCCCTTTACCATAGATAATAATGAACGGCAAAGGAGTTTCTCTAACACAAAGCCTAATCAGTGGCTTCCTACTGCTCTTATATGAAGAGCACTGGTTATATTTATGAGTGGTCAGAATCTATGGTCTTGTGATTGCTTCTTCTTTTTTTTTTCCCTTCATTTTTCCCTTCATCTTTATGTTCAGCATAAATGTAGTTTTAGCCAACAGGCTACAGATGTTGTTAGGATTTATGTTATGGGATAGTATGACATCTACTGCTGGCATACAGTAAATGGTTCAGTGACGTAAACGTTACTGAATTCCTTGCATATAAAATGCTAATTTAATTTGCATTTGATTTAGGAACCCCGTTTGCAATCTATGGGTGAGTTCCCTTCACAAAGAAACTTCCAAACACAAGTTTTGTTTACACCCCTCGTGTTTCTTTCTGGACACAATCGCTTTCACCACTTCAATAGTGAAGAGCTCTGAATGTGTTGACTTACTGTTTGACCTTGCTATGCCTCGCTGTTCTAAGCAGTTTCATGCTTAGGAAAGTCTTAAAGCACAGAGAACCCTTTAGTGTCTAACGCTACTGTCAAATGTTACTTAGAAAAAGAGAACTATGTGGGGAGTGTCAAGCAAAATGATTGCCCCCCATTAAAAATTCTGTGAGTCTGTTCAGCAAGGTGGGATAGCACTGTTCATAGTTAAAGAATATTTTTATATGTACACCATGGCAGAAATTACATGAGGTGAGGAACAAATAATAACCAGGGAGTCTTCTGCTGTTGCTAATACATCTGCACTCCTCTGCAAGGGAGAAGGAAAGATAGTGGGGGCATATCTGGCTATCTAAAGGGGGGTATATATGGCTATCTAAAGGGAAGGGGAACGCATCTGGCTATCTAAAAGGGGGCACATCTGGCTATCTAAAGGGTGGGTTATATCTGGCTAGCTAAAGGGAGGGGCACATCTAAAGGGGTCATATATGGCTATAGGGCAGAGGGGAAACATCTGGCTATCTAAATAGTATTTGTACATTTGCCTCCACCCATGAAGATGCCCTCATTCTAAGTCATGGCCATGCCCATTTTTTGGGGGTGCTGCAGTACCATCCCAAGGCCTCTGCTTAGCCGCTGTAAGTGTAATTCCACCTACTTAGTTAGGATACTAGCCTAGTAATATTATATAGCTAAAACACCAGCTGTGAACATTTTGGCCCCCAGTGCTTCTATTACTGTTTTGATATTTTACCCTTTTTAAGTGGAGAACCATTTTAATTAATAGCAATACGTCTTGGCCGATTAACCATTTAAGGACCGCAGTGATTGAGATCTACGCCCTGTTTTGGTGGGCTCCTGGCTGGCAGGGCGTAGATCTCAATCACTGTCCGCAGCGCGTATCCGCCGTTTCCACCGCTCCCCGCCGATCGCGCCGCTCAAACCCGCCGATTCTCGCCGCATCTCACAGGCTCTGCCTGTCTCTATGGCGGCAGCGTCATGTGAGCCGGTCAGGAGCCGATTTCATTGGCTCCTGGCCCTGTCTTTCATTGTAAGCCGTTCCCATTGGCTTACATTGAAAAACAGGGTCAGGAGCCAATGAAAGCGGCTCCTGACCGGCTCACATGACTCTGCCGTCATAGAGACGGTAGAGTCTATGTCCTGGGGGTCTCGGCGAGCGGCGATGATGGCGGTTGCGGCGGGTACGTGCGGCGATTCGTCGGGATTCCGTTGTGATTGGACCAGCGGTCTCTGGTCTTTAAGTGCCCAGAGACCGCTGGTCCTTAAATGGTTAATCTACACTCTACAGTTTGAACAGGAAGGAAATAATTGCATCCATTGTTACTGGCATAGAGCATGTTTTACCTTCCAGGTTGCACAATGATATTTATTTTCTAGCCTGGTGTATTGCGATGTGTGATTGTCTAACTCTTACTGACTAATGACTTGTGATTGATGACTCCTGGGTATCAGGTTATTATGCAGCATTAAAATTCAGATATGATAATTGGTGTCACAGATAGCTTAGAAGGGCATCCCATGTTCCCACTGAGATGGAGGCACTGGGGGATAGTCTCATTTAGGCATGATCATCATTATTGAATGTTAATGGACATTCCCTGACTGAAGTATACTAACAAGTGCACATAATGAAGTAAACAAGACGGCATTTTATTACTTCATTCTTTCTGGCTTGTAGATCTCTTTTAGGTAGTTTCTGTTGGGCTGAGCAGAGGAGACCTATTTTTATCCCTACAGTTATTTACAGAGTTACCATCCTATTAACCTCTGAGGACTGCAGTGTTAAACTCCCCCTGAAGACCAGGCATTTTTCTAAAATTGGGCCACTGCAGCTTTAAGGGCTTGCTGCAGGGCCGCACAACTCAGCACACAAGTGATTCGCCCCCCAACAGAGTTCTCTTTTGGTGGGATCTGATCGCACCCCAGGTTTTTTTTTTCTTTTTAGTATTTATTTCATTATTTATTAAGTTTGTGCATTTTTTTTATACTTGGATCGCTCTCCCTCCCCCCGCCAGCCAATCCCAGTGATCAGCTGTCATAGGTTTCAGCCTGTGACAGCCGGTCACTTCCCTACCTCTGGAGGGGACAGCCGCGTCACACGGCTGTCCCCAGTACAGCGCTACCTTAGATCGCAGCGCTGTTCAGGGTAATAAGACAGTGGCGCTGCAGGGAAACTGAAGGCGGAGATCCGCCATCCAAGTAGGGATGCGTGCACATCGGCATGTGCAATCCCCTGCAAACCACGCCCCAAGGACCTTACGCTGATCGGCGTTAGGCGGTCCTGGGGCTGCCCCTGTGTCCACACCCATCGGCATGACGCAGTCGGCAAGTGGTTAAAGTTATTTCAATATGCATTTTCTTGCTTAAATATTATATATGTAAATTGTTTCTTAAACGTAAAGGCCTAAGGCCCAAATCAAGCAAGCTAACAACATTCTTAGGACTCAACTCCTGAGAAGGAATGCCAATGCTTAGGAGAATCATGGAGAAGCATGTTAGCTGATAGGTTTGCTCTGATTTGCTGGTCATGATCATGTGTTAAACTAGGAAGTCCTCACAGCAAATCAGAACCTTGCAAATCTATCAGCTGATCAAACTGATCCCATGCTTCTCCATGAGTTCTCATAAGCAATGCCACTCCTACTCCTGAAATACAAACAAAATCAGAAAGGGAGCCATGTCCCAATGGTGGTCACCTAAAACCTACACCTGGAAATCTAAGAAAGATTGCAAAAGATCTTCATCCTGTTTTACACAAGGATCAAAGACTGAAATTTCTCCCCTCCTGGCATATTGACAGCCACCCAATCTTAAACAGATGATTGTAAGAAGTTCTTTGAATAGGTCAGAGCAAAATGGAACATCACTCTGCTGACAGAAAAGGTGTAAAACCTCAAAACACGTCCATTCCACCAACTGTATTCATGTTGTTTATCTGGTATTGGAATCCTAAGTACAAGGTACTTTTTTCCTGTGATTCTTGTAATCTGGTATATGTGTGCAAAATGCCCTAAAGAAATTTTGTGGGAAAAACAGGACAACCAGCACATGTTCAACTTTAACTGCAACAAAAATAAATATAGTTTGCATTTGTCAGAGGTAACATTTGCTGCACTTCATGCGTTGGAGGTAACCTTTACTGCATTGCATGTGTTGGAGGTAACCTTTGCTGCATGTCTTATTTAATGGTCACAGTGGCTGCATTTTGTACTTTAGTGTTATTGTTGCAGCATTTGGCATTTTGGAGGCTCATGGTTACTAAATAGTATGCTAATACATGAACAAAAATAAACACTGTGAAAGGAAAATGTATATATTTTGATGGCCACTTTATTAGGTACATCTTACTAGTACTGAGTGTCACAATTTTTGCCTTCAGAACATCCTTCATTCTTCATGGCATTCCTCAGATTTTTATCCTTATTAGTACGATAGAGTTTCTGCATATTTGTCTGCACATCCATGATGCGAAACGTCTAATCACCTCTAGGGTCACTTTGCCTGTTTAGGGAGGAAACTCGGGCCCACTGCCTGTTAGTCACACTGTTACATTACAGTTAGCTCTGGCCACATCCCATCATGGTCACACATATCTTTCTCTGCAGCTCACTACTTTTTTTTAGGAAAAATGTTGATCCAATGCCGTTTGTAAATAATCAGCACCGGTTGTCTTAGGTACGCCACTGCCTGTGGTGAATGTAGAGGTGTACCTAGCCTACATATCAAACAGGAGCAAATCCTCACCACCTCCTGTGTTCAACATCTTTTTGAATTGTCACAGATGAGCATGAAACCCTCATCACAGGTGCAAAAACACATAAATCCAGATACATAGCCTCAAGTTAAGACAATTAAATAAGTTGTCAGGGATGTGCTAAAGGGGGTGTGAACAAAATGGCAAAAACCGTTAACCCTTTGCACACTTACATGCAAATGTTCTTACAAAGGCATTCACAGAAATCAAGTATCCAGGAACCACTGCTATCCATACAGTTAAGTTAAAAGCCAAGGTCTTGGTACAAAAGAATACATTTTCCTGCATAGTCACCTACTACATTGTACATCAGCAGCAGGTGAGCCATCATTCAGCTCGCCCTGTGCCCAACTGACCGGGCATACTAACTCACATGCAAATCTGTGTATGCAGGCGGGAGGATGAGCGCACCACCCCAGCTTCCCCAGCACCCTAGGCACAGGTCTATGTGGCCTCCCCTTCCCACAAATCTGGCCCTGCTTCTACCGTTGTAAATAGACTCTATACAGGAAGCTACTGTTGCCATACTTTAAAAGTGACATTTCTGAGAGCAGCTAAGTAACTTCCATACAGTGTCGGACTGGGAGATGGAAATACTGAGGAATTCCACCTGCTGGCCAAGCAGCAGAAACCCTGTGTTATTACTCCCAATAGAAACCTGCAGCAAATCTTCACTGTGAGCAGCAACACCTGATTACTGCTGCTTGGCCAGCAAGTGAATTTCATCAGCTTTACCACCTCTCAGTCCAACACTGCTTCCATACCAGCAGTCTCTGCCCCCTTAAAAGACACATCCAGGATAAAAAAAAAAAAATCTACTTACCTCGGGCTTCCTTCAGCCCCTGCCAACCATACTGTGCCCTCGCCACAGCTCCGATCCCCGCCAGTGGCCCGGGCTCCCCTTTTGGTATCAGAGGCCTAGTTGCGCTCCACTCACATAGTCATGCTGATGTAATCTGGACTTTACTGGTCCTGCGCAGTATAATGCAGATGACATCAGTGTGACTCCATGAGCCGCACGCCGGAGGACAAGTAGATGCCGACATGGCGAGGTCGGCGTCTGCACCAGAGGAGACCGGGACCCACGGCGACGGCTCAGGATGGCTACCAGGGGATGGAGGAAGCTCGAGGTAAGTTGATTTTTGTTTATTTTTGTTACCCTGGACAATTGAGGCGGGTGCGGATCGGCAGTAATGGCGGGTACGCACGATTCATTGCGATGTTGAATCTACATCCAGTCAGGGCCGTAGCACCACCTGATGGACGTAGATTCGTACTGCGTCAGTCTGGAACCAGTTAAATCCAGACACTTTTATATAGAGATAATACAAGCTATACCACTGAATGCCTAAATACAGTATTGTACATAGAAGAGGTCTTTAAAGGATACCACAACTGACATGTGGCATAATGAGATAGACATGGGTATGTACAGTGCCTAGCACACAAATAACTATGCTGTGTTCCTTTTTTTCTTTCTCTGCCTGAAAGAGGTAAATATCAGGTATGTAAGTGGCTGACTCAGTCCTGACTCAGACAGGAAGTGACTACAGTGTGACCTTCACTGATAAGAAATTTCAACTATAAAACACTTTCCTAGCAGAAAATGGCTTCTGAGAGCAAGAAAGAGATAAAAAAGGGGGAATTTCTTATCAGTGAGGGTCACACTGTAGTCACTTCCTGTCTGAGTCAGGACTGGGTCAGCCACTTACATACCTGATATTTACCTCTTTCAGGCAGAGAAAGAAAAAAAGGAACACAGCCTAGTTATTTGTGTGCTAGGCACTGTACATACCCATGTCTATCTCATTATGCCACATGTCAGTTGTGGTATCCTTTAAAGCTTGAGAATGATGTTTTTCCTACAACCTATGGCAAGCAGCCAGTCTTGATTTCGCTGGAATGGCATCCATGTAAGGTGAATTTTGATTGGCTGCTGTGGCTTGAGGACCTTTTACACTGCTCTGTGAGTTATTGAGCAGTCACCATGATCTCATGCTTACTGTTAATGTAGTCTCCATCCATACTTCTAGGCTATACATGGGATCTTTTCCAGCCTACGTTCATCCAGTAATTCCTTCATTCTCTTTTATTTCCCCTGTGCATGTAAAGCATAATTATATAGTCTCCTTCCTTTATTTACAATGTACATTTAATCACCTTTTCCAGCCTGTAATTACACAGACCTGAAATCTCCCAGCTATATTTACACAGAGCATATAGACTTGTTTTCAGCCTATAATTAGTCTTGATTTTTCCCCTTTTTCCTTTTATTTCTAGTCTTCGTTGCATTCTCTAATTACTGTTCTGCCAGCTTTACTTACAATGTAAATTCATGAGTCCTACACACACAGTTCTAGTCTGTAAATCTCTGCAGAGCAGCCTGTGGGGGTTCCATTTTATAGTAGGTATGTCATTTACAGATGATGTATAGAGCTTTTGCTGCAGTAAAATCACTTTTTACTAGGGATGGGACGAATCCACAATTTCTTCGAATCCGAATCCGGATCCGAATCTAAAAAGGTTCTCGAATATCTCGAACCTTTCGAATCCCGAATCTAACGAATCCTGCACATAAGAATTGTGCGATCCATGGTATAGTTGCCCGCAGTATAGGTACCCAGGCATAGGTGCCCGCAGTATAGGTAGCTAGGTAAAGGTGTCTTCAGTATAGCTAGCAAGGTATAGGGGCCTTCACTATAGGTTGCAAGGTATAGGGGCATTCAGTATAGGCAGCAGGGTATAGTGGCCTTCAGTATAGGCAGCAGGGTATAGTGGCCTTCAGTATAGGCAGCAGGGTATAGTGGCCTTCAGTATAGGCAGCAGGGTATAGGGGCCTTCAGTATAGGCAGCAGGGTATAGGGGCCTTCAGTATAGGCCGCAGGGTATAGGGGCCTTCAGTATAGGCAGCAGGGTATAGGGGCCTTCAGTATAGACAGCAGGGTATAGGGGGCTTCAGTATAAGCAGCAGGGTATAGGGGCCTTCAGTATAGGCAGCAGGGTATAGGGGCCTTCAGTATAGGCAGCAGGGTATGGGGGGCTTCAGTATAGGTAGCAGGTTATGGGGGGCTTCAGTATAGGTAGCAGGCTATGGGGGGCTTCAGTATAGGTAGCACGCTATGGGGGGCTTCAGTATAGGTAGCAGGCTATGGGGGGATCCAGTATAGGTAGCAGGCTATGGGGGGATCAGTATAGGTAGCAGGCTGGGGGGATCAGTATAGGTAGCAGGCTGGGGGGCTCAGTATAGGTAGCAGGCTGGGGGGATCAGTATAGGTAGCAGGCTGGGGGATCAGTATAGGTAGCAGGCTGGGGGGATCAGTATAGATAGCAGGCTGGGGGGATCAGTATAGATAGCAGGCTGGGGGGATCAGTATAGGTAGCAGGCTGGGGGGATCAGTATAGGTAGCAGGCTATGGGGGGATCAGTATAGTGGTAGCAGGCTGGGGGGCTCAGTATAGGTAGCAGGCTGGGGGGCTCAGTGTAGGTAACAGGCAGGGGGGATCAGTATAGGTAGCAGGCTGGGGGGATCAGTATAGGTAGCAGGCTGGGGGGGATCAGTATAGGTAGCTGGCTGGGGGGATCAGTATAGGTAGCAGGCTGGGGGGCTCAGTATAGGTAGCAGGCTGGGGGGCTCAGTATAGGTAGCAGGCTGGGGGGCTCAGTATAGGTAGCAGGCTGGGGGGCTCAGTATAGGTAGCAGGCTGGGGAGCTCAGTATAGGTAGCAGGCTGGGGGGATCAGTATAGGTAGCAGGCTGGGGGGCTCAGTATAGGTAGCAGGCTGGGGGGCTCAGTATAGGTAGCAGGCTGGGGGGCTCAGTGTAGGTAACAGGCTGGGGGGCTCAGTATAGGTAGCAGGCTGGGGGGCTCAGTATAGGTAGCAGGCTGGGGGGCTCAGTATAGGTAGCAGGCTGGGGGGCTCAGTATAGGTAGCAGGCTGGGGGGCTCAGTGTAGGTAACAGGCTGGGGGGCTCAGTATAGGTAGCAGGCTGGGGGGCTCAGTATAGGTAGCAGGCTGGGGGGATCAGTATAGGTAGCAGGCTATGGGGGGTTCAGTATAGGTAGCAGGCTGGGGGGATCAGTGTAGTTAGCAGGCTGGGGGGCTCAGTATAGGTAGCAGGCTGGGGGGATCAGTATAGTTAGCAGGCTGGGGGGCTCAGTGTAGGTAGCAGGCTGGGGGGCGCAGTGTAGGTAGCAGGCTGGGGGGCTCAGTGTAGGTAGCAGGCTGGGGGGCTCAGTGTAGGTAGCAGGCTGGGGGGATCAGTGTAGGTAGCAGGCTGGGGGGCTCAGTGTAGGTAGCAGGCTGGGGGGATCAGTGTAGGTAGCAGGCTGGGGGGATCAGTGTAGGTAGCAGGCTGGGGGAATCAGTGTAGTTAGCAGGCTGGGTGGGCTACCTTACCTACACTGCAGTAGGTAGCTGGGTCATATCCTCCTCCTCCCGCTCCCCGCAGCCTCCTCTGCTCGCCCCCCTGCATAAATAAGCAGAAGCAGCCTCTCACCTCCAGCGTGAAGTGCAGTGCAGCAGACTTCACTTCCTAGTTCCCCCTAGTGGCCGCCTGACCGGCTCTTACTGATGACGTAGTAAGAGCCAGTCACTAGGGGGAATAAGGAAGTCTGCAGGAGGTCTGCCGCTCCGGAGTCCGGGCTCCACGCTGGAGGTGAGAGAGGCTGCTGATCTTATTTATGCGGCGGGCGAGCGGAGGAGGCTGCGGGGAGTGGGAGGAGGACATTTGCGAGCGGGGAAAGCGGCGGGTGCGCGGCGATGCAGCGTCGGGATTCGGCGGATTCGGCGAGCGGAAAATGGCGTCGGGATTCGAGTCCACGAATCTCGAATATTTCCTAATATTCGAGGGATTCGTGGATTCGCCGGATTCGTCGTCCCATCCCTACTTTTTACCATATATTTTTTGGAACCCAGAAACTATAAATGTATAAACTATTTTCTGGGGATGGTGGATTGTTCTCAGAGGTTCTGGTGCATGATAAATTAACATAATGTACTTTAGGTACCATTTATTTGGGAGGAGGGGCGTTGCTAGTATCCTTAACCTAACAGATCCAGGGTAGTTTAGGGCACTCCAGCTGAAAATGGGTGTGACCATGCACCAGAATGTGGGTGGGGTCATGGTTGGAGAAAAATTTACATGAACTTGACAGTAGTTTAAGTAGAACTGCCCAGCAAAATTTTGGATGAAGTGCTCTTTCCATTAATGTAACCTCTTGAGGACTGCAGTGCTAAACCCCCCTAGTGACCAGGCCATTTTTAGTAAAATGTGCCACTGCAGCTTTAAAGAGAATCTGTATTGTTAAAATCGCTCAAAAGTAAACATACCAGTGCGTTAGGGGGCATCTCCTATTACCCTCTGTCACAATTTCGCCGCTCCTCGCCGCATTAAAAGTGGTTAAAAACAGTTTTAAAAAGTTTGTTTGTAAACAAACAAAATGGCCACCAAAACAGGAAGTAGGTTGATGTACAGTATGTCCACACATAGAAAATACATCCATACATAAGCAGGCTGTATACAGCCTTCCTTTTGAATCTCAAGAGATCATTTGTGTGTTTCTTTCCCCCATGCACTGAAGTTTCAGGCTGCTCTTTTCTTCTTGCAAACAGCTTTGCCCTTGTTTGTAATTCCTCAGTATGTGAAAGCCCAGCCAGCTCAGAGGACGATTTATCCAGCTGATTAGAGCAGCTTCTCTCTTCTCTCTTATCTAAATAACACACAGGCAGTGTGCATAGAGGGGGCCAGAAAGGGTGAGTTCATAGCAGAACCACAACACTGAAGAACTTGGCAGCCTTCCAGACACAGGCCGACAAGTCTGACAGGGGAAAGATACATTGATTTATTACAGAGACTGTCATAGTAGAAAGTGCTGCAGTTAGCCAGAACACATTAGAATAGCTTTTGGAACATGTAGGATGATAAAAAACAGGATGCAATTTTTGTTACGGAGTCTCTTTAAGGCCAAGCTGCAGGGCCGCACAACTCAGCAAACAAGTGATTCCCCCCCCCCCCCCCCCCCCACCTTTTCTCCCCACCAACAGAGCTCTCTGTTGGTGGGGTCTGATCGCCCCCACATTGTTTATTTTATTTTTTTTTACAAATATTTTTGTTCTGGTTTTTATTAAAAAAAAAAGTATGTTCCTTTAACTATCTTCCCTCCCTCCCTCCCTCCCCACAGCCAGCCAATTATGGTGATCGGCTGTCATAGGCTTCTGCCTATGAGAGCCGATCACTCTCCAATGTCCCGCGATCTCTTGCATTAGCTGGCCCCAGGACTTTACGCCAATCGGCGTTAGGCGGTCCTGGGACTGCCGCGGCGGCAACGCCCATTGGCAAGAGGTTAAAAAAAAAAACGCAGAAAACCTGCAGATCACAAAAATAGGCAGTGTCACTTAAACATAACTAAGCAGAGTTACCTGGTTTCTGTGCTGGGCGGGCTGGCCTGCCGCCAGGTTATCTGGCAGTCCCCCCGTAGCGTTCCCTGAACTTTCTAGTGGACCCCCTCCCATGCCCCCACGGGCACCACAACTCCCAGCAAGCCCCATAGAAGAACCACTGCTCCCTGCATGTCCCGATAAAGGCATCTCAGTGCCCAGCATACCCTCAGTTGATGCACCACAGCTCCCAGCATGCCCCCCCATTAAAGCACCACAACTGACTCTGCATGGGGATATCTGGGACACCCCAGAATAGATCCAGGGCACGTGCCACTGATCTTTGGGGCTAGCAACGCCCCTGTTTGGGAGTGATACCACTTATGTGGCCAATTTTCATTCCCAGTCATTAGCAATTTATACGCGACACATTCAGGCACTGGTGTCTCTTTAACCACCTCTGTTCTGTCCTGTCCTGTGTTAACGAGCCTTCTTATGCTAAGTTCACATTATAGCGGAGTTGTGCCATGGATGGTCACAGTGGATCTGATGGGACCGCCACTAAGGGTGAGCAAGATCAATTTTGCAGAAAGTGAGTTTGATGGGGGCATGGGTCCTGCACAGGATGTTAATTTACTTAAGGAGAAACCATAACCAAGAATTGAGCTTCATCCCAATCAGTAGCTGATACCCCCTTTCCCATGAGAAATCTATTCCTTTTCTCAAACAGATCATCAGGGGCTCTATATGGCTGATTTTGTGGTGAAACCCCTCCCACGGTGTGATGTCAGCGCCTCACAGCTCTGAGGTCCTGATATCACACAGTGGGAGCCTTGTTACACTGTGGGAAATAATAGCCGTTTCCAACTGCCAAAAAAGCAAGCAGCTTCTCCTTCTATTTACCTCACCTGCCAGCAGTAAAAATGTCACCATGTGATAAATGTCTGAATGTATATCCGTGAGAGGAAAGATTTTACAATGGGCTAATACTGACTAAATCATTTATACATAATTATTGTAAAAATTAAGCACTTTTTTATTAATTATTTTCACTGGAGTTCCTCTTTAAGTTGCCACATCTAGCTGATGCTCTCCATACTGCTCCCCATCACCCCACACTTCCACCTTCACTGTTCCTGTTTAGAAGGCGGATATGAGGAGAAGATGGATAGCAGCATAGAGTGCACTGGTGAGATGCAGTAACTTTGGTGAGTTAACACCCCCCGGCATGGCCCACATCACCTACACTTTGAGATGATTTTGCTTTTCACAAAACTGATCATACTTATTTTGAATCACTACTCCGTTCTGTGCGTTGTACCAGTCATGTCATATATGACACGTTCAACTGATGTCTGGAAAAGTCATGCAGTACAGTACAAAACTTTGTTTCGCCACTTCAACGGACAGACACAATGCTGGACATGTCAGAATAAATCTGAACTGATCTTATGCTTGAAGTGAACCTCCAGACTAAAAATCTACTTAGCAGCACTGAAAAAAGGTTGGGGTTTCTTTAACAGTTTTACAGCATCAGAACTTTGTTTTTCTTACCCAAGCCTCATTTTTAGCTGCACAAAAGCTAAGCTCCGCCCCATCAAAGAAATCTGCGCAGGTATGTTTCCCCTGATGCTGTGCAAAGCATGATGGGATTGCTGATGTTGTTCTCGTTCTGCTGTTTTGGCACACATTTGTTTTTTTAAATTATGAATTTGAGATTTGAAACCTAGCGCGCAGCTAGGAGGGGTGATCAGGACACAGGACAGTTGGAACTGTCTGTCTCATGCTCCCTGTCACCTCCTTTCAATGAAATTACAAACATTTGCCTGTTCTTCTAAAACAGGGTGGGTAAGAGATTATATTACCTATTTTAATTAACTATATACTGTATATTACAATAACTAAATGAAGGTGGTGGCTTCATTTTTGTTTTTGAATTTATAACTGACATTAACTCCCAAAACTCAGAAAGATACCAACATGCATCATGCCAACAAATAGACCACAGAACAATATGAAAAAGAATTGGCTCTTAGGTGCATGGAGTCATATATAAAATACAAATGTATTCAGAAACATTTAAATTCATTAACCAGTTCACCCCCAAGGGTTTTTACCCTAACGGACCAGAGCAATTTTCACCTTTCAGCGCTCCTCCCTTTCATTCACCAATAACTTTTTCACTACGTATCACAGCAAATTGATCAATACCTTGTTTTTATTGCCGCTAAATAGGCTTTTTGGAGGCGATATTTATTTTCAGTAATACCTTTTCTTTTTATGCATTTTAAAGGGAAAAACAAGGAAAAAAATGAAAAAAATACACAATTTCTCCATTTTCATCCCCTATAGTTTTAAAATAAACACTGCTAATGTGCATAAAACACACACATTTTATCTGCCTATTTGTCCTGGTTATCACAATATATAAATTATGTCCCTAGTGCAAAGTATGGTGACAATATATTATTTGGAAATAAAGGTGTATTTTTCCTATGTTGTGTTTTTTGTTTTCTCATTGCATACTACCAATGAATTCAAGCCCTTATTTGCAAATATAACAGTAGTTCACCCTCATAGCATATATATTTTAAAAGCTGAGTCCCTAAGGTAACTATTTATGCATTCGGTTTTCAATTCTGTCACTTTTGGTGTTTTTTACAAGTGTTTTATTTTGGTACAGAGTATATGGAAATAACAGTTTTATTGCTTCTCATTCAGTTTGCCAAAAAACAAAAATCAAATGACATATGCATAATCTCTCAAACACCCCAAATTATCTTCTCTTGTTTGTCACGGTTAAAATGATACCCTATACACATCATCAGATAGTGTTTTGGCCACATAATACACTGTTAATCATGAGCAGCGCCAATGTATTTTTCAAGGCCATTTTTTGCACCAGAAACAATACAGTCATACTTTCCTAGAAAAACCCCTGGTGTCTCAGAACATTTAATATAGGTCATAAATGATACCATTCTGAAAACTAGAGAACCAGACCTACCCAAATATACATATTTTGTAACATTTGCACTTTTGCGGTTTTGATGAAATTGCACTGTAACTTTGAAAAATTTTTTTTTTTTACAGTTTTCTTTACTTTGGCATGAAAAAACAATTCAAATGACATATGCATGATCTCTCAAACCCCCCAAATTATCTTCTCTTGCTTGTCACGGTTAAAATGATACCCTATACACATCATCAGATAGTGTTTTGGCCACATAATACACTGTTAATCATGAGCAGCGTCAATGTATTTTTCAAGGCCATTTTTTGCACCAGAAACAATACAGTCATACTTTCCTAGAAAAACCCCTGGTGTCTCAGAACATTTGATATAGGTCATAAATGATACCATTCTGAAAACTAGAGAACCAGACCTACCCAAATATACATATTTTGTAACATTTGCACTTTTGCGGTTTTGATGAAATTGCACCGTAACTTTGAAAATGTTTTTTTTTTTTTTACAGTTTTCTTTACTTTGGCATGAAAAAACAATTCAAATGACATATGCATGATCTCTCAAACACCCCAAATTATCTTCTCTTGCTTGTCACGGTTAAAATGATACCCTATACACATCATCAGATAATGTTTTGGCCACATAATACACTGTTAATCATGAGCAGCGCCAATGTATTTTTCAAGGCCATTTTTTGCACCAGAAACAATACAGTCATACTTTCCTAGAAAAACCCCTGGTGTCTCAGAACATTTGATATAGGTCATAAATGATACCATTCTGAAAACTAGAGAACCAGACCTACCCAAATATACATATTTTGTAACATTTGCACTTGTACGGTTTTGCTGAAATTGCACCGCAACTTAGAAAATTGTATTTTTTGACAGTTTTTTTACTTTGGCACACAACAACAATTCAAATGACATATGCATAATCTCTCAAACACCCCAAATTCTCTTCTCTTGCTTGTCACGGTTAAAATGATACCCTACACACATCATCAGATAGTGTTTTGGCCACATAATACGCTGTTAATCATGAGCAGCGCCAATGTACTTTTTAAGGCCCTTTTTTACCAAATGCAACAATGTAATTCTTTCTTCTCAAAGGCCCAGGAGTGTAAGACCATTCAATAAAAGACACAAATGTTACCATTCTGAAAACTAGAGACTCAGGCCTACTCAGTTGCAAATAGAATAATTTAAGTGAGGCCTAAATCACTATCCATAACATGAATGACAGATACATTGGAACTCACCATTGCAGGTCTAGCAGGATGGAGAAAGGCCAGAGGTCATACGCCAAGGCAAGCCAGTGGTCAGAAGATGGGGGGTGGTCTGCCGAGTAAAGTCTTGTGGCGAACACTCTCGCCTTGCAGCAGCAAGTCCAAATGGGAAAAAAAACTATTTGCAGGTTGTAGGAGTCTTGGGTTTCCTCTAAGCTTCTGGGTTTCCTCCCACACCCCCAAAAAAGGTGGTAATGTTAACTAGTGGTAATTGTGAGCTCCTTTGAGGGACAGTAAGTGGCAAATAAAAGTAGAGAGGAAAAAGTCCAGTGAAAATTTAGGGTAATGAAGAAGGAAAAAAAAAAAAAAAAAGTCTAATAGCTGCTGAGGGTATGGTATGCCTCAAAGCAGCCGGCAACGCAGAGTCCCGGCTGTGAGGGGCACTTTGGGCAGTGGTATCTGCTGTCTTTACGCCTCTTGTGCTTGGTGCACACCCGGCATCGCTTCTGTGGCTTCGCCTTAATTGGGTTCGGGGGGATCAGGGCAGGAAAATGTTTTCCCCTTAGGCGAACTGCGCCATCCAGTTGCATTGGATTGAATTCCTCCATAAGGTGTACGCTTTCATTGATCAGCGATCTTAAAGCTTGTCGCATAAACGGGAGGTAGCTGTCACCGTGGCATTTCTTTTTATAAAGCACAAATGCGTTGTGCATGGCCATCTGCAGGAGGTAAAAAAAAACTTTTTTGTACCAGGCCCTCTTTTTTTTTTTTAAAAAGTAGTAGGAGAGCATTTGGTCCGCAAGATCCACCGCACCCATATTTTTTGTGTAGTCGACCAATGCCATTGGCTTCTCGATCCGCTCTCTGGAGGTTGTGACAGGAACCACTTCTTCATTATGAATTGAAGTCAGGACCATGACGTCTCTCTTGTCCCTGAATTTTATAGCCAGGAGCTCACCACTTCTGAGACTGTGTGTTTCCCCTTTCGATAATTTTTTATTAACCACCTGTGGTGGGAGACCTTTGCGGTTTGGCCTCACTGTCCCACAGGCACCAGTCTCTGCAGAATATAAAAATTTGAAAAGGGGAATGCTGGTGTAGAAGTTATCCACGTACAAATGATAGCCTTGGTGGAGGAGTGGGTTGGCTAGTTCCACCACAATTTTCCCACTGGTTGGCATGTATGGTGGGCACCCAGCTGGTTGCAAATGGCTATCTTTGCCCTCATACAGGAAAAAAGAAAAGGTGTAGCCAGTGCTGCTCTCACATAGTTTATAAAATTTTATCCCATACTTGGCAGCCTTACTTGGAATGTATTGTTTTATCCCTAATCTGCCATGGAAGGGTAGGAGGGATTCATCCACTGCAACCTCTCTCTCTGGGGTGTACACCTCGCTAAATTTTGTACTGAGGTGGGTGAGGATGGGCCTCAGCTTAAAAAGCTTGTCATGTCCAGGATCACCTTTGGGGACATTGTCCGAATTGTCGGCAAAGTGCAGGCACTTCATAAGAGCCTCATAGCGCTGCCTGCTCATGGAAGCTGGAAACAGGGGTGTTGCGTGCATAAAGTCCTTAGACCAGTACAGTCTTATTTCTGGCTGTTGGAGTATGCCCATGTGTAGTGTTAGGGCCAGAAACACCTTTAGCTCAGGTATGGTGGTGGGCTCCCATTTCTCAGCCAAATAGCAGGTGGGCTTCTGGGCAATATACTGCTGCGCAAACAAATTAGTTTGCTCCACAATGTGCTGCAGCAAATCATCACCCACAAAGAGCTGGAAGAAGTCAGCAGGCCCGAAGTTGTCAGTGGGCACTAATATTTCGCTTGCCCCTGTAAAAGGCGGGATGTTGGGTGCTACAAGGTTAGCGGGTGACCAGGTGCCCCGAATTATGTCCTCAGGTACCGGTGGGCGTACCTGCCTTTGCCTGGCTCCCCTTCGGCCTCTGCTGCTAGCTGCAGCAGTGCTACCCACTGAGCCCCCTGCGGTGGCATCTGAAGGGCCCTGGACAGTGGTTCCCCTCTGGCCTGTGCTGCTAGCTGCAGCTGTGCTACCCACCGAGCCCCCTGCGGTGGATTCTGAAGGGCCCTCACCAGTGGACTCATCATCCCTCCTGAAGCGGCGAGATGGCTGCCCAACGCTCTCTGAACTGTCAGAATCTGACTCAGAGCTGCTGCTCGTTGGGTGCCATTCGCTCCCTGAATCGTCCCCACTGCTGCTGCTCTGCTGGAGGAAGGCGGCTGCCTCCTCAACAGAATACAGTCTCCTCGCCATAGTAAGCAAAGGGGATAGATATATAGATAGATAGATAGATGGATGGATGGATGGATGGATGGATGGATGGATGGATGGATGGGAGGGATGGATGGATGGATGGATGGATGGGATGAATGTATGTATGGATGGATGGGATGGATGGATGGGATAGACAGACAGACAGATCGATCGATCAACCGAGCAATTGATCAATAACAGAAAGATTTTTTTATTTTTTTTTTTTTTATTTTTTTTTTATGAAGATGAAAAAAAGGATATAGATAGAAAGAAAGTATAGATAGAAATATCAGAGAAAGGGTAAAAGAGGGGTGAAGAAGTACAGAAAAGTACTAAGAAGTACTAAAAAGTACTAAAATAAAACAGAAAATCAGTAAATGGCAAAGGAGGGGGAGGATAAGGGGTTAATAAAAAAGTATGGGGATAAAATTTTATTTAAAAATATAAAAATCCTACCACAATCACAGTCTTTCTCCCTCACAGCTCCTGTCACCTCTGAATGCTGATTGACAGCAGTCTGAGGTGACAGATGAGCTGGGAGGGAGAAAGCAACTTTGTTTACAGACACTACAGGACAGATCATTGTTACTGGCTTGTAACAATGATCTGCCTTGTTACTGGCACTTGATTGGCCCAGGGACCATGTGATTCCCTGGTCCAATCACCAAGCCGCGGGACCCGACGTGCACGCGCAGCGGGAGCGCGCCCGCTCGCACACAGCAGCAGAGTTACAATGTAACTTATTAAAACGTCCTGTTGCCATTAATAGCGGCGAACATGACGTTTTAATGCGTTACATTGTCCCTAAATGGTTAATGAATACAAATCTATCCAAAATACCTAAAATGTACGACATAGGGCAAAATAGAGAATTGAACCACAACACGGGAGAAAAAGCAAATAGAAGTGTGGCTGCAGTCCACACTGATTATTAACAAACACTGCCTATGCAGGCAAGTCCATGCAATGTGTATATGCAAATTATTTTAACATAACTAATGTAACTTAATGACAGTATGTTTGTTTAGGCCGAAGTTCCTTTTTAACATTCGTTCCATCAACATGTCCATTGTGGTTTACTGCATGCATCATGGCACTTTTTTTTTTTACATGGTGCCACATTGCACTTTGAGAGGAGTAAATGGGAGGTGTGGGTAGCAGACAGGAAGTGGTGGCTCAGAGTGGTGAGCACCACTTTTGGTGTAAACATGCCCTTCAAAGGAAAACAAGATAAGGTTCCACATATGCCTTTCCGTTCCCATTGTATCACCGTTTTGTCACTTGCGCTATCTTCAGTACTTTTCATCAGCTGGCTACATACTTCTGCTTTCCACTGGTGTTCTTGACACTGTATATATTATCTCTTACATGTCACTTATCACACAGCTTTTCCTTTTTAGCAGTTTGTTTACAGTGTGTATGTAATCTCTTGTTTAGCTTGTAATCTCATAGACCCGTTTTATTTAACCATACCGGTAATCTCTTTATCGGTCTATAATTACACAATTCAGCTGTTTTCAATGACATTATACATCTTTCTTCTCTGTACACAATGCATGACTCACAGCTTCTTACATGCATCACTCTCAGCTCTGCCGCCAGGTACTGTCCGCATCTGTACTGGCCGTAATAATAGCAAGACTGCTATGTATAATTTGTGCTGAGAAATGTTAACTATAAAAATATACTCGGTGCCTAGTGCTAATCTTTTATTTTAGTTCTGTATTTTTTGGATTAAGACCTCCCTCTTTTTTTTTTTTTCTGTGTCTGTGAGAATTTACCTACCACTGTTACTTACAATGGCCTCCTGTGAGGATCCGCTCGGCTGCCTGCGCAGGCAGGCAGCCTTTTGACCACTGTTCAGGTCTGCATTCTGCAGGTCTCTGGAAGAGAGACCTTTTGTCAGTTTGGCAGCTTGCTGCTGAGGAATTTGCATACGTTTGTCATGCAGATTGCCTAGCCACATCCTTTGTAGGCTTGCTCTATATATACCATGTGATATCACAGATCTGGGCTGGTCATGGGGGTTGGTCCTGTGAGGCACTCCTGGGTGTCAGCCTTGCTCGTTGTTTGAAGATTGGTCTGGAGTGATCCCTGCGATTGCACTGGGCAGGTTCCCTAGTGCAGTTGGGATTGCATATCTGTTTTGTTTGTCTGTTGCGATTGTCCTGTCCCAGCGGTGGTCGACAGGAGGTCGTTCTGATCTTTGTTCTTGGAGTGTAGCTGGGGCAGCGGTTTCTGCCAGCTATCTCATCTGATCTGTCTTGCCAGGATCGCACTCGCCTTGCGCTAGTGCTGTGGATCCGTCTGATCTCCATCTCTCTTTCTTTACTTGGATTGCACTCGCCTTGCGCTAGTGCTGTGGATCCTTCTGTTCTGTCTTCCTGGATCGCACTAGCCTCTTGCGCTAGTGCTGTGGATCCTATCTCTCGCTTATTCCTGTTTTCGTGTGTCTGTCTTGTCTGCTGCGAACGCTTGCTGGAGGCTCGGTGAGGTAGCCGTTGAGCAGGCGCTCGCGTCCTCTGTTTCAGGTTTGTCTGTCGGTGGTTAGTTAGGCGTGCTTGTCTCTGTTGCGCTTATCATGCGGAGACCGCGCATAAACGCGTGCACTGTTGCGAATGGGTGCGGTGTTCGTGTTTAGTTAGCGTTTGTTGTTTTCCTTGTCTCCTTATTGTATTTTTTGCTGTGCCTTTGCTACTCTCCTGCTCTGCCTTGCTGTAGCCTTGTGTCACCTCTGGCAATCGCCCCTCTCGCGATTGCGTTCCTACTTCATATCTGCTGGTGTGTATGCACCGTTGCGGGTTGGCGACTAGTTTGGTGCACACACATACGATCTGTCCCTTTGCTCAATCTCATTTGCAATCACTTCTCAGGCGATTGCGTTCTCACTCGGTTTCCTTTGTTGTGTGTCCGTCGTCGCAGGTGGCGGCTAGATTGGTGGACATACATACATTCCTCATGTGTGCTTATTCAGTCTTATGTCGCTGTTAGCAATCGCCATCTCTGGCAATTGCCTTCTCACCTGTTCTTCTTTGTTGTGTGTTCATCGTCGCAGGGTGGCGACTAGTTTGGTGGACACACATACCCTCTGTCGCTTTGATCTCTCTCTTTCAGGGCTATCTTGCCCTGCGTTTCTTCCCTTCGTGCAATTCCTGTCTGGCGTGTGTGGCAGGGCAGAGGAGCTGTTCCTCTGCACTCCACAGCTCCATCTGCCGATAGGAATTTCCCTCTACAGGTGCGTTGCACCTTTTGCTGGGTTCCCTCAAATTACACGCTTATGGAGGATTTCTGCAGTGTCAGCGCACGTCTTGTGCGCTGATCACGGAGAGAATTCCACAATCGTTACACCTCCCTATTAAAAAGGAGCGGTCAGCCATACTATTTCAGAAAATAACACATATATACATAAATACTTGCTCTACTTGCATTGTCCACATTTTTATTTTAGTGATTTTTCTATAGTAAAAAAAGAGACAATTCTTCTTAGAATTCTCCATTTTAAGTGTGTCTATCTTAAAGCGGACCCAAACCAAACATTTTTTTAATCCAAACTATTTAGTTGCACCACTCTGACACATACAAAGATAAGTAAACACTCCTTCAAGTCCATGAGCATTTCAGTGCATGCTTTTCACCCTTCTCTTTGCATAACTACGATTATACAGGTGGCAGCCATTAGCAATTCCTCCTTTGCCGGACACCACCTACTCCAGCATTTTGCCAGATTTTGTCCCGGCAATTTGAAAGGAAGGGAGGGGATCCTCCAATACATGTAAAATATTTTATATTTGTCATCATGCAGCTGAAAAAAAGCTGCTATTTATTATTATAATTTAGAAAATAGATTTTATTCCTGAAATCTTGTATTTTTAATTCGGGTCCACTTTAACCAGCAGGGCGGTATGGACGAGCTCAGCTCGTCCAACACTGCCGGAGGCTGCCGCTCAGGCCCTGCTGGGCCGATTTCCATGAAATAAAAAGCAGCACAAGCAGCCGGCACTTTGCCAGCCACATGTGCTACCTGATCGCCGCCGCAGCGCGGCGATGCGCCGCGTACAGCGGCAAAAGAGGGTTCCCCCAGCTGCCCGAGCCCAGCGTAGCCGGAACAAACAGTTCCAGCCAGCGCTAAGGGCTGGATCGGAGGCGGCTGACGTCAGGACGTCGGCTGACGTCCATGACGTCACTCCGCTCATCGCCATGGCGACGAGGTAAGCAAAACAAGGAAGGCCGCTCATTGCGGTCTTCCTTGTTAATTCTGATCGCTGGAGGTGATCAGAATGACGCGTCCGGAGCGCCCTCTAGTGGGCTTTCATGCAGCCAACTTTCAGTTGGCTGCATGGAATAGTTTTTTTTTAATAAAAAAAAACCCTCCCGCAGCCGCCCTGGCGATCTTAATATGATGCCAGGGTGGTTAAAGCACATCCTCTCCTCTGCCTGATTGTGTATTCATTGCCCGCCCTCGTACCAGTCTTCAGGCACTCCCACTCAGCTCTGCAATAGAAAGTGCATCGTCTCAGCATGAGAAATATTGGCCAGTCAGAGCGGAACAGAGGTGTGGCAGGGGAAAACAGGAGGGAATTTTCATCAGCTCCTTGCCAAAAATGAAGTACCGGTATTCATCCATTTGGCTGGTAGGCTGCTTCCTCTTAGTCACTCTCAGCATACCATTTGTATTCTATTTGTATTATATTTTCATGGTTTTCTGCAATGAAACAATATGCAACCCTCTGCATCTATATTATGTATGATATTTTTGCCAGAAAACAACCGATTCTCAAATTAATCGTCCCTAAGATGCCACCGAAACTAAAGGCACCACCCCACTGTAAGCCACCACAGGTGTGTCCATGCATACATAAGTATGCGCGGAGGCACCTGCAGCTGCATGAGCATGCCACAACTGACACACTAAGCTGCCACCCACAACTGCACCATCCACACTAAGCTGCCACCCACAACTGCACCGCCCACACAACTGCACTACCCACACTAAGCTACCATCCACACTAAGCTGCCACCCACAACTGCACCGCCCACAAAACTGCACCACCCACACTAAGCTGCCACCCACAACTGCACCGCCCACACAACTGTACCACCCACACTAAGCTACCATCCACACTAAGCTGCCACCCACAACTGCACCGCCCACAAAACTGCACCATCCACACTAAGCTGCCACCCACAACTGCACCACCCACACTAAGCTGCCACCCACAACTGCACCACCCACACTAAGCTGCCACCCACAACTGCACCACCCACACTAAGCTGCCACCCACAACAGCACCGCCCACACAACTGCACCACCCACACTAAGCTGCTTCCCACAACTGCACCACCCACAATAAGCTGCCACACCCACAACTGCACTTTCCACAGTAAGCTGCCATGCACAACTGCACCATCCACACTAAGCTGCCACCTACAACTGCACCAGCCACACAACTGCAAAACCCACACTAAGCTGCTTCCCACAACTGCACCATCCACACTAAGCTGCCACCCACAACAGCACCACCAACACAACTGCACCACCCACACTAAGCTGCTTTCCACAACTGCACCACCCAAACAAAGCTGCTTCCCACAACTGTACCACCCACACTAAGCTGCCACCCACAACTTTTTCGCCCACACTAAGCTGCCGCCCACATCTGCAACATTCACACTAAGCTGCCACCCACAATTGAACCACCCACACTAAGCTGCCACCCACAACTGCACTGTCCACACTAAACTGCCATCCACAGGTGCTTCCGGGTCAATGCATGTTTATATTCTTCAGTTAGGATTATTGAAAACCACAGAGTACATTTAGTGTACTCTGTGAATGTTGCCATCAATAAACAATTTTCCCTATGTCTTTGTAAGGTAAATACATGTGTCAATTACTCTTCTTGATGCTTGTTGTACCTGCGGTATAGTAGCGCAGTACTTCACAAATTGCAATTTTAGTTTAAAAAGATTTTTTTTTTATTTGTATTAATCCAATAATAATACAATGTTTCAAAAGCATTTGTACATTCTGTATTCATGGTTTATCTGAACTAATAAGAATCCGAGAAGAGAGAATAGAAAAAGAATCGTTCTTCAAGCATCCGCTACATACGTGCACCATTATTTAACATTAAGCTGGGTACAGCAGAAGACATATCGTATTTATATCGGCGGTTGCTTTGTTCATCAGAGAGACTTAGACTGTTCTGTTCTTCACTTTCCATCTTCGTGTGATCATCATATAATACCACCTCATTAGCTATTCAGGACCTGAGTCATATCTAAGTTCCAACAGTGCTCTAAATGGGTTGGCCAGATTTTCTCAAATCCTTCTAGATTATCCAGAATTGTGGCATTTATTTATTCATATGTCTAAAGATGAGAAATTTAGGTGCCAGGTGCTGCAAAACTTTGAGCACCCCACAGGCGGCCACGTTCATGGCAATTTAAGGGAAATTTTGGAGACAATAACATTTCTATAGCACTTTTCTCTCATAGGACTCAAAGCGCGTAGGCTCTCTCAGATTCAGTAATTGGTAGTAGGATGAAGTATTACCACAACAAAAATTATATTTCTGCAAATGCCAAACTGAACAGGTGGGGTTTCAGTCTGAATTTAAACACATCCAAAGATGGAGCTGTCCTTCTGATCTGCTGAGGTAGGGAGTTCCATAATGTTGGAGCAGCATGACAGAAGGCTCTGGGACCAATAGTTTCCAGGTGGACTAGATTTTTAGAGCCTGTGGATCTGAGATTGCAGAGATTGCTACACAGCTGCAACATCTCTTTCATGTGTCCAGGGCCCAGATTATGTAGTGATTTAAATGTCAGTAGGCCGATCTTGAATATTGCATTTTATTCAAACTGCTTTTTATTATATATTAACATCTTCTAATTAGCTGTTCTGGGCTGTTTGTGTGCTTGGAACACAGAGAGCTTCACAGAGAGCTCCTTTTCACTTGTTACACTGTGTGTATCAACATTGGAATGTAAACAAAGATACTGTTATCTCCAGTTTGGATGCGGCGGATTTGAAGCTGAATAGCAGGAGAAAGTGCTTTGTTTAATCATTTCAGTGATGTTCTGCTAAAAAAGAATTCTGGGATAGTAGCTTTCAAGCTGTGAGGAATCTTTTAGAGCAAAGGAGAAATGCTGACTTTCAGACCACTTTAAATCCCCATCAATTAGAACTCTCAGGCTACGTACATGCTGACAGCTAAAGAAAATAATGCGCAACATGCAAACTGTGGCTACACCCTTTTATTTGTAGCTGCAGTTTGCATAGTGGGTGGCCCCAGCACTTGCTATTTTATTGGCCACTGCGGGAGTCAAAATTTTCCTTAATTGCAGATATTAACATGGGCGCCTATGGAGCAGTGTTGCTTGCGAATTTTCGCATCGAAAATCCCATTTTCGAATTCGGCGAATTTTCACGAAAATCTTCAGAAATATTTGTGTTTTCGACCAGCATCGAAAATTGTATGCGGACACTTATGCGAAAAAAAAAATCAGCAATAATCATGTGGGCGCTTATGCCCTTATCCGGAGAAATGTCCGCAATAATCCGCATGGGAATTCATTCTATGCGGACACTTATGCCTTTATGCGGAAAAAAGTCCGCAATTATCCGCAAGAAAATTCGTATGCAGACGCTTATGCACTTATGCGGAAAAATGTCCGCAATAATGCGCAAGAAACTTCTCTGTATGCGGACGCTAATGCCCTTATGCAGAAAAATGTCCGCAATAATACGCAAGTAACGCGAAAATGACGGGCATTAGGCAAAAATGAACGCAAACAAATTTGAACGAAAATTCGTCTGTCGAAACGAAATTAGTTGAAAATTCGGCGAAACAAATTTTTGCATTTTCGTTCATCACTGCTATGGAGTGCCAAAACTTCAATGGCACCTGATATTTTTCATGTACAGTAGTAAAGGTGGCATGGTTTCCAAAGTGTTTGCGCCATCAGACAATATCAGAAATCAGACAATGCCCACAATTCACTAAGCTCCTTTCCTGTTTTTAATAACAATTCTGTGCTGTTTTTACTGTTATCACAATGGTGATATAGCATATAGTATTCACCAAGCAATTTACCCCAGGCAAACCTTAAAATAAGGATTCTCTTATTGAGTTAAAGAGTAATTATAAGTTAAGGTTTCAATCCTTAAAATAACAACAGAATTCTAAAGTTAGACAGGGGCCATATGCAACTCACTTTTTCTCCTGAGTTTTCTCCTAGGAGATAATTTTTCATCGTGTATTTAAAATAACGTTTCAGTACTTTGTAAGTGAAAAAGTACCAAAAGTTGATGAAAAAGTACTATCAAAACAAGTTTGAGCATTTTCTTGATTGCTCGTGGCTTAAAAGGCATTTTATTAATAGTTTTAAAAATATCACCTAGGGGAAAACTCAGGAGGAAAAGTGAATTGCAAATGGGCCAGGATGTTACTTCACTGAGAGGAATGCAAGTGATAACAACTGTAAAGTATGTAAGGGATTATCACCTGGCCTGAGCTGTTGTTAAGTGGAGTGTTACTACTGACTGCAGTGTAAAGTAAAGCATTCTGTGCTGTCTGCTTTAGGGGACTCTGTATAGAGAGAAATGTACAGAGAGGAAGGGCAAGAGAGACACCAAGTATATATACACACGCACACCCACACACCCTTTCTCTCTCTCCTTCCCTGGCTGTCCTGCTGCCAGGACGATTACAGCTAGCCTGCGTAGGAGGGGGGGGGCTACATCCTGCCTGTGTGTGCACCTCCCTTCCCTATCTACTCTATATAAGAATAACTACAGTGGTGATAACTTAAAGAGAACCTGAACTGAAAAAAGTCAAAATAACCATACACAAGTCATACTTACCTCCTGTGTAGTCTACTCCTCAATCCCTTTCTCCTCTCCTGCGTCCCATTTGTCCATTGTGATCAATGGAATTCCACATCCTCCATTTTAAAAATGGCCATTACCCCATAACAGCTTTCTGGTCAGCACACTGTTAAACTGTAATATCGCCCACTTGAGCCATAGGGAAACATGGAGATTACCTTGCGCATTCAGTTGTAATTGACAGCTGCTGATATATAGCTGACAGCAACTGGTATATTTCAGTTCGGACAGAATCTTACCAGAACTGGAAGGGATCATTGTAAGAAGAACATGGTGAGCTTCTCGCTGTGAAAGCTTATCACTACATGTTAATAAGGCAAGCTTCTTTAGTGAACTGACACTTAAAAATACTGGCCAGTGTGTGGTGATATGTTTTCTTTTGCCTTATTATCACCAGCATGAGCTTAGTGAATTGTGGCCAACATCTTATTATTCCTTTTTGTCTCATTTATGGTGTGGTCACATAATATCAGCCAATCACTGGTTTCTGAGGGTCAGTGAACAAAGGCATATAAAGCAGTCACATCCTTTCTGTACCAGCCATGCAATGTTCCCATCTATAGCCAAATGTATACCCATAGAACTATAAATGTTCCTCATTAATTTCCCATTTATCTGGGAAGGTTAATTTGCATACGTTATGCTCATTCACCACTGTAATTAGAATTTATTGTCCTAATCAAGGCTGTCCTAATAAGGTCTGGGCATTGGGGATTGATAACTTTAGCGACAAGTAAAAGGTTGATGTAAAGTGTGTGACAGGATAATAAACACCTCAGGAGAAGATTTATCTAATCTTCACACCTACGGTAGAGCAGGACTTACAAAACAGCCACGCCTCCAACTCTATGGGCATCAACAAAGAGCGCTCAAAGTACTGTGGAACATTAAAAAAATGAACTTTAATTGGTGTGAAATAAGCAAAACACCTTGGACTATAAAATAAACAATAGATCCCAGGTACACATAAAATCATCTTGATGTAAATTTCAAGCCAGGAAAATGTTAAAAATATATTGGTAAAATGCTCTTACTGATACTCTAATATATTAGCTTTGTGACACTATTTTGGCTGGTGATTTAATGTTCACCCCCTTTTGTCTGTCTGACCCTAATGCATTCTTCTAATGTGCAAATTGCCTTTTCTTACCATAACCACCCTTGCTTAACATAGCCATCTTCTTTAAAGGGACACTTAAAAAAATGAAACTAGCTGGCAGCGGGGGACCAGAGGATTAGTGAGTGGCTGCGAGGGAACAGGACTGCTGCAGGGGGCTGGTAGAAGCCCCAGGTGAGTAAAACTCATTTTTTTTCTGGCTTAAGTGTCCCTTTAAAGGGAAGGTCCAAGCAAAAAAAAATAAAATGAGTTTTACTTACCTGGGGCTTCTACCAGCCCCATGTAGCCATCCTGTGCCCTCGTAGTCACTCACTGCTGCTCCAGTCCCCTGCTGGCAGCTTTCTGACCTCGGAGGTCAGGGCCACATTGCATACATTTTTACGCATTCCAGCTAGTGCAGGAACAAAAATGTACGCGTTGCACCACTAACGCGTAAAAATGTATGCGTTAATGTTCCTGCACTAGCGGGAATGTGTAAAAATGTACGCAATTCAGCCCTGACCTCCGAGGTCAGAAAGCTGCCAGCAGGGGACTGGAGCAGCAGTGAGTGACTACGAGGGCACAGGATGGCTTCATGGGGCTGGTAGAAGCCCCAGGTAAGTGAAACTCTTTTTTTTTTTTTTGCTTGGACCTTCCCTTTAAGGTGTTCCCTCTCGCTTCAGTTGTCCTTTAACCCCCTTGACGGTTTGATTCTTTCCGGATTTTAGGGTCTTAAAACATGGAAAAAATCGTGCTGCTATATAGTTCTGCAGCAGCCCAGCACTCT
This sequence comes from Hyperolius riggenbachi, assembly GCF_040937935.1. Classification (NCBI taxonomy): domain Eukaryota; kingdom Metazoa; phylum Chordata; class Amphibia; order Anura; family Hyperoliidae; genus Hyperolius; species Hyperolius riggenbachi. The sequence goes on along the minus strand of NC_090654.1, from coordinate 234,215,508 downwards.
CACCTCCCTAGGATCCAGCGCTGCAGTTTTCCCTCCGCCCTCCAGATGGAGCTGTAACCCTATAGTGAGATTGAAGGCTGTCGTAATGACAACAGACGGTGATCTCATGAGAGGGAAGCAGAGCCTCGGAGGAGAGGAAGAAGAAAGGCGGACGACGTCGGGATCCCCCGGGAGGTGAGTTAAAACGCCTGCTGCGTGCATTGCTCTGCATAGACCTCCCGGCGGCTACCACGAGTTCAGTTTGGGGTTACCACTCCTGGCATGTTTTTTCCACCCCGAGCTGAACTCATGATTACTGCTAAGGAGGTTAATCAGCATCATAGTAATAGGTGAGTAAAGGTAGCCAGACATTCAGCGATTTTGCTTCATTCGACTAGTGGCCCACATCAGAAAAGCAATCTCCTATGCAATTTCACCATTATATGCTTTAATTAGCCAGTGGTTTGCTGCCTCTTCCCTTGTTCTTCTATCTTATGCAGTTTACCTTCACTGATCGATCTGATGAATGTTGTGCCTCCATGCTCTGATTGCAAAAATTGATTCCCTGTTGATGATGTGTGAACAGTAGCCGATTCCTGTGCAATTGACCGCGATCTTCCATCCTGCTCAATTGATGCAGTTGGTTAATTCAACAGGTTATCGGGCCACTTTTCATCAACAGGCATACTGGGTCACACTTGATTCTCTCTCGATTCGATAAAATGATCAAATTGATTATACAACCAAATCACTAGCTATATGGTCGCCTTACCGCAAACCTAAAACGAAAATTAACTTATGAGATAATGAAGTGTATATGTAGTACAACTAAGAAATGGAACATTAGAAGCAAAGAAAAGAGTCTCATATGGTTTTACAGTACAGGAAGAGTTAAAAAAACCTTTAGTTTTCTATGCAAAAGAGCTTCTCTGAGCTCTTTGACCCACTGGGTCAAATACAGTCCTGTTTTCTGAAGCACTTAAACAGCCAAGAAACAGTGAGATAGAGCTTCAAGTAAGGTTCTACTGCAGGAAAGTTAAAAGGGACATTATTTCTGCTTGTTTCTTAGCTTAAAGGGACACTTAAGTCAAACAAAAAAAAATGAGTTTTACTCACCTGGGGCTTCCAATAGCCCCCTGCAGCTGTCCAGTGCCCTCGCCGTCTCCCTCCGATCCTCCTGGCCCCGCCGGCAGCCACTTCCTGTTTCGGTGACAGGAGCTGACAGGCTGGGGACGCGAGTGATTCTTCGCGTTCCCAGACACATTAGCACCCTCTATGCTGCTATATGGTATATGATATATGCTATAGCAGCATAGATGGCGCTATTGTGGCCAGGAACGCGAAGAATCACTCACGTCCCCAGCCTGTCAGCTCCTGTCACCGAAACAGGAAGTGGCTGCCGGCGGGGCCAGGAGGATCGGAGGGAGACGGCGAGGGCACCGGACAGCTGCAGGGGGCTATTGGAAGCCCCAGGTGAGTAAAACTCATTTTTTTTGTTTGACTTAAGTGTCCCTTTAACCTTCTGTCGACTGCGTCACGCCAATGGGCGTGGCTGCGGCGGCAGCCCCAGGACCGCCTAACGCCAATTGGCATAAAGTCCTGGGGCTCTGTTTTGCAGGAGGTCGCGCGCAGGTTGTACGCGTATCTCCTGCTTGGGGGCGGAGCTCCACCCCGCCTTCAGTCTCCGAGCGGCTATTGGAGACTGTTAGATGGCGTGATCACCGTCTATTTACAAGGTGCAGCGCTGCGATCAGCAGCAGCGCTGCACTGGGGACAGCCGTGTCACACGGCTGTCCCCCTGGGGGACAAGAGAGCGATCAGCTTTCATAGGCAGAAGCCTATGACAGCCGATCGCCATAATTGGCTGGCTGTGGGGAGGGAGGGAGGGAGGGAGGGAAGAAATTTAAAGAAACAGGGTTTAAAAAAAAACAGACAATAATATTTATTATAAAAAAAAGAAACATGGGGGAACGATCAGACCCCACCAACAGAGAGCTCTGTTGGTGGGGAGAAAAGGGGGTGGGGAATCACTTGTGTGCTGTGTTGTGCGGCCCTGCAGCTTGGCCTTAAAGCTGCAGTGGCCAATTTTGCTAAAAAATAGCCTGGTCACTAGGGGGTTTAGCACTGCAGTCCTCAACTGGTTAAAAGACAGTGGGCCTGATTCACAAATCTTTTCTGTTAAATTATCTCACCTTACTTATAAACTCACAATTTATCTCTCCTTAACCCTCTTGGCGTTATGATTCTTTCCGGATTTTAGGGTCTAAAAGCGGTGCAATTTTTTTTCACCCTTTCAGACCCTAAAACCTGGAAAAAATCATGCTGCCAGGGAGATCTGCAGAAGTTTTACAATCACTCACCTCCCTGGCTCCAGCGCTGCAGTTATGCCTCCATCCTCCGGGTGGCGCTGCAACTCTAAAGTGAAATTGCCAGCTGTCGTCATGACAACAGCCGGCGATCTCACCTGGAGGAAGCAGAGCCCCAGAGGAGAGGAAGAAGAATGGCGGCCGACGTCGAGATCCCTCGAGAGGTATGTAGAAACGCCTGTTGCGCGCTATACTCCGCACACAGCCTCCGGCGGCTACCACGGGCACAGGTCAGGATTACTGCTCTTAGCTGCGGTTTTCTGCCCCGATCCTAGTTCAGGATTACCGCCAAGGAGGTTAAATGACTTAACTCCTAGTTTAGCTCTCCTTAACTGACTTAACTAATGGTTTAGCTCTCCTTATCAATTTATCTCATGAATTATCTCACCTTATTTATCTCCTGCATTAGCACTCCTTACAGTTGTGTTGTATCTTTGTGAGTCAACCCCAGTGTGTGGTTTCTAAACTACAAATATAACTAAATGATGCAATGTTCTAAAAAACATAAAACTGAAAATAAATATACTTTTTTGATTGCTACTAATGTACTGTTTGTTGTCCATACTACATATACAATTAATTATATCATAAGTTTTTGTTTTTTTTTCACTTCAGGTTTGCTTTAAAGGGACACTTAAGTCAAACAAAAAAAAATGAGTTTTACTCACCTAGGGCTTTCAATAGCCCCCTGCAGCTGTCCGGTGCCCTCACCGTCTCCCTCCGATCCTCCTGGCCCCACCGGCAGCCACTTCCTGTTTCGGTGACAGGAGCTGACAGGCTGGGGGCGCGAGTGATTCTTCGCGTTCCCAGGCACATTAGCACCCTCTATGCTGCTATATGGTATATGATATATGCTATAGCAGCATAGATGGCACTATTGTGGCCAGGAACGCGAAGAATCACTCGCGTCCCCAGCCTGTCAGCTCCTGTCACCGAACCAGGAAGTGGCTGCCGGCGGGGCCAGGAGGATCGGAGGGAGATGGCGAGAGCACCGGACAGCTGCAGGGGGCTATTGGAAGCCCCAGGTGAGTAAAACTCATTTTTTTTTTCTGACTTAAGTGTCCCTTTAAGTCTTATAGCTAAAAGTCGTCCACAACAGGCAAGCAGTCAGCACTCTTACAAGGAGATCAGCAGTAGTGACCGCCATATTTCTCTTATAGCAGTTGTTTAAAGCTCAGCCGTGGATTATGCAACCGTTAAAGAGTTTTTTTTTCCTCTCCTTTTTTTTCCACTTGCCCACAATGCCTCGTAATATTTCCAAACAGAATTTTATTTAATATTACAGTCGAGTAGTTTGTTGCTGGCGTTCCTCCATTATTCCCGCTTTCATTGGCTGTTTCCGTCTTCGCTGAACTTCTGCCGTACAAAGTTTGCAAATATGGAATGCTTTTGCATAAATCAAAATTCCAGTGAAGAGTTAGAGCAGACCAGCTGCTCAACTGCTGCATAAAACATAGGACTGCGCAGACGTCTCAGTCTAAACATCGTAATTGCTTGTGATCAAGTTGGTAATCTTCAGCTAAACAACTCTTCCTAGCGTACCTCTCTTGCATAGCAGATAGTTTGTAGATTTTGATCTGCTGATGGTTAATGCTGATTATGTCTACCTAAGAGGGGCCCTGAGGGCTAAGTACAATGCCCGGAGGACATCACTTATAGCACATCAACATAATATTGGTACCCTTACAAATGACGCACAAAGGCAAAATGTAGTTGGAGCACAGAAATGTCTATTAAAATTCCACATTACCTTTGGTACAAAAAATTAAAAAAATAAAATAAACAAGGACAGGCTGTCTATAACCGTTTGGAACATAGTTTAGTAAGAGAAGTCAATTGTAGTGCTGAAGTCCGAATCTTCTTTCCTGAAAAAAGGTAGCAGGAAAAAAGGGCACCGCCTGAGGGTGGACGAAAAGGGCTCCGCCATAGACTCTAATGGAATTATCGCTAAAGGGAACCAGAGACGCCAGCGTTGAAAAAAGAAAAAAAAATTCATCCATACCTGGGGCTTCTTCCAGACCAATAAGCCTGGATCACTCCCACGCCGCCATCCTCCGCTTCCTGGATCCGCCGCTACCGGGTCCCGTCACTTCCGGTGGATGCGGCCAATTGTCCGCATGATCAGGGTCTTCCTCCATATCCTTACGCGTGCGGCTGCGCAGTATGCAGCCGCACGCGAAAGGGTATGTCGGGAGCCCCTGTGATGCGGACAATTGGCCTCGTGCTTACGCCGACTGGCCGACTGGCCGAAACTACGGGACCCGGTACCAGCGGAAAAGGAGGCGGAGGACGGCAGCGTGGGAGCGATCCGTGCGTATGGGGCTGGAAGAAGCCCCAGGTATGTATAACAGCTTTACATTATTTAATATCTGGTTCTCTTTAATACGCAAAAAAAGCAGAAAAAAGGGACGCCACAATAAATATCGCTAACATTAGTACATTACAGTTTTTGAAGTATGTTATTGTTTTAGAAGCTTGCAACATTATAGTTTTTGTCCTATTATTTAGTTTTGGGGTACAGATTTTACGTTATCAAAGAGATTATCCTCTCTATGTGTAAAAGGGTGCTTCTACAGTGGGGGTGGTTAGCTTTAGGGTTACGCACCTCCCAAGCAATGGTTAGTTTTAGGCACCGGGGGTGTGGTTAGGGTTAGGCACCACCATGGGGGTGGTTAGGATTAGGCACCACCAGGGGGTAGAGTTAGGAACCTCCGGGGGGGGGGGGGGCAGTTGGGGTTAGGCACCACCAGGGGATTATTTACCACCAGTATTTATCGTTAACCAAGTTTAACAACGATGTTTATCGTTATCAGATTTCATTATCTGCCGACGCCATTTCGCTATCCAGCCGGGCCGTTTTTTCACGGCGCCCTTTTTTCCTGCACGCCGAAAAAATTTAACAAAATGAAGGTTAAGTATTGAGATGCAGGTGCTTTCACATTCTGTTCAGTTACTTCTTATTTTTATTGCATGATGAAGTGGGTGAAGACTGTAAAAAGTGTTGCAGCATTTTTTGCTGCTTTTACGATTAAAGGAGAACTGTAGTGAGAGGGATATGGAGGCTGCCATATTTATTTCCTTTTAAGCAATACTAGTTGCCTGGCAGCCCTGATGGTCTATTTGCCTAAAGAAGTGTCTGAATCACACCAGAAACAAGCATGCAGCTAATCTTGTCATATCTGTCTAAATTTGTCAGAAACACCTGATCTGCTGCATGCTTGTTCAGGGCCTATGGCTGAAAGTATTAGAGGCAGAGGATTAGCTGAATAGCCAGGCAACTGGTATTGCTTAAAAGGAAATAAATATGGCAGCCTCCATATACCTCTCACTACAGTTCTCCTTTAGGCCTGGAACCCACTGAAAACCGCAAACGCAAAACGCAACCGCTAGCGTTTTGTCTGAGCGGTTTGCAAGCGGATTCATGCGCGTTTTTGGTCGTGTTTTGCAACATTGTATTTTTTTCCCCAGCGGGTGCCTAGCGTTTTGCGTTTTGCGTTTTTATCCTGATTGGTCCTGTGAATTATTTTTCATTTTGTTACAGTGTGCTGAACCGCAAAACGCTAGCAAAACCGCTCAGTTTAGGTTTTGCTGAGCGTTTCCGCTAGCGGTTCAATACTTTACATTGAAGCGCTAACGCTCCCAAAATGCTGCATGTCCTGCGTTTGCGTTTCTGAGAAACGCAAACGCTCCTGTGGAAGTTGCCCCATCCATTAACATTAGCCCAGCGTTTTGGCAAACTGCTAGCATATCGCAGTGCTGCCAAAACGCTGCCAAAAGCGCTCCTGTGGGTTCCAGCCCTCAAAGAACTTTTGTACCACAGAATAATGACTGACTTGAGTCATTTCGGGGAGGTAAGTCCACCACTATCTCCGTTTTTAAACTGTATTTAACTCATTTTATTCTGATCTGGCATCTCTGTTCATTCATCAATATCAAATTGAGAATGAACCAGTAGAGAACTGTAAAAGTATGAACGAAAAAAAATGCATGACATTTTTTAGGAGAAATAGTAAGGGTGTCTTTACACTTAAACCCTGTGATTTTTGGTAGCGTTTTACTACTTTTTTTGTATTTGCAATTCTGCATTTTGTGATTTTTTTTTTCTGCATCTGGTTCTTGATTTTTTTTTTTTTTTTTTGCACTGTACAGGTTTTTCTCATTCCAATTTTTTCATTGTATGCGATTCACTTGACTGGTAAAAAAAAAAAAAAAAAAAAAAAAGAAAGAAAAAAAGCATCCATGTAGGCCATTTTTTTTTCTCCAGAAAATTTGGATGTGAAAATTTGCACAACGCATATCAAATGCACTGCCATCGACTTGCATTAGATGTGCGGCAAATGCGAATAAGAAAAATCAGAAATTACACACCTATCCTGTCTTGTGTAAAAGGACTAAAGTTTTCATTTTTTTTTTTGCTATTTTGCTATTAAGAAGTCCAAGTTCAGGACCAGTTTTTTGTTTTAATGCCTTTAATACAACAATATTGTCAGTGGCGTGGCTAAGGAGCTGTGGGCCCCAATGCAAGTTTAACAATGGGGCCCCCCAAGCACTCTATACATAACAATTGATACGGTGCACCAAAACCTGCCAAGGGGATGGGAAACAGTTTAATGATTACCACAATTTCAAGCATCTATAGAAGTGATTATTACCAACACAGGGACAATAGAGAGCTAATACTGTAGTTGAGGGAGGGCCCTTCGGGGCCCCTCTGGCCCAAGGGCTCCGATGCGGTCGCAACCTCTGCAACCCCTATTGCTACGCCCCTGAATATTGTAAAGGTATTATGTATCAAATATTTTGAATACAGTATTTGCATAATAGAAAGAAAAATCTCTGCCGCATCAGTCCATTGATCCTCATAAGCATTTTAGCAACCTCCACTTGACTGCTTACCACTCCCCCACTCTTCCCAGTCACCCTCAAGCCATTATAGGCTATCACTCAGCAGGGACAGGAGAACCAGGTTCAAATCTCAGCCAGCACACCATGCATGGTGCCTTTGTTCTCTCTGTGCTTCTGTGGGCTTTCTTCCACATCCCACAGCATACTGATAAGTTCATTGGTAGGGATGGTCGGAATGCCAATTTCCGATTCCGTGGTAAATCCACATTCCGTCATGTACCAATTACCAATTCCGCTTTCCGCTACCAATTTCCGCATTCCAATGCGGAATTTCCGCCGGAAATTGCGGAAATTCCGCCCGACTTTAACATTGATTTTCTCAAAAACTATAAGGTCTTTTTGAAAACTTTTTTTGCATCTTGTTCAGAAGATTCTGTTTAATGAACCCTGAAAATTTGGTGTTTCTAGGACTTACGGGGGCTTTTCTATTAACCGCTAAAGTCGGCGGATTTTTACTGTAATGTAAAATGCAGAAAACAGGGAGATGCAGATGTTCTGCATTTTACATTACAGTAAAAATCTGCCGAATTTAGCGGTTAATAGCAAAGCCCCCTTAAGTCCAAGACACACCAAATTGTTAGGGTTTATTAAACTGAATCTTGTGAACAAGATGCAAAAATAAGTTTGCAAAAAGACCTTATAGTTTTTGAGAAAATCGATGTTAAAGTTGGGTGGAATTTCCACGATTTCCGGCGGAAATTTCCGCGATTTCCGGCGGAAATCCGCTTACGGCACTTGCATTACTGATTTCCGCATTCCGATGGGGAAATGCAATTTCCGATTGGTATTTGGGAATTGCATTTCCGGGGAATCCGAATGAGCATACCTATTCATTGGTTTTCTCCCAAATTTTGCCTTTTGAATTTGGTAGGAAATGAGATGAAAAACCCTTCTGAGGATTAGTTGGTTTTGGTCACATGGCTTTGTACGCCATACCTATTTTTTGAGATGAGAACATTGGACACCATAAAGACATGCCTTGCCACACTGCACTTACACCCCACACATGCAATAAATAATTCAAAGCGTACCTTGTACTAAGCATTACTCTAGATGGGGCATTTAGTAATACAGCAATATCAGGATCAAATAAGGGAGCAATTGCCATTCAAATTTAAGGGGGGATTAGCAAACAAAAGACATGTGGAGTCTGTAAGCTTAATATAATGATGGAAGTGTGTACTTGATGCGTAAATGGTTCCAATGGCATAGCTAATGGGCGAGTGTCGGACGGCTTGCCAGATCACTTCCTGATGTATTGGGGCTGCCACAAAAACACTATTGTATTTGCCTTCAACTTGCTCGATCAGTCAACTTTTGGTATATTTTAGACAGTTTATCAATCTAAAGGGTGGGTACATTGGAAAACCTCCACCGAGGGGGTGGGAGTGGCTGGGTATTTATAGCTTACAAAGCTTGCTGGGCAGACTGACAAGATGCTAGATGATGAATCTTGATTTGTTTTCTGCTTTTCTTCTTGATTAGATAGAGTGGACATTGTGGTTGAGTCAATTGCTACTACCTGATTGATTTTTGATCAGGGAGTGATTGATTGCTTTCCATATTAGGATGTTACTGCTCATGTACGGCTTTATGAGGCCTTCACCTATTCTGTCCTTCAATAAGATGTGCAATCAGTTAGAAATTCCACAAATCCTGTATTTTTCTGTAAATATGGGTAGAGTGTCACTGAAGAGCTCTGGTCTCAGCTAAAATGGAATGTGTACCCTCGATTGGAAATGTCCACCGTCTTGTACAATTAAAGCAAACCTGTAGTAGGAATTAGGAAAGGCAGATAGGGGGTGAAAGGGAGAGGGAATTAGACATTTATCTCAGTAGATGCAAGCCCCTCTCTTCATTTTTCTGGCTTGGCTTCTAGCTATGGACAAGTCCATGTGGATGGGACATGCACTAGTAAGGTGTGTGCATGTCCATAAGCGTGAAGCTGCTTGTGCATGCATGTTTCCTCTGTGCGTGGGCACTTAATTCTGCTGGGCAGGGCATGCATGGACCTTATTCGCACATGCCCACTCCAGATGTGCTCTTCCGCAAGCTTGGTGCATGGCCAGAACAAGAGTACATATGTTTAAGCTCTGGGGTAATTTGGGCAAAGGGAGAGGTCAAAAGTCTACTCTCCCTACGCTAGGTAATCTCAGAGAATATAACATTCTATTACCCTACTGATTAACTGGCTCCCTGCTGTGTCCATGTCCCCCATCCTCTGTAACATGGTATGCATAGTGCACTGCTCAAGACTACATGTGTCCCCTGGCTTGTGGAGTGTTCAAGCAACATGTCAGCGGTGCAATGATAGAGGATCCTTCTTGTGACACAGCTGCATCATCCTTGGAGCACATATGGCTATGGGGAGAGAGGATGACTTGTACTGGGGCACATCTGGCTACTGTGGAGGGGACTATTCTAGGGAGGGGGATTATACACGAGTCAATCACTTTTTTTCTGGTTTCTGAGGGAAAAGTAGGTACCTCGGCTTATACACTGGTCGGCTTATATGCAAGTATATATAGCAAAAACCCGAAGTAACTCAGCAATAGAAAGAGCCCAAATTATGTGTTGCCCCCCTACCCTCCAAGTTGGTACAATTCGGTGAAGGAATAGTATTTAGCATGGGCAGGAATTTGGCTAGAGCAGGGTGAGCTGTCTTTAAATCCATACATCCATGTATAAACCAGCCAATCAATTACCATAAAAAAGAATGCTATTATCTTTCCTCTTTTTCTCTCTCCACTCTATTAATCTTTCAGACTCATTCAATACAGCATGAGTCAGAATGCTAACAGGAGAGGGGTTTTTGCGAGACGTCGAAAAATTCTGCAGCTTGATAACTTTTGAAGGACAAAACAAACTTTAAAAGATATAAATTACACATATCGAACCTGTTCATTGTCCAATCCATTGAATTTCATGGAGTGTTCCTTTTAATTTAATATTTTACAGCCTACTATTGCCTTTGGCAAGAGCCTGGTAAACTTTTGTAATGCTTGAAAAGCACTAAATAAATGATATAAACGTTTAACAAGTCTTTGATAGTATTCTGAAAAAAAAAATCATGTATATATGATCATAATCTAACCCTACCATCACATTATCTTGAAATTGCCTTACTAAATGGTAAAAAGTAATATTTGTAACCAAAGCATTATATTATCTAAATGATGATGACAAAAAAAAAATCAGTGAAAAAAAGGGATCCACACTTTTTGTGTATCTCCAAATTAATAATTAGGTGTTTTCCCCCAGCTAGACAGCTTTTTGTGTTCTAGAAGGTGTTTAAGTCATTAAACAAGTGACTGTACCTGTGTAAATGAATGATTTTAATAACTGGATCTCAATAGGTATAGATCAGGGGTCCCCAAACCTTTTGGGTCGAGGACCGGGTCAACATACTTCAGACTGCTGGGGGGGGGGGCGGAGTATACATAAGATGATGTAAAAGTCTTTGCCGGCCAGACAGTGAAGCATACCCAGGTGACGACCTGCAATGGACAGCAGTGTCACCTGATGTGGAATTTGATTGGAAACCAGCCAATCACTGCTTTCTGGCTTCTATGTGGATGGGTGGTGCCTGCACTGCTATTCTATATGATGACCACCAATATTTAAAGATGTAGTTGACCGCATTTATAAGTAATACATTTTGTGTGTGAGGGGCCGGTAAAAAAAAGCCTCAGGGGGCCACATTCGGCCCGCGGGCCTTAGTTTGAGGACCACTGGTATAGATAATGAACATTCTCCAAGCAACAAAGAGCCTAGTCTTTCACCACAGAAACCCATTTTTGGAGGTGTCTGGGTGAAACTGTATTTTATCCTTAAAATATCTGGCAAAGCTCTATATCTGTACAACAACTTAAAGCTTTGGTTTAATCTTACCCTAGAACAAAGTGTACGAAATAAGTCCTTACACACTGAGGCTAGTACCCCGTATATTTCACCTAAATGGAGACAACTGTTGGAGTTATCTTGAGCGTATACTAGTATTTAAGTTGTAGGTTTCATTTGATTTTGTTTTGCATGTTTATTTTAGTTATACGGTTGATGAGTTGATTTGCCATCTTTCGTTGTTCCAATAGTTCTTGCAAAGCCGCGCCGCAAGAAATATATCTGATATTTTGTCTTGTACCATATTAGTATAATCCACAATCTTCTGTTTTCAATTCAGCTCAGATGATTTTCTAGATCACTGCTCTAAGCTGTACCCTGCTATAGCTGAGGCGGCTACTCCCCCCAGCCTATTAGGCCAAGTAAATAGGAGAGTGTTCGTTACTCAGTCTAGCTTGCACTCTATTCATATTATAACCTATCATATCTGCATTTGCAAATTTAAGATGTTTTTTCTCTATCAAATACTTAAAATGTTTGTCAAATTGTACTGCTATTGTCTTTTGACTTTTTTCGAGATTGTACTTGTTGAATTTTTTGGTTCAATAAAACTTGATTGTGAACAAAAGAATATCTGGCAAAGCTTGGCTGAAACAGCATATTGTGTCCTTTAAGGCTACTTGCACACCAAGACGTTGCGTTAGGTGCTACGTTAAGGTCGCATAACGTGCACCTAACACAACGTATGGTGGTGCGGAAGAGGACGGTAGAGTGAGCCGCGTTAGGCGGCTCTATCCGTATAAGGTCTCCCAGAGTGGAGCTGATTGGCCAGCGGGACCACGTGATGCGGAGCGAGACACTCCGCATCACGTGGTCCCGCCGGCCAATCAGCGGCCGCCAGTGCAGTGAATATTAAGTAGCCATGTGCGCGGCTACTGTAGCTGCATCTCCCCGCCTCCTGTCCGCCCCCCACTGAGCATGTGCAAACAGTCTAACGCGGCTATAGCTGCTGTAACGCCGTAGCATGCTGCACTTTCGGCAGAACGTGCAGCGTTACATGTAACGCAACGTGGGCTGTGTGAACAGTCCACTTGTGTTACATTGCTGTGCGTTGGGGGAGCGTTACAGGCGCACTAACGTGCGCCTGTAACGTCTTATTGTGTAAGTAGCCTAAAGCAATCTTGAGATTACAGCACAAGGATGTATGCTTCCTTCAGCCCCCTTTGGTCCATTGGCTCCGGAATCTGTCTGGTTCCCTGCATTCTCCCCCTGTCAGCCCTAGTAGTGGCTGATTATGCACATGTGTGGCCCCAGCCATGCATCTCCTCGATAGTTCCCCGCAGGGCCGGGCCGAGGCATAGGCTGGAGAGGCTCCAGCCTCAGGGTGCAGTGTAGGAGGGGGCGCACAGTTCATTCAGCTGTCATTCCTAATTGTGTATAAAGCAGAAAGAAATAAGAAAAGGGGATACATAGCAGTGACTGCATGCCAGATAACTAGATATTAAGGTGTTGGGGAGGTTGTGGGCCCTGTGGCCCTCTTAGTCTAATAGCAATCAATGTGTGACAGCTGGGGTGGGAGGGATGGAGGGGCGCACTTTGGTGTCTCAGCCTTGGGTGCTGGAGGACCTTGTCCCTGCTCTGGTTCCCCGTAGCCAGAAGCGTTCTATGCCTGCATAGTTGATTAAAGGCATTCTCTGGTTGGTGGTGGTAAAAAAAGCAAAAACTTTTACTTCCTCCTGACACTTCCTCATGTAAATAGAGAAGTGTGGAACAGTGAGACCAGAGGCAGAGACTAAGGTGAGTTAATCTCCAAATCTGGCTTATGTACACCAAGTTGATAGTTGATTAAAGGGATTCTCTGGTGGTGGTAAAAGAGCAAAAACTTTTACTTCCTCCTGACACTTCCTCATATACAGTACATAGAGAGGTGTGGAACAGTGAGGCCAGAGGTAGAGACTAAGGTGAGTTAATCTCCAAATCTATGGCTTACGTACACCAAGGCGTAGTTTCCCCTAAGGTGAAACTGAATTTTGCATCTGCCCACTCATCCTTAAAGAGACACTGAAGCAAAAAAAAATTATGATCTAATGATTTGTATGTGTAGTACAGCTAAGACACAAGTCTAATATTGTTTCCAGTAAAGGAAGAGCTAAGAAACTCCAGTTTTTATCTATGAAAATTAGCCATTGAGCTCCACGACTTTCAAAGTTGCAGGGAACTCTGCCAGACATTTGAGATAATAAGCTTTAACCACTTTACCCCCAGCGGTGCGGATTTCTCCATCCCCTTTTCCACCCTGTTAACACCAGGGACGGAGAAATCCGCACCTGATGCCGCTCCCGCCACTGGCCGCGCTCCCGCTCGCTCGTCCACACACCCCTGCGCTCGTGCACGCCGCCACCCACTCGCCCGGAGATCAATGAACGGGAAAAACCGTTCCCGTTCGTTGATCCAAGCCCCCGCAATGATCAGCTGCTTCTACGAGAAGCAGCGCGATCATTGTGGAAAAAATAAAAAAAGTTTCCCAGCCTCATAACACTTCCTGCAAGCGTCCTTCCGGACGCTTGCAGGACGCATAAACAAAAAGTTACTGTGGTCATCTTGTGGCCAAATAGTAAAACTACACCCTAAAGCATTTTTCACATACAAATACATTAGTTATACACTAAAAATTAACTCATTACCTCCCACACTCCCCAATTTTTTTTGTTTTGTAATTTAAAAAAAAATTACAATAAAAAAAAATACATAAATAGTTACTTTAGGGACAGAACTTTTTAAATATTAATGTTAAGAGGTTATAACACTGTTACTTTATAAACTATGGGCTTGTAATTAGGGATGGACGCAAAACTGAAAAAATGCACCTTTATTTCCAAATAAAATATTGGCCCCAAACATTGTGATAGGGACATAATTTAAACGGTTTTATAACCGGGACAAATGGGCAAATACATTTCATGCGTTTTAATTACAGTAGCATGTATTATTTAAAAACTATAATGGCCGAAAACTGAAAAATACATTTTTTCCCACATGTTTTTCCTATTTTCCCATTAAAACACATTTAGAATAAAATAATTCTTGGCATAATGTCCCACCTAAAGAAAGTCTAATTGGTGGCAAAAAAAACAAGATATAGTTCATTTCATTGTGATAAGTAATGATAAAGTTATAGACGAACTAATGGAAGGAGCTCTAAAAGGTGAAAATTGCTCTGGTTCTCAAGGGGGTAAAACCCCTTAGTTGTAAAGTGGTTAAAAGACAATAGCCTCAATTCACTAAACTTATCTCCTGTCTTTAATAACTCTTCTAGAGTTGTTACCATGGTGATAAGGCATGTAGTATTCAGGAAACATTTTACCTCAGGCAAGCCTAAAGTTAACTCTTCTGTCTTTAAATTAACTCTCCAATCCTTAAAATAACTCCAGAGTTAAAGACAGGCTGTTAATTAGCTGCATGTGAAAATAACTACAGAGGAGGTAAAATAACTACAGAGGAGGTAAAATAACTACAGAGGAGGTAAAATAACTACAGAGGAGGTAAATTAACTACAGAGGAGGTAAATTAACTACAGGAGAGGTAACTTAAGGAATGAAGAGGTAAGATAACTCTCTCACGTGTGGAGGTAAGTTTTCTCTTGCCTTATTATCTCTAGCATGATCTTAGTGAATTGAGGCCAATGGGTCATATGCAATTCACTTTTTCAACTGAGTTTTCTCCTGGGAGATAATTTTTCATCTTCAATTTAAAAATGTTTTTCAGCACTTTTTCACCAAAAAAGTACCAAAAAGTAGGTGAAAAAGTTAGATAGTATTTTCTTGCTTTCTGGGGGCTTAAAAAGCATTTTATTGACAAGTTTAAAAATATCACCTAGGAGAAAACTCAGGTGAAAAAGTGAATTGCATATGGCCCAATGTGTCTTTTTGTATATTTTTTTTCCCTCTGCAGGAAAGATTTTCCAGAGCAGGCTAGTGAACTTTTGAGCCCATTTAGAATGTAAAGTAATGTCTAAACTGCAAATATTAGAGAATGATGCAATGTTATAAAAAACACTATATAACTGAAAATAAAAATATTTGAATATTTTCTTTGCTACTAAAATTTTAGTAATTATCCGTATTACACAACCAAATCATTATATCATAATTATTTTTTCACTTCAGTGTCTCTTTAAAGAAAACCGAGCCGGGGGAAATGATTTTTTTTTTACTTACCTGGGGCTTCTACTAGACCCCCCCCCCCCCCTCCCAATAGTTTTTGACTTTAAGGTCACTCTGTATCCCCTGGGTCTCCCCCGTTGTCTGTTACCCAGCTGGGTTGTGCGCTATGGTGTATGTGCTCTCTTGGCTACCTACTCAAGCGCTTTCCCTTAGCCAGTAGCATTCCTACGCATGTGTCGTTCATAAAGACTTGTAACTGCATGTGTGCAGAATGTTCCTAACCAAGAAGCACCTCATGAATGTTTTTTCCTACATGTATGATCGCTTTATTCTACTGGACATGTGCGGGACTTGCTCACCCATGCCCAGTACGGAGAGGTTTGTACTTGAGTGGAAGCGCATCTACAAATTTGAACAGATAGATACCTGTGCAACAGCTTAGGAATGTATCTATCTTTGTAACTGTTTTCCTCCTAGGCTTACTTTAAAGAAAGTAGAGTGGTCTCTTTCTGCTACGAGAGGACTGTGTTCTTCTGTGTTTGAGAACTAGAACACGGAATGCTGTGTGATTGAAACTATTTTTTTTCTTTGGATATACCATGAGTTGGATGAATGAGATCCGTCACAGACCTATTTCTGCCAATCCACAGTCTGTATATTGCAAGGAGAAGAGAGACAACCTGACACACAGTGAGCATCAGTTAGACGTACAGATGTAACAAATAACCCATGAGAAATGTTTGATTGTGTCTTTGGAAGAAATGATGGATTGTAGCTCAGTGTACACTGGCACTTCCATGTATTCCTATTCCTGTCTTCAAATATGATATGTAAAGGAAAGAAACCGCATTTATTATGGCCTGCCAGCGTGGAAGCAAGACGTCAAAAACATCACACAGGAGGGATCGCTCAGAGCTGCGACCTTCACAGAGCATAAGTAACTTGTTTGTATGAAAAATAAATTACAAGTTATTAGGAATAATAGTCACAAACTAGCATATCCTTTGTAGTGTAGCACTGGCAGGAGAAAGAGACACTCTGAGATCATAAAATACAGATAAAGGTTATGTAGTTCCACTTACCTCCTCAGTACAATCACAATAATGCAAATCCTTTTTACCAAAAACATTTACCCCATGAGTTTGACCTGCTACTATACCTCCTGCACAAATGTAATTTAAAGGACCACTATTACAAAAATGTTAAAATGTCAAATACATGTAAACACATACAAATTAGAAGTTTGTTTCTTCCAGAGTAAAATAAGCTATAATTTACTTTTTTCCTATGTTGCTGTTACTTACAGTAGTTAGTAGAAATCTGATGGAGCTGACAGGTTTTTGACTAGCCCATCTCTTTGTGGGGGTTTCTCAGTATTTAATTTCTTCTTTACAAAAGTACATCCTGGAATGGATCTACACAAAGGTGCGGGCCACCCGTCCTACCTGTTTGCACACGTTTCTGGCAGTTGGACTGGACAACTGCCTTTCATGAAGTGCTTTTGAAGAAAAAACAAAAAACCCGAGAATCCCCCATGAAGATATTGGCTTGTCCAAAACCTTTCAGTTCTACCAGTTTTATACTACTACTGTAAGTGACAGGAACATAGGGGAAAAGTTATTTATAGCACATTTTACTCTGGGAGTAATGTACTTGGTTATTTATGTGTTTCATGTTCTTTACAATTTTTCACGATCGTGGAGCTTTAAAACAATATAACATTGTATTATAGGACTAAAAACTATCTTATTATTATTACTTTTTATTTATTTAGTGCCCAACATCTTCCAAAGTGCTGTACATATTACATAACAAATAGTGGGGAGCCTAGATACATGAGTGTTTAAAACTCTGAACAATTCGGACATCCAGCAATACAAATACATACAGTTAACATGTATTTGAACATGCCGAACCGTGCGAACTGCCCAAGACTTAAATGGGAAGGCAAATTTTAAAACCTACAAAGACTGTTTCTGGCCACAAAAACGATGGAAAAGTTTTGTCAAGGGGTCTAACACCTGGACTGTGACGTGCCAGAGGGGGATCCATGCCAAAAGTACCACCAAAAATTACGGAGTTGACGCAAAGTCTGGTTTTAATTGCAGAAATCGCACTGTGCACAGCTCTGGATGTCAGTGGGCTGTGGAGTGTCGCACATAAAAAAAAAAACACAGGAGACTCATGTGCTAGCCCTCAAAAGGCCTGTTTGGGGTGCTTTCACAGCAAGTGAGGAAAAGGAAAACAGGCCTAGCTAATGCTTTCCCTACCTATCTGCAGCAAGTCTGACCTTGCTCTCACTTACAGTCAGCAGCCAGCAGAGAATGAATCCAATAGGGTCCAGGAGATGGTGTTAGCTAATTGGCTGCCATGCGTCTGCTGACTGTGAGCTAAGGGGTCAAAGTTTAGCTCCATGATGATGTATGGGGGCAGGTTGAACATGCCATATGTTCGCAGTTTGCTGGGAATACGAACTGCTGAAATTCGCCAGGAACTGTCCGCTGGCGAACCGTTCGGGCCATCTCTAATCAGGACGCTCCATAATGCTCCACACCTAGAAAACAAGTGTCCTTTACCATCCTGTGGCCAGGCTGTAGCTGTCTCATGAGTTAGAATAATTGTACAAAAATTGTCTGCAAAATTCCTTGTATTATATAAAGTTGAACTTGCGGTCAGTTTTTATCAACAAATGTGGAATTCTAACTTTTAAGTTGGTTCCTGTGTTTATGCTGTAAATTCGTGCCGCCGCACTCAATACACCGAGATGTGTTTCCCACTATAAATAGTCCCTTTGCCAGCTATAATAAAACATGATGAAATCTCTTGGTTTTCAGAGTACTTTTCTATTTGAGCACGCTTATTGCTGTTATTGCTTTCACAAGACGTAACAAGTCAGCAGCAGGTGTTTTAATTCAACAGCCTTCACCCAAATCTGAGATATACAAGCCAATATGTCACATATGAAATACGATCAATGAGTGTTGAAGAGCAGTTTCAAGCATTTCAGAAATGACTTACTATAAAAGCATACCTGTCACTAAAGCATACCATGATGAGATAAACTTGTGAACATATAGTACCAGTCCTACTTAGAACTTTCCTGTGTTTGTTGTTTCTTTGCAAGGGTTAAGAAACCAGTGTTTTATGACTGCAGCAGCAGCTCTCCTGAAAACTAATCAGAGGCAATAAAACCTCTGTGTGGCTGTGAGAACACGAACAATAGCAATACAATTATTTAAAAATGTAATGGATCATAAATTCTCTCAGTGGCAGCGCAATTAACAAGATTTAGCCTCACATTGACATAGCTGCTATTTGAACTTCAGACTTTTAGTCCTTAAAGGACAACTGAAGTGAGAAGACTATGGAGGCTGCCATGTTTATTTCAGTTGTCCTTTAACCTTTTCAGTCCGTGGGTTTGTTTTCACCTTATGGACGAGAGGAATTTTTTACACTTCAGCACTCCTCCCATTAATTCCCCAATAACATTATCACTACTTATCCCAACTAAATGATCTATACCTTGTTTTTTTGCCACCAATTAGGCTTCCTTTGAGTGGTACATTATGCTAAGTATTTTATTCTAAATGCATTTTAATGGGAATAATAAGAAACAAATGGAAATCATTATTTCGGCCATTAAAGTTTTAAAATAAAATGTAAAACTGTGGATAAAAGCCACACAATTTGCCTATTTGTCCTGGTTATTGCAATGTTTAAATTATATTCCTAGTACAATTTATGGTGACAATATTTTATTTATTATTCGTGATGGATGTAAAACTGAAAAAAATGCACTTTTATTTCCAAACACATAATTTAATAATAATGTGCCCTCTTGACATTCATATAAAAAAAAAATGTATTCCCTAATGTGTGTAGGTGTAATTTTACTATTTGGCCACAAGATGTTCTTGTGCATTATTTCCTATAAGCGTACAATAAGTAATGTGTAGCTGTGTTACTCGGAAGTGATGCATACTGAGAGGGCCAAGTCTCCCATCAGGTCCACTCTGGGATCCCTCCCCCCTGTGAGGTGGGTTATTTAAAGGCGTTTGGTCACTTGATTTTATGGCTATAAGCAGTTTGATAAAGAGTTGTATACTCGAAACAGCAGTCTGTCATTGCTGCCTTTTCTTATGGAATAAAAGAGCTATATTTGCAGACGGCAGTGCTAGTCTCTTATGTGGACTGTATTGTGCTTCCCAGGAGGCACTGGGGTATGACTTGTGCACGCTGCATTAACTTTTTTGAAATGGTGCTCCCTTTCTTTTGTTTTTGTGTTACTCTGAAGTGACGCAGGCATCTCATTGATTAAAGAGATTAATCTAATGATCGGCGGCGGGAGGGAATGGGGGGAGTGCAGCAGCACCATTTTAGAATGATCACTGTTTTTGAACAAAAACAGTAATTATTCTCGCCGGACAAGAATGGATTGGCTCAGGGGACCTCTGTCGCCTGCCAACAATCCTTCCCTGTCGCCGGGACTGTCGCGATCGCAGGCTTCCGTCCGCATGATCGAGCTAAAATGTTTAAAGAGGATCTGTAAGTAAAAAACAGCCCGGGGGGGGGGGGGGTACTTACCTTCGGAAGGGGGAAGCCTCTGGATCCTGGCAGCGCCTGAAATTCAGTGATGTAAATATTTACCTTCCGTGCATCTGCGCAGTCATACTAGCGGCTTTCCTATGGGCTCTGGCATGAACAGCTGAGCCCTATCGGGTCCACTCTACTACGTGGTTGAATAAACATTTTTCATGTTTTATGTGAATTTTCGCATCAGAAAGGAACATTTTTCTTTCACCCTATTGTTTGTATTCTTTGTTTTCTTTATTTGTCAATTTCTCAAAATCTAACATAGTATTTTTGATTCAAAAAATGTGTGAAACTTTACAAAAGCTTTTGTTGTGCATATGAAATGATTGCCCTTTTCACAGACATTAATAAATACATGGCTACATTACTACACATGGCCACTAGAGGGCACTATTCCCCTTAACATATGAAGCAATTTTGGTGGTGATAGCATTTATGGGGGCTTTGCAATTCACCGGCAAAGCTGGGACGAAATTATGGGAAAGGTGGAAGTATGGTGTCACATGAAACTCGCTGTGAAGCACAAATAAGTGATCTCCCCCGACCCTGTCCGCAGTTTCAGCACTAAATTGTATGGGAGTGTGATGTTTGGGTGAATATGAAATGATCCATTTTTTGAACACCAACATTAGTAACTAGAGGTGTGGTGGGGTGTGATTGGAGGTATGGTGGGACTCATCTTAAAAGTGCCCATTGCTTGTACTGATATATCGAGTGATATATCTGTTCTCTGTGCATCAGGTTCGATCACTGGTGTCTACATAATAATCCTGTTCTTATCTGTGCCCAATTCAGACTTGGCAAACAGATACCTTACAGTGGGATGCGAAAGTTTGGGCAACCTTGTTGATTTTCCTGTATAAATTGTTGGTTGCTATGATAAAAAATGTCAGTTAAATATATCATATAGGAGACACACAGAGTGATATTTGAGAAGTGAAATTAAGTTTATTGGATTTAAAGAAAGTGTGCAATAATTGTGTAAACAAAATTAGGTAGGTGCATAAATTTGGGCCCCACAAAAAAGAATTGAAATCAATATTTAGTAGATCCTCCTTTTGCAGAAATTACAGCCTTTAAACACTTCCTGTAGGTTCCAATGAGAGTCTGGATTCTGGTTGAAAGTATTTTGGACCATTCCTCTTTACAAAACACCTCTAGTTCATTCAGGTTTCATGGCTTCCGAGCATGGACAGCCCTCTTTAAATCACACCACAGATTTTCAAATATATTCAGATCTGGGGACTGAGATGGCCATTCCAGAACGTTATACTTGTTCCTCTGCATGAATGCCTTAGTGGACTTTGAGCAGTGTTTAGGGCCATTGTCTTGTTGAAAGATCCAGCCCCGGTGCAGCTTCAGCTTTGTCACGGATTCCTGGACATTGGTCTCCAGAATCTGCTGATACTAAGTAGAATACAAGCATCCCTCAACTTTGACAAGATTCCCAGTCCCAGCACCGGCCACCAGTAGTGCTCATCCGGATTCCGGATATACGGGTAACCCGGATATCCGATCATTTTTACGCTATCCGGATCGAGTCCAGATTTCTCTAGAAATCCGGATAGCTATCTGCGTATATTTGGCCCGGATATCCGCGGATATTGCGGATATCCGTATCCGAAATACTGTAACTAAGGAGATGACGTCCTGGAGCCAATCAGAGGGCTCCCAGCAGAAGCCCTAGCAACCAATCACAGAGGGGAACCCTAGCTAGCCCCACCTGACCTCATTGAGCCAATCAGAGGGCTCCCAGCCTAAACCCTGGCACCCAATCACAGAAAGGAACACTGGCCATCCCCCTGTATAATGCTGTATAATGCTGATAAAATGTAATTATAGGACTATAGGGGGCTGCTGAATGCAGAGAGGGCCGACTCTAGGATGACTAGTGTTTGGTGCAAATGTACAGATTGTTGGTAAAAAAAACAACCCACATAATTAACATTGTTATTTAATTACTGAATAAAGGATATATGAGATTAATTTACAGGTTTATGTTATAATCTATGGTACTGTTTTTAGCCCAAGATGTGTCAATGGTATTCTGCAAGTGGTGGGAATTACAATAAATTCGTTGAACAGTAGATACTGTTTTTTCAATTTACTGTGCAAAAATTGTCCTTGAGGAAAATTAATTAAGGCACACGTTCAATCTGGTCATGTGATTGAGTTTTTATTCTCTGGTAAATCAAGATCATGTGATCCTTTTTCACTTCTGCTTCCTGTATAGGATAAAACAAGAAACAAATGTGACACATGATCATAATCAGCCAATCAGAGGTTGAAAACTCAATCCTCGAATCCATTTGTTCATATTCTATGAATTCTCCTGAAGGAGAGTTTTTGTAGAATAAACTGATCAACCCTAATGAAAAGGGATTTCCTGAAATGAGTTCACAGTTTTGTAGCAGCCTGCAGAATACAGTACTCAATGCAATTGTGCTGGTGAACACTGAGCTAAGACAATGCAGGGAAAATGGAATTTGAAGGCTTTGCAAGCGAAGGGGCCATACAGGGTTATGTCAATTAATTTGAATGCAAGCAGAGTATTGATCCTGGCAGGAATGTAGCTGCTATCTTTGGTCAGAAAGGGATTTTTCACTTGTTTAGAAAGGGGATTGGCAGTCATCTTCATGGTGTTATATTTGTCTTGCTGTAGATCAATACAGTGAAAATCTAGCAAAATGCAGCATTCTACAATTCCATGTATTGAGAGATAAACCATTTAGAGAACATTGTGTAAAATGCATGCTGGAGCGTACAAACATTGGGTTGCTGGGAGTGTTGAGGAGATCAGTGTGCTAAATTATAATCAGCAGCAGATCTGCTTGGGCTGAGGTGAAGATAAAGATAAAGCTTATGGCTTTGGGCAATGTGCCACCCAACAAACCACACAAGTGCTTAATTAACTTGTATACATTTCAGCATACAGAGCAATATGTCTGATCTACTAGTTGCCCAGGGCACACAACCCCTTTTAACATACATGCTGAGTCTATGAAGAGCACAAAGGCATATACATTTAGCTATACAATCTCCAAAGGGATGCAGGTAAACAATGACGCCTCAGGATAAAATGCACTAAAATCCATAAAATACATAAAACACTCCAAGGGCAACGTGTTTCACAAGAATTTCCTGCTTCTTCAGGCAAAAATGTGGAAGTCTCTGGGGGGTATAAAGCTACCACTTTATAGCCCCTATAGACTTCCACATTTTTGCCTAATGGTACTGTGCTACTGAGCATGGGATTGGTAACAAACTACAACAACAAAAATAACACCGTTTTTACATATATCTGGAGCATGAGCACAGTCGAAGTAATTTTAAAGAAAAATCATTATGATAAAATGGGACGCAGTTTCATATTAACTGCCTATATTTACTGTCTATAAATATGTAAGGAGATATGTCATGCTTAAGGGGAATAAGTGGGTTGCTAGGGAGACAAAAATAATAGGTTTGTTGGATGCTAAGTGGGGGGTATAAAAAGTGATGTACAGTATTGACATAATGATTTGTGGCATAAATGTTAGGGGTTCCTGGTAGAGATGTCGCGAACCTCCGATTTTCGGTTCGCAAACCTCCGCGAAAGGTTCGGTTCGCGAAAAAGTCCGCGAACCGCAATAGACTTCATGGGGGAGGCGAACTTTGAAAATTTGAAAAAATTCTATTGCCTGGAAAAATGATAGAAAACATGTTTCAAGGGCTCTAATACCTGGAGACCCTCCACCCTCTACCCTTCTATCCTATTCTCTCCTCCTGTAGGAGGGAGGAGGGTCTCATCTGCCAGGGAATTATACTATTTCAAAAACCAGATTACATACCATAGCTGGGAATCAAACCCAGGTCTAACTGTGTGGGTGGGCAAGCACCCTAACCGCTGTACCACTACAGTACTAACTGAAGCTGGCCTAGCATTTACTATTTATGCTCAATGCAATAGAAACATTAGGTTGCTTAAAGGGAACCTTAACTGAGAGTGATATGGATGTTTCCTGTAAACAATACCAGTTGCCTGGCAGTCCAGCTGATCTCTGTGACTGCAATAGTGGCTGAATCACACCCTGAAACAAGCATGCAGCTAATCCAGTCTGACTTCAGTCAGCGCACCTGATCTGCATGCTTGTTCAGGGGCTGTGGCTAAAAGTATTAGAGACACAGGATCAGCAGGCGATTCAGGCAACTGGTATTATTTTAAAAGGAAAAATCCATTAACTTCTCCGTTTAGGTTCGCTTTAAGGATTTGTAGCATAAAAGCCAACTCACATTGGCTGGGATTTGAACCCGGGTCTCACTGTGTGGTGGGCAAGCACCCTAACCGCTGTACCACAACAGTACTAACTGAAGCTGGCCTAGCATTTACCATTTATGCTCAATACAAGAGAAAAAGTAAACAGTAAGCCAGCACCTATTCAGTAGGAGACCTTAGGCAAGTCTTGCTAACACTGCTACTGCCTATAGAGCATGCCCTAGTGGCTGCAGCTCTGGTGCTTTGAGTCCGCTAGGAGAAAAGCGTGATATAAATTTTATTTGTCTTGTCTACATTTTGGGGTTCAAATCCCAGCCAATGTGAGTTGGCTTTTATGCTACAAATCCTTAAAGGGAACCTAAACGGAGAAGGATATGGATTTTTCCTTTTAAAATACCAGTTGCCTGAATCGCCTGCTGATCCTGTGTCTCTAATACTTTTATCCACAGCCCCTGAACAAGCATGCAGATCAGGTGCTCTGACTTAAGTCAGACTGGATTAGCTGCATGCTTGTTTCAGGGTGTGATTCAGCCACTATTGCAGTCACAGAGATCAGCTGGACTGCCAGGCAACTGGTATTGTTTAAAGGAAACATCCATATCACTCTCAGTTAAGGTTCCCTTTAAGCAACCTAATGTTTCTATTGCATTGAGCATAAATAGTAAATGCTAGGCCAGCTTCAGTTAGTACTGTTGTGGTACAGCAGTTAGGGTGCTTGCCCACCACACAGTTAGACCTGGGTTCGATTCCCAGCTATGGTATGTAAACTGTTTTTTGAAATATTATAATTCCCTGGCAGATAAGACCCTCCTCCCTCCGGTAGGAGGGAGGAGGGAATAGGTAGAAGTGGAGAAGGGAGCAGGGAGGTGGAGGGAAGCAGCTTTCCCTTAACTAATTAGTGTAGGCAGACAAGTGAGTGAAATGGCATAAGGACCTTGCTTGGAGCAGGGAGGGGGCGCGGGCCTCCAGCAGTGAGTGCAGTGTGTTGGCAATAATGTGACTGCTGACTGTGATGTAGAGGGTCAAAGTTTTGCTCAATAGAGCATTATGGGGCGAATCGAACTTCCGCAAAAGTTCGCCAGGTGCAGGTGAACGCGAACCCCCAAAGTTCGCCTGGAACCGTTCGCCGGCGAACAGTTCGCTACATCTCTAGTTCCTGGATTCAAAAATCTGTAGAAACAATTCATATGGCTAAGAATACATGCATTTTAAGTTTATAATATTCCTAGCATCCCCCATGGCAATAAGCTAGAATATCCACCAGAGTCATTTTCACATTTAAATCTGCATCTTCGCTTGATTCTACATTTTTGCAAAAATATTAAATTTTTCGCAATATACACATTTTTGTGAAGATAAGAGCTGAAAATGTATTTTCTTATGCCCATTGACTTCAAAACATTTGCAATACAATGTGTTTTTTCTTGCATGCTCATACATCTTTGCACTTATACTGATTTGTGCAATAATGCATGTTCTCATGCCTCATAGACTTCATGCAAAAACACATTTTCACCAAATGCATTGAATGCCCATTTTGCATGAATCCCCATTGACCTCAATGCATATAGTAAAAATGTGTTTTCTCGTGCCCATATCTTTTTATGAATAAACTGATTCATCCAGAAATGTGACATTTTCATGAAAACTACGGCAAAATAAAGATGGACATACATAATTACCCATCACTACTCCTCCAGTGATCGTGTTGGGAATTGCTCCTGTCTTGTGGCCCTTAGACCCTTTTTGGAGCAGCAGACGTACCCAACGTATAGAACATTTTAGATCCAGATAATTAGCACTCTCTGTGAGAATGTCAGGAGGTGACAGCAACAAATACATTTATTACATTCTGATGCCACGGATTAGAGATGGCTGATGAGATGTTCATCATTTTGAGCTTATGCAAATTATGCAGCTGCGCGTGCACCTCATGCTCGGTGGGTGGAGCTCCGCCCCCTCTTTAGTTTCCAGTTTATTTACCGCCCCCTCTTCAGTGATCGCCGTCTATTTACTTGTACAGCGCTGCGATCAGCAGCAGCGCTGTACTGGGGATAGCCGTGTGACACGGCTGTCCCCTCCTGAGAATCGGCGGTGATCAGCTGTCATAGGCTGAAGCCTATGACAGCTGATCACGGGCATTGGCCAGCGGGGAAAGGGAGGGAGGGGGGAATATACACAGATAAAAAAAAGCTAAATTTATTTAAAAAATAAACATTTATGTAACAATAAATAAACAAATGAACATCCAGGGGGTGATAAGACCCCACCAACAGAGAGCCCTGTTGGTGGGGGGAAAAGGGGGGGGGGGAATCACTCGTATGCTGTGTTGTGTGGCGCTGCAGCTTGGCCTTAAAGCTGCAGTGGCCATTTTCACAATAATGTGCCTGGTCTTTAGGGGGGTTAATCACTATAGTCCTTAACTGGTTAAATAGAAGACGAAAAATTATTTCCTAGGAGAAAACATCTGCTCTATAAAATAACTTTTCAGCACTCTTCAATTGAAAACATACCAAAAAGAGGTGAAAAAGTACTGTCAAAATTATTCTGAGAATCTTCTTGCTTAAAGAGGATCTGTAACCTCAAAAAATCCCCTGGGGGGTACTCACCTCGGGTGGGGGAAGCCTCCGGATCCTAATGAGGCTTCCCACGCCGTCCTCTGTCCCACGGGGGTCTCGCTGCAGCCCTCCGTACAAGATGACGTCATTATTTACCTTCCTGGCTCCTGCGCAGGCGCTCTGACGGCTGTCGGCTCCGAACTACACGGAAATACCCGATCGTCGTCGGGTCTGCTCTACTGCGCAGGAGCAAGTTTCTGGCGCCTGCGCAGTAGAGCGGACCCGAATGAGATCGGGTATTTCCGTGTAGTTTGGAGAGGAAAGCAGCCACAGCGCCCCCGCTGGAGCCAGCAAAGGTAAATATTGAAATGACAGTCGGCACAGTCACCGGCTGTTCGGAGGGCTGCAGCGAGACCCCCGTGGGACGCAGGACGGCGTGGGAAGCCTCATTAGGATCCGGAGGCTTCCCCCACCCGAGGTGAGTACCCCCCAGGGGATCTTTTTGTGGTTACAGAGTCTCTTTAAAGCGGAATATAACCCTGCATTTCAACTTTGCTCTAAAACATTATTTACAGTATATTATATGCAACCAGCATTTTTTTTTACTAGACCAGCATTGGAAGGGTTAAACACAGAGGTTTAAAGTACCGTGGAGAGATATGCAGAAGTTCTGATGGATATATTTAACTAAATAGAATGTAACAAGTGATAAATGTTACACACTCTTTGGCTGTCCTCCAGCTCCTTCTCAGTCAGAAAGAGTGAGTCGCATGCCACACTTTATATAAACAAATTGTATCTATGTCAGCTTCGGATGTGTCGGCAGTTCTGTCCAGGAACTTTAACGCTCCGTGTAACCCTTCCAATGCTGGTCTAGTAAAAAAAAAATGCTGGTTGCATATAATATACTGTAAATAATGTTTTAGAGCAAAGTTGAAATGCAGGGTTATATTCCGCTATAAAGTGGACCCAAATTAAAATTACAAGATTTCAGAAATCAAATATATTTTCTAAATTATAATAATAAATAGCAGCCTTTTTTCATTTGCATGATGACAAATATAAAATATTTTACATTTATTAGAGAAGCCCCTCCCTTCCTTTCAAATTGCCAGGAAATAATCCGGCAAACTGGTGGAGTAGGTGGTGTCCAGCAATAGAGGAATTGCTAATGGCTGCCCCCAGTATAACCCTAATATTAAAAAGAGAAGGGTGAAAAGCATGCACTGAAATGCTCATAGGTTTGAAGGAGTGTTTATTTATCTGTGTATGTGTCAGAGTGGTGCAACTAAATATGTTTAATTAAAAAAAATGTTTGGTTTGGGTCCGCTTTAATAAGGGCCTATATGCACAGCATCAGCGCAAAATTATTAGCATCTCTGAACATCTTTGATAATAAAGTGCATCTATTAGACCTCTGTGGGATGCATCCTATTGAGTCACTGCAGGCCCCTCCTCCCTGAGGTAGCGGTTCACCACTGCCTGAAGAATTGCATCAAACAATGATGCAAGCAGAGCCTTCTACTGGCCAGAAAAGCTGACCAAACAATGGGTTCAGCTGTGTTCTCATTGGTTGGATACATATCAATAAGAATGGGATATAAAAGTGACAGGGATATCAAAGCTGTAGGCACTGGTGTAGCAGATGGGGATGCAGACATTCAATAACTGTATTAACTCTTCATTAGGGCTTTGGTGGTGATTACTGCTGTATGTGCTTTGTATAGCGTCCTCTGTCAAACTGGAAAGCAGGTTTACCACTTGGTAATATGTATATAATATTGTATATATAGCCAGGAGGGGGCAGGAGTGTTTGGGCAGTGTAAAATTTGCACTTTCATTCACACTTCTTACAACCATAACATGACCTGTATGCTCCGGAGTCGATCTTTCTATATGAGCATTGTAAGGTTGTGATGGTGACATGTATAATTGCTTCAGTTTTACAAACCTGCTACATTGTTCTAGTTGTAATTACTGCATATTCATTTCATTATAACTACAGGCAGTTAAAGTTGTTCATCAAAGTTTGGTTTCTATTGTATTCCTGTCAGGTTAAGTGCTTCTAGATTGAAGTCTCCCACTCATATCACCCTTCTTTTCTACGAAGTGCTTCCCGTGTCCTTCAAATATTGTATTCTGTGGCACCATACTAAAAAAGAAAGCAGCACAGGTACATAAAAATACAAACATGAGTGCATAATACAGACGCTGGTACATAGTACAGAGATGGTAGACAACATAAATGTCAGCGTGACTCCTACATATAAACAAAAGGAATAACAATAATAAATAAAAATAGACAAGTTACAAGAAACAAAAGGAGAGGTCCCAGCAAACTTACAATCCAAGGACAGTGACCCTTGTTAACTTACAACGCAGATGAAAAGGAAGAAAAAAGAGGTGGAGGAATACGAAATGTGTATATCCAAAGGCATTTCTAAAAGAGCCTGGAGTGAGGAAAAAAGTTAGACGTACCTCAATAGTGGGAAACCTCTGGATGGTCCAAAGGCTAAGAGCTGGGTCCCTCTATACTTGGTCAACAAAAGATTGTCTTAAAGGGGAACTGAAGAGAGAGGTATATGGAGGCTGTCCTGTCTATTTCCTTTTAATCAATACCAGTTGCCTGGCAGCCCTGCTGGTCTATTTCTCTGCAGTAGTATCTGATTAAAACCAGAAACAAGCATGCAGCTAGTCTTGTCAGATCAGACTTATAAGTCAGAACCACTGAAACACCTGATCTGCTGCATGCTTGTTCAGGGGCTATGGCTAATAGTATTAGAGGCAGAGGATCAGCAGGGCTGCCAGGCAACTGGTATTGTCTAAAAGGAAATAAACATGACAGCCTCCATATAACTCTCTCTTCAGTTCCCCTTTAAGCGAAGTACCTACTGGAAGACCACTGGATCAGGGAGATGCACACCAATGAACGATCCAATGAACGATTCAATGAACGTTCCCTGATCCATCTTCTTCACGAACATTAGTACAAACTACGGCTGCGGACCCGTCATTGGACGATCGTAATAATTAGCATGGGGGGTTCAAAGGCAACCATGCATAATTGGATCCATGACGGTTTTTTAAAGCAAACAGTTTATTGTCTGCAATTGCACGTCATTAAAGATCGTATAACAAACTTATGTTAAACTTTTATTAAACAATGTTGTGTGATAAAGCAAAAGATCGTTCGTCGTCACATAACATCATCTCCATACAAATCGTTTGGTGAGTATGCGGCTACATTTCTGATCTTACTCAGAGATACACACCGAGCTGCTCACTCCGCTCCTCCAATGAACTTCGCCTGACCGTCCCCCGCATCACCCAGTCCCATACACGCCTCCAGGACTTCTCAAGAGCTGCTCCAACACTATGGAACTCCCTACCTCCACCCATTAGGGCAGCCCCCTCCTTCAACACCTTCAAGAAGGCCCTCAAAACTCACCTTTTCACTCTGGCCTACCACCCCTCACAATTGCTCTAAACCCACAGCTGAACTCTGGTCCCCTACCTCTCGTGTCCCTACCTCTCCCTCTAGATTGTAAGCCTTTGGGCAGGGTCCTCCTCCTTTTGTGTCCTACCTGATTATACACCCCCCTTACTGTAAACCCATGCTATGTATTTGAGTGAACCAAACTTGCCTAATCTCCATGCTCCCATCCAGTGACTGACTAAGCATTACCTGGTACTCATACTGTGCTGTGTGATCTGGTCTTTCTTGTATTCCTGTATTGTCTCATTGCTGTATGTCACCCCTAAATATTGTCTGTAACCTAACCTAATGTCCAGCGCTGCTTAATATGTTGGCGCTTTATAAATACAATAAATAATAATAATATAGGTTTCTTCTGGCTGTGCTGCCGGCTTTGGATGAGCACATACGGACTAGACATCCCCAGTAGAATAAGGTGCTAATGCATGAAGGAAAAAAGCCCAGTCTGGGTGCACTTGTCTACAGTTGGGAGCACAACCAGAAGATGGAGGACCCTGGGATGGAACAATATGAATCTAGAAGGATTCAAGAAGCCTTTGGACCATCTAGAGCAAGGATGTCAAACTCCAGTCCACAAGGCCGAGGTCTTCACACATTTTTGGCACAGCTCAAATTAAATGATTTGATCAGCGGTTCATCAAGAAAAACACAGTTCTCTGTCCATCCTCAACACAGGCATGGCTATATCCCTCGTGGACTGGAGTTTTCCATCTGTGAACTAGAAGCTTACAACTAGGGATTAGACAAGTAGATGCAAATAACTTCGAATTGATGAAAATGTATGCAAAGATTTATGCAGCTTGAAAATTAACCAATCAAATTTTACCTCAGCAGGATTTGATTGGTTCATTTTCAAGCTGCATACATTTGCATACAAATTGAGTTAGTTGCATCTGCTAGACCAGTGTTTCTCAACATTTTATTGGTTTGTACCCCTTTTAAAACCCTGTACTCACAAAGTACCCCCTAGCATAGTAAACATTATCACAAGTACCCCTTGACAAATATATATTTCATATATAATATATAATAATGTACATGATAATTGGTTCTAAACCATTTCCAAACATTTATTATTGCTTTTAATTAACTAAAATACTAATTTGGTGTTGTTTAACTGCCTGCGGATCGCCGCAGTATAAATCTACGGCGGGCAGGGGGCGCTGCGGTTCTGACCAGACGTAAACTCTACGTCCCATTCACTACACCCCCCGCCCGTCCCCGCCGCTGTCGCCGCTCGATCTTCGCCGCAATGTGCTGCCCTACCGTCTCTATGACGGCAGGGCACTGTGAGCCGGGCAGGAGCCGTTTTCATTGGCTCCTGGCCCTGTCATTCATGTAAGCCATTCCCATTGGCTTACATGGAGTGACAGGGTCAGGAGCCAATGAAAGTGGCTCCTGACCGGCGCACAGCGATCTGCCATCATAGCGACGGCAGAGAGAGCAGACGTGACCGGCGGGAGCGGCGGATTTTAGCGGCGATTCGCCGGGAAGCGGCGGTTTACTGGACCAGCACCCTCTGGTCCTTAAGGGGGCAGAGGGTGCTGGTCCCGAAGTGGTTAAATAAGATTTATAATTTTCTAAAACTCAGTTTGTTATTCTTGGTTAAAGGGACACTTAAGTCAAACAAAAAAAATGAGTTTTACTCACCTGGGGCTTCCAATAGCCCCCTGGAGCTGTCCGGTGCCCTCGCAGTCTCCCTCCGATCCTCCTGGCCCCGCCGGCAGCCACTTCCTGTTTCGGTGACAGGAGCTGACAGGCTGGGGACGCGAGTGATTCTTCGCGTTCCCAGACACATTAGCACCCTCTATACTGCTATATGGTATACGATATATGCTATAGCAGCATAGATGGCGCTATTGTGGCCAGGAACGCAAAGAATCACTCGCGTCCCCAGCCTGTCAGCTCCTGTCACCGAAACAGGAAGTGGCTGCCGGCGGGGCCAGGAGGATCGGAGGGAGACGGCGAGGGCACCGGACAGCTGCAGGGGGCTATTGGAAGCCCCAGGTGAGTAAAACTCATTTTTTTTGTTTGACTTAAGTGTCCCTTTAAGTATATCAAGTCCGAGTACCCCCTGGAACCATCAGAAGTACCCCCTGGGGTACGCGTACCACACGTTGAGAACCTAGGTGCTAGACCATCACTACTTACAACTACTGAGGTACATATCTAATTCTCTCCCCATTACAGATTTGCTTTAAATGATATTTTGCATGCAGCAGAGCCTGGTCTGAAGCTGAGAGTGAATGATTGAGGTGAAATGATACGCTTGTCTGTAAACAAGACTTTTAAGAATGCACTTAAGGGCTTATTGGATTGTAAAATGAGGGCTATGTTTTGGAAGAGAATTCCAGAGAAAAAAAGAATCATGAAAGCTTTGTTCACATCTAAAATCGCAATAGCGGAGGCCAACGTTTTGCGATTTTGTGAGTGATTTTTTTTTTTAGCGCTTCCCGGAGCTTACATGCATACTGCAATTTTTTTTTAATTTTTTTTTTGTAAAGCGCTTTTCTAAGCCCTTTTGCAGAGCGATGTGTTTGTTTACTTCCTGACACAAGTCAGGAAATGAACTGTTTGGCCCAGAAAAAAATAAATACAATGTATTTATTCTTAAAAGCGCTGGGGAAATCGATACACAGTGCTTTTTCAAGCGTTTTGCAATTTCCCTATTCCTTCCATTGAGGAAGATCACCCCAAAAATGGTACAGGCAGTGCTTCAGTGTGCGGATCGGAATCGAACCGCTCAGATGTGAACACCCTCATAAGGAATCATTGCACAAGCACTTTGAGGTAGATCTTGAAAATCGCTGTAGCTTAAAAAAAAAAAAAAAAAAGCCAAAAACGCCCTAGGTGTGAACAAGCCCAAAAAGTCGTACAAAAGTATACATGAATGTAAGGCGGTAATTCTAGTAGAGTACAGAAGAAGGTTGTGTGTAGAACAGCGAAATGGGGTGATATCTGGAAACCAGTGAGAAAATGTATGGAAGAGAAAATGCTCTGTAATAGGTTATCTTTTTTCAGGAATGATATTATTTATCCTACCCTTTGTTCAGCTGCTGTCTTTCAGGTTACAGCACAGTACAGAGATCAAGCAATAAATCAAGACAGAATTACACAATTTAATGTTACGGCTCTGTTGATGATGATGTTTAATTATACTGTCTAATGTTAATGGTGGATATGAATGTAATTTTGTCTAATTGCTTTTGTAAAGATAAAAGGAAATCTAGAAGTTGTTGATTCAACAAAAAAAAGAACAGGCTTGTAGAGCTGTAACTCCGAAAGACATATGCACTTCAGTCAAAAAGAACGCTCTAGCTAGTGTAATAACCTTCTATTTAAAAAAATTCTCTAAAGGGCTGTTTTCCTCTAAAAGCGCTTTTCTGCGATTTTTCCAATCGCTAGCATTTTGAAAAGTGATTGCTTGATGTAATCCTATTGGCTGTTTCACACTTGAGTATATAGTAAAAAAAAAATTGCAAAAGTGGTTCATGTAGCATTTTGCAGTGACTGAGATTTTGTCATATGTAAATCGCTTTAAAATTGCTTGCCAAAATGTTGCTATAAACTTGCTGTAAAATCACTAATCCCAAAGTGATTTTTTTGAGTGATGCAGCCCTTAGCGCTCATGCACACTTGCGATTGCAAAGCAAGATTGCAATCCACTAACAAAATGAGAATAGAATCTTGATTGCTTCAAAAATGCTGTATGAAGTGCTTTTGGGATTTATGCAAATCGCAAGCACTGCATTGCGAATAATCCCACAGGAATACATTGAACTCAATGTTTTGCTGATCGCTGGCGATCAGCTAAGCACTGGAAAACACCTGCAAAGCACCCCAATGTGAACAGGCCCTAACACACTGTTTCCCAACCTATGTGCCGCGACACATTCATGTGTCGCGGCAGTCTCGGGGAGGTGTCGCCGCTCCGCTGTCTTCCTCCCACGCTCTCTGCCTCTGCTCCGTGTAATTAAAGCAGGGCTACTAGAAAATGGCCGACGATGTCCACAAACACGGACGACAGCCATTTTGTTGTAGTTCCGCTCTAATAATACACAGAGTGGAGATAGAGCAGAGAGCGGGGCGCTGAAGAGACGTCATCGCTGGAATTCACAGAGCTGGGTGAGTGAGCCGCCTGCTCGTTCTACCTGGGGGAAACACCGAGCTCCTATGCTTGGCTACCTACACCTAACATCCTAAACTGTGGAGGCCTATGCTTAGCTAACCATACTGACCCTACAAACCTATACTGCGGGCACCTATATACTTATACTGCAGGCACCCATATACCTATGCTAAGGGCACCTATATACCTATATCATGCGGGCACCTATATACCAATACTGCAGGGACCTACATACCTTTACTGGGGACACCTATCTATACTGCAGGCACCTACATACCTATACTGAGGGCACCTATATACCTATATTGCAGGCACCTACCCCTGACTTTGTATACTACTGGGGGCACCTATGCCTGGCTACCTATATTGAGGGTACCTACACCTGAATTCCTTTACTGGGGGCACCTATACTTGGCTAACTAACCACTTATACTGAGTCTGAGGGTTTTTCTTTAACGGGGGCTGGGGGGGGGGGGGGGTGGGGGTGTAAATTGTCATTGCCGTGCGATCATTCCAAATCGGGGGGGGGGGAATGTGTCACGGAGATCTGAGCATTTGGCGTCATGTGTCACGACTTCGAAAACGTTGGGTTCCACTGCCCTAACAGATGAGTTTTCAAACTATGACCTAGAGCATGACTTGACATCTGACGATGCTGTTTTATGGTACAACTGTGATGCAGGACCAGCGTCCATCAAATCACTATAAAGACCATGGCAGCACTTTTTGTGCATTCTAGTTTGCATCTAGTTTGCATTCTTAATAAAAAAAAAAAAATCAAACTTATCCTCTTATCCATATGCTTCTGCGCACGTCATCAATTGCCCAACAGGAAGTGAGCATCACTTCCAGCTTGACCAGATGCCGGTAATCCTCGAAGGCCTGTTCTTCTGTTCTTCCGTTCTTGGGCAGGGGGCGCACCGCTGCTGCTAATCTGCAGTGTGAAGCCGGCCTCAAAACCGATCCATTCAAACTCTACTACCCATCTTTCTTTTTCTTCTTACAATCTCCGACAAAGCCTAAGATCTTTATCTTGTCTGTGAAGCATGGTGGAGGCAGTATCATTGTTTGGTCTTGTATACTGCTTCTGGAATAAGACTGTTAAACTTGATGAAACTATGAATTATGAATTGTACCAACAAATTTTATGGGACACTGTCAAGTAGGGATGATCAAAGAGATGAAAATACTTCTGAAATTATGCAAATATGCAAATTTGTATGCAAATATATGCAGTTTGAAAATGGACCAATCAATTTAAATCTGGGTTTAAATTGCTTGGTCCATTTTCAAACTGCAAATATTTGCATAAAAATATGCATAATTTCAGACAGCTTGTTGCACCTCTTTGATCATCCCTACTGTCACGGTATCTTTCCAAAGACAGACGTCATCAGAAGACTAAGGCTGTACAGGTGTTCTATTGTGTCAGGAATGAAACAACCAGGATTTGCTCCTTGCAAGGCAAATAAGCAGGCCAAACTTCAAGGCAATATTTCATATTTTTCATAAAAAAAAAAAAATATATAAACTTTTAGTATTGACAGCAGGTGCCTTTGCAGCAAGTCTACAGGCAAGTCTATAAGTAGATTTCCCAAACTCAGCATCTTCTGGCCGAGGTAGATAGGAGTATGCAATCAAATTTGCTGCGTCCCTCACACTATATACTGCACACCTGACCTTTTATCCAGTTGGCACGCATGCATGTTTTCAATGCCATTAGGAAGTTTGCATTCTTGCTGTGACCCTTATACTATATTTGCATTTTAATGGTCATATTTACAGTAGGCTTGTGCTTCTTGTAACCAGAGATAAGCAAAGGCAATTATTTCATAATGAGCACATCTTAGAAAACAGAAAGACGCAGTACACAGAATCCGTTCTCATAATTTATTTCATGCGGCTCCTTACATGCCTACACCACTTCACGCTGTTGGAACCTACAGGGTAAATAATGTACTTTTTTTTCCCAACAATTTTTTCCAGCCTCCTCTCGAGTTAATCCCCCCTCCCAATTTTTTATTTCCTTCCACAAACATCTCTGCTGCATTATGGGAGACTTAATCCTTGTGGCCATTCAACAGTCTATTTTTGGCTACCGCTATCTCTCCGGTACATAATTTTGTATAATCTTTTAAGGATATTGAGCAAGAGTCTGAGGGTGGCGGACTGGTGTATGAATGCTCCCAGTATAATGATAAATTGAGAAGTGGGCCAGCATTAATCTAAGGATTATGAAAATGAAAAAAATATTATGTTCAAAAGAGTCCCTGGAAGAATTAGCCCTCAGCTGATAACTTTAAATTACAGTATTTTTTTCTGCTTTAGAGACATATTTAAATATCATTAACTTGACAATGATGTCTCTTTTTCACCTTGTTTTGACTCGTCCTATGTTTATTTTTATTTTTTTTACTGAAGTTTTCCTTTTTTTTTTCTTTTTAACTGTTTTGACTTTGGAAAATAAATGTATAAAATGAGTCTGACTTAATTTTCACCTGACTTCTCAGCACTCTGGAAACCGTGCCGTCTCAACCACCAGGCACATACAAATGTTTGCCTGGAGCGCAGAATGAGGGAGGGGAGCAGCTGCACTGAGTAGTGAGAGAAGAAATGCCTCTCAGCTCACTCAGGGATCAGATTACTACAGCAGCAGCAGCAGCAACCGCAGCGCCTGACTCGACTCATAACTGATTCACTGATTAATTCAGTTCCTTCAGCTCAATAATTCAAAGAACCACAGTAATGAGTGAGTCAATGAGAGAAGGCACTCCTCCCAGCTCACTCAGGGATCCGATTACAGCAGCTGCACCTGAGTCCTGACTCTTGACTCATAACTGATTCACTGATTAATTCAGTTCCTTTCTCTCTGCTACTGGTAGCTGCATGGATGTATAGACTGAGTGTAGCAGCATAGTGTTTGCGTGTGTATAGTGTGTGTGTACTGTGTGCTGTGTACAGTGTGTGTGTGTGTGTACTGTGTGTGTGCATGTGTATAGTGTGTGTGTATAGTGTAGTGTGTGTGTGTGCGCGTGTATAGTGTGTGTGTGTGTGTGTGTGTGTGTGTGTGTGTTGTGTGCAGTGTGTGTGTGTATATAGTGTGTACTGTGTGTGTGTGCATGTGTATAGTATGTGCATGTGTGTAGTGTGTTTGTGTGTGGTGTGTGTGTACTGTGTGTGGTGTTTGTGAGTGCATACTGCAATAAGTGTATTTTCTGGTGAAACGCTCTGCCGCATTACAACTATTTTCTGGTGAACCCATGCCGCAATATGTGTATTTTCTGATTTTCTGGTAAAACGCTGCTGAATTACAATTATTTTCAGGGGTCTTGGGGGTGGGGTTCACCACAGGGTTGGGGGGTATGGGGCTCAGGGGCAACCACGGAGGGGGAGCGCCACAGGATTTCTCGCCTGGGGTGACAAAATGGCTAGAGGCACCCCTGTCTGCAATGGACAAAGTACTAGAGCGTAGGGGAAAAGTACTGCCAAAATCAAGCGCTGTAATAACAGTGCAGGAAATTTGGGCGCAGCAAGCGCCACCATAGATCGTAATAGGTATTACAGCTATAGCGGCGCACAGTGAGTAATTTTGACGCCATCAGAAAACAGAGCTGAAGTTACTTTTAAAACACTGTAATTCGGCCTCCAGCGATAGCTGGCAGCTGAATTACATTATACCCCACCATCCACATGGACCTGGAGGGGTAATAGTGATTAACGCCACCGGGACTTGTGCAGGAGCAGGGTTAGCCATATATTGGCTGTACCCTGCGTCAAGTCTCCCGGCACCGATTTCATAGGTATGCTGCCAAAATTACTTTGAGTACTTCTTTGCTTGCTGGTGGCTTAAAGAGAGCCAGAGATGAGAGGGATATGGAGGCTGCCATATTTATTTCCTTTTAAACAATACCAGTTGCCTTGCAGCACAGCTGATCTATTTGGCTGCAGTAGTTTCTGAATCACACCAGAAACAAGCATGTGTCTAATCTTGTCAGCTCTGACAATAATGTAAGAAACGCCTGATCTGCTGCATGCTTGTTCAGGGTCTATGGTTAAAGCATTAGAGGCAGAGAATCAGCCAGACAGCCAGGCAATTTATTTTTATTTATTTATTTATTGTATTTATAAAGCGCCAACATATTACGCAGCGCTGGGATTGATTAAAAGGAAATAAATATGGCAGCCTCCATTTAACGCTCAGATTCACTTTAAAATGCATTTTATTAATAAGGTGTGAATATATCACCTAGGAAAATGAGGCTTGGGTAAGAAAAACTAAGTTTTGATGCTGTGAAATCGTTAAAGAAACACCAAGCCTTTCAGTGCTGCTGAGTAGATTTTTAGCCTGGAGGTTCACTTTAAGTAAATCAGACTCCATATACTCAGTGCGGCCAGGATAAAACAAAAGTTCTGAGGCAGAAAGGATAAAGTTCCTGAAGCCGTCATTCCATGTCTTGTGATTATTCTTCCTTTCCATGGTGACAAAGTCTCATTTTCATTCTACCTTACTCCAACAGCATAAAACCTGACTGTGAGAGAAACGGCATGACATGTACTTTGATTTCATTTGAAAGCTGGCCAAGACTTGTTTTATGAGCTGGGAGACATTTATTAAAGGCTAAGTGTAATTATAACAGATATGCTAAATCAATCCAAAATTACGCCTTAATCAGTAATGCAATTATAATGCATTACTGACTTTGCTCCCCTGAAGGGATATGGAGACCCCCTGACTGCCTAACTTTTTTGAGAAATAAGTGTTACACCTGGGAATTAGAGATGGCCGGAACGGTTCGCTGGCAAACGGTTCCAGGCGATCTCCCAGGGTTCGCAGGTCACGAAGAACCGCAAACTTCGATTCGCCTTCATAGTGCATCATGGTCAACTTTGACCCTCTACATCACAGTCAGCAGGCACATTGTAGCCAATCAGGCTACACACTCTCCTGGAGCCACTCCCCCCAATTTTAAAAGGCAGGCAGCGTCAGGCTTTTCACTCACTCGTGTGTCTGCATTAATTAGAGAAGGGAGAGCTGTTGTGCAGACTCATATAGAGAAAGCTTAGTTAGGCTCTTGCAGGCTTGTTAGCTTGCCCC
Organism: Hyperolius riggenbachi; assembly: GCF_040937935.1. NCBI lineage: Eukaryota > Metazoa > Chordata > Amphibia > Anura > Hyperoliidae > Hyperolius > Hyperolius riggenbachi. The sequence goes on along the minus strand of NC_090654.1, from coordinate 234,176,129 downwards.
TTGCTGATTCTTATTGCTAAAAAAGCACCCCTCAACAGCTCTTTTGAGAGCTAATCTTGTTCTTGTGATCTATTTTTTTTTTTGTGTGTGGCCCACTTGCATTATATACAGCCCTGTCAGTCAGTCTCAGCTGGCCTTTGGCCCCTTGGTGGTATAATTACTGCTGTGCCAGGTGCACATTATAATACCCATCACTACATATTATACCTACTACCTGTTGTTCACTTCAGTGCACCCATGTACCTACGTGAGTGCACGCAGTGTGATATACCACTCTGTGCATACCTGTTAACTGCACCTGTGTGACTGCACATTGTATTAGTCAAGTCGGTGCATACCTTTCACTTCATCCATTCCCCCCCCCCCCCCCCCCCAATTTGGACAAAACTGACAAAACCGGTAGAGGCAGACCCAGAGGAAGGCCACGCGGCAGGTCTGTGCGAGATCGTGCTGATGTGATTTTGTGCGGCCCTGGACCAAGGTACAGTACTCAGAAGAAGGCACTTCCCACCAACTCCGAAGATTGTCAAGACGTGGTTGACTATTTAACACAGAACACCTCATCTTCTGCAGCCACCAGCGCCCACATCCGCTACATTTGACAGTTCGCAGGTGTTATTTGGTGGAGAAATCAGTAATGATGCACAGCCATTATTGTTACAACCAGATAAAGGCGCTAAGCAAGTTACACCACCTCATATGTCTGAGTTAGGCGACACTATGGACGTAATGTGTGAAGAGGAGGAGGATGACGTACCTGCTGTTGGTGCAGTTTTAGAGGTGTCTGAGGCAAGTGAAGCTGGGCAGGATGATTATGATGATGACGATGATATGGATGCCACGTATGTTCCCAATAGAGGAGATGAACAGGGGGACAGTTCAGAGGGGAAGTCAGAGAGGAGTAGGAGGAGACGAGTTCCTGAAAGAAGCAGGGGGAGCTCGTCGTCAGAAACAGCTGGTGGCAGTGTCCGGCGCCATGTATCGCCACCTATGGACAGCCAGCCAACATGCCCTTCAACGTCAGCTGCTGAGGCCACCATAGGGCCCACACCCCAGGGGGGCTCAGCGGTTTGGAATTTTTTTTTAGTGTGTCAGCTGTAGATCAGAGCAATGCCATCTGTTCTCTTTGCCTCCAAAAATTGAGCCATGGAAATGCCAACACCCACGTAGGGACAAATGCCTTACGAAGGCACATGGAGAAAAGGCACAAACTGCAATGGGAAGAGCACCAGAGGAAAAGCAGCACACAAAAGAAAAGACACCCTCCTTCTCCTCTTCCTCCTTCAGGTGCATCATCTTCAGCCGCTTTCTCCCTTCAACCTTCACAGCCACCCTCCTCCACTCCGCCTCTGACCTTGCGCGGTGCAGAAGAGTGGGCAGTGGGCACACATTGGCGGGGAGGGGGGCCCAACTCCCCCTCCCTCACTTCATGCACCCCCCTTCAGCGCTCCTGGCTCCTCCCTCCAGAAGTGATGGGGGCACCTATAATTTGCTAAGGGCACCTAAAACTGGCTACCTATACTGTGGGCACTTATATTTGGCTATAATAGGAGCACCTACACCTGGCTACCTAGACTAAGTTACACTACGCCCTTGTTTCAAGAAAAGCAATGCAAAACAAAAATTAAAGGGTTTCATGGTTGCAGTCTGCTTCAGAACCAGAATAATTATTTCTCAAGCACACGTTATCAGTAGGCATTTAATAAATATGTGCCGAATAGAGATTAAATTTGCTGCAGCCAAATTACCCCCCCCCCTCCTCTACTTGCCTAACTTTTAATGAGTCCTATATCTGTTATCTGTCCAAAGGCATTGCTAGCAGAGATGGATAATCCACAAGGCTCCATAGGCAGATGCCTAGGGCCTGGAGAGAGAAGAGGTGCCCAGTTGACTCTAGCCCCCACTAAATCTTATCAAAAAAGCCAAATGGCCATCAAGAGTGGGCCCAAAGTTAGTACTTACCTAGGGCCTCCTTTCACCTAAATCCATCTCTGATAGCTAGGTTTCCAGATTTAGGCTGCTTACACACAGGGACGTTACAGGCGCACGTTAGTGCAGCCTGTAATGCTCCAACAACGCACAGCAATGTAACACAAGTGGGCTGTTCACACTGCCCACGTTGCGTTACATGTAACGCTGCACGTTCTTCCGAAAGTGCAGCATACTATAGCGCTACAGCGGCTTAAGCCGCGTTAGACTGTTTGCACATGCTCAGTCATGTCGGGGAGGAACGGAGAGTGGCCAGGCACATGGCTAATTAATATTCACTGCACGTTGTGACGTGCAGTATTAACTTCCTGGTGCGGCCGCTCTGTGCGGCGATTGGCGAGCGGGACCACGTGATGCCGCATGCGTCCAAGAGTACGCATCACGGCATCACGGACGCCAGAGTGAGCTGCACAACGCGGCTCACTCTGACGTCCACATCGAAGAGCACCAGGCCCTGCGTTAGGTGCTTGTTATGCGACCTTAACGTAGCACCTAACGCAACGTCTTGGTGTGCAAGTAGCCTTAGGGCACCTAAGGAGAGTACATGTTAAGTGTGCATATTATGTGATCATGATGAAGCTGTTTTAATGTGTCACTCTTGCATTACCAGTACATTATAATTACAGCTCATCCTGCAGCAATTTCCCATATGCTTCTAAATAAAAGATATATACCAGTAGTCCCAGGGTTAATGAATGAGATAGGAACTGTAGGTGTACAGGAATTGACAGTAAGTAATAACAGCAGGAAAGGAAAAGAGCTTTTCTGAGCGCTTGTGATTTTATTGTTATTAAGAAGTCAGCATATATCAAAGAGGAATAAATACAGTCAATAAAACTTCACCACGGTGCTATTCCAACCTCACATTGTCAACCATCACCAGAAAAGAGTAAGAGGGGCTTACCAGCTGCCAACAACCCACATTATAAGGTTGTATGTCTCACATTCAGTGGTAATCCTAACGAACCTCAAACAGATATGGATCCAAACTTCCACCACTCCCTAACTCCGATGTATGGTATGCTATCCAGGAAGACCAGTATATAAACACAACAAAAAAAGGCAACTCTAAGTGTAAACCGTTTACTGTAAAAACAATTGGTATAGACGGGAAAAACAAGATTAAAACAGACTTACATACACTGCCCAGGAACTGGGAACCCCTAATAAAAACGTGCGCGTGTCAGCTGGTCCACAGCCAATAAGACATTAAAGGTGCCGCCTGTCTTCTTTCCGACCGGTTTCACAATCTAGCGGTATTCGGGATTCCCTGATGTGAGGTTGGAATATCGCCGTGGTGAAGTTTTATTGACTGTATTATTGACTGTATTTATTCCTCTTTGATCTGCGCTGACTTCTTAATATAAATTTTGTTGACTTTGGACGTTGTTCATTCTCTGCAGCGGACATATGTTCTATTTCTTTGGTGCTGATAAACTGTTTGCTTGTGATTTTATACCAGAGACCTGGCAGCCCTGCTGATCTGTTTGGCTGCAGTAGTGTCTGAATCACAATAGAAACAAGCATGCAGCTAATCTTGTCAGATCTAATAATAATAACAGAAACGCCTGATTTGCTGCATGCTTGTTCAGGGTCCGTCGCTAAAAGTATTAGAGGCAGAGGCTGAGCAGGATAGCAAGGCAACTGGTACTGCTTAAAAGGATAATAAATATGGCAGCCTCCATAGCTCTCTCACTTCAGTTGTACTTTGTCGTCCAGTGCTCTCTGCACTTTTCTCCGATCTTAGTAAATTAAACTATGTAACTTTGAAACTTCTGCCCTGAGAACTGTGGCATGGTACGGTAGTTTCACACGGCCTGCTGTGCAACAAATTTGATAACTATCTTCCGCTGAGCCCTGCCAAGCCTAGGAATGAGAAGCTGTGCTGTCCTGCTGCATGAGGCAATACATGCAAGTGGATAGCTGGCATCTTCAGCACTGCGTGAGTGGACATTGCACTTAAACCTCTGCCATATCCCACTGCTTGTCTGAAGCCAATTCCTACATCTGTCCCCAATCCCCAGGTTACGGTACACAGAGAGGAAAGGGGGATGAGTTCAGTTCTGGAGACGATATTGAGATAAATATTCCTACAACATATGTAGCGAATAAAACGTGACCTAAACTATAGTTAAAGTTAAAACAAACAAACCCTGTATTCCATGTTAGCAGTAATGGTTTGCAGTTGAGACAAATGCATTGTTTTATAGTGATAAACTTGCAGTCACTTTGCTCTTCTGGGACATAGAAGAATAGCCTTGTGAAGGAAACACTATGATTTAGGCTGGTTTCACAGTGGGACGTTACAGGCGCACGTTAGAGCAGCCTGTAACGCAGCCCACCGCACAGTAATGAAAAATCAATGGGGCTGTTCACAGTGCCCACGTTGCGTTACATTGTAACGCTGCGTCACAAGACAACGTACTGCATGCAGTACTTTAGACGTTAGACTGCTTGCACATGCTCAGTGTAATCTTGTGGAGGAGCGGAGAGCGGCCAGGCACATGGCTAATTAATATGCACTGCACGTTGTGACGTGCAGTGTTTACTTCCTGGAGCGGCCACTCTGTGCGGCGATTGGCCGGCGGGACCACGTGATGCCGCATGCGTCCAAGAGTGCGCATCACGGCATCACTGACGCCAGAGTGAGCTGCACAACGCGGCTCACTCTGACGTCCAGATCCAGCACCACCAGGCGTTCCGTTAGGGGGACGTTATGCGACCTTAACGCCCCCTCTAACGCAACGTCCTGGTGTGAAATTAGCCTTAGGGTCCTTTTATACTATATCAGTTGCTGTCAGTTGTAACTGAAAGGACAACTGATGTGCAAGGTAATGCCCATATTTCCCTATGGCCTCATTTACACAATAGGCTGAAAATCTGAAGCTTTTTCACAATGCACTGCTATGGAGAAAAAAAATGCAACACAACCAATAGCATTAGCAATGCATTATTTGTAGGGCCCCATTGCTAAGTTCACAGTGGGGTGTGTTGCATTATGTTCCCTGTGAATACAGGAACACAATGGAACGAAATGTGCGCCTCAAATTATACAACCATTGTGTTGCATACAGTCAGTCTATATGATGGCAGAGCTCTGTGTGCCGGTCAGGAGCCGTTTTCTTGGGTCCTGGCCCTGTCATTACTGTAAGCCAATCCCATTGGCTTACATTGATTGACAGGGTCAGGAGCCAAGGAAAGTGGCTCCTGACTGGCCCACACGGCTCTGCCGTCATAGCGACGGCAGAGAGAGGTGCCTGTGGCGGGGAGCGAGCAGGGTGACAATCGAGAGCGGCAGGACTGCTCGAAGATTCGTCGGTAAGTGTCGTTTTCCGCCCTTTCGCTGTACCAGCAGTCTCTGGTCCTTAATGGGGCAGAGACTGCTGGTCTGGAAATGGTTAAAGAACACCCGAAGTGAAAATAAACTAATGAAATAAAGGATTGTATCTATCCTCCTTCTCTTAAAAATGACTTTTTAAGATATTCCACAGTTTTATTTTATATTTAAATCTACTTTTTAAGTTTTTACTTTTATTGTTTTTTGCTCAAGGACACATTCATTGAAGTATGCCAAAGCTCAAATCTATTAACTATTGACTCTTTGTATCTCTTTCCTGCTCTCAGAAGCCATTTTCTGCTAGGAAAGTGTTTATAGTTGTAATTTTTTATCAGTGAGGGTTGCACTGTAGTTTGACCCAGTTCTGACTCAGACAGGAACTGGTACTTACAGACCTGATGTTTAACTCTTTCAGGCAGACAAAAAAAAAGGAACACAGCATAGTGATTTGTGTGCTAGGCACTGTACATACACATGTCTATCTCATCATGTCACATGTCACCTCGGTTATCCTTTAACATTGCTATGAAGTCATGTTTTGATACCTGCACAAGAGCCAGGTTATATGTTGGTTTGTTCCAACCCAGACCATGCTGATTAAATGACAACTGTACTAGTGAAAAAAAAGGAGGCTGCCATATGTATTTCCTTTTAAACAGTATCAGTTGCCTGGCAGCCCTGCTGATCTATTTGCCTGGCAGCTCTGCTGATCTATTTCTGCTAATCTTGACAGATCTGACAATAATGTCAGAAACGCCTGATCTGCTGCATGCTTGTTCAGGGTCTATGGCTAAAAGAATTAAAGGCAGAGGATCAGTAGGATAGCCAGGCAACTGGTATTGCTTAAAATGGAATAAATATGGCAGCCTCTGTATCCCTCTTGCTTCAGTTGTCCTTTAAAAGCCTGGGACCCTGTCACAGAGGCCAAAACCGGACTGTTGTACAGTCAGGTAGCGCACCTATTAACAACCTATGTACCCAGATTTCAGCTTCATTCATAGGAAGTCTCTAAAATGAAGTTACTTTTCAGGAATACCAAGTTGCCACTGTTTATAGAAAGACGAATTTAAGATATTCTCAGAAGAACAGGCAGTGAGTTGAGTTTTTAGGCAGTTATGGAACAAGAGACTGCTTTACGCTAATTTGTTTGTAAATATTTTGATTGCTGAGTGCATCTCTGTGGAATGTGATCCAATTATCCCCTCGTTACGAATTGTGATGGTCGCATCATTAACTTCATATATGTTTAAAAGGAAGAAGCAAAGATGGCAGTCTTTTAAGGCAAAACAAACAAAATGGATGAACAATTATCTATGCCTGTTGTCAACAGCTTGAAAAAATGATCTTGTCTTCAATTAATATATTGCTATAGCCCCCTGATAATAATTATTTTTTAATTAAGCTACCAGAGAGAATCCTGCAGTGACTGTGGGGTATGTACGCTCTGAAGACCTGAGATCACTGAGATAGCTTATTGGTCCAACCAATCATCTGAAATGCAATGAGATGCCCCAGCAGGACACTTAACTGTGCTGCTTCTATGTCCAAATATCTTGGAAAACCGCTTCTGCATGCCTTATGTAATATAACAGTGTCATCCAACACTTATTTTTTAAGGGGAATTTTAGATGAATACATTTACAAAAGAACTTGATTCCTTCTTCCATTTTTGTTTTTTTCTGTACCCAAGGCAAATCTCGGGTTATAAAAAACATGCTTACTGAAAAAGAGGGAATTCTCTGAATCCTATGGAGGCTTTCCAAGCCGTCCTCCAGTGTCCCATTACCCCATTACTGATCACAAATCCACCTGAAGAAAACTGACAAGGGCTTGTCAGTAAGAATATTGGGGCCATGTTCCTCTTCAGGAATGGGCAAGGCCATATGGCCCGCCAACATAGTAAGCTGTAGCTGCCCATGCTTGAGCGGGGATGTGCCCATGTGGGTGCAGAATGGCCGCGCTTGTGCCCTGTGAGGGTAGAGCATGGCAGGTGCCATCGAGCAGTGGCAGTGGTGAGGAGGACACGAAAAGTCTCTATTGGTTCTAGAGGCTAGGTTTTTTTTTAGGTAAGTATGTATCCTAAGCATTTGAGATTGCAGAACGCAGGGCCACATATTTTTTTTTCCTGAAGTTCACCCGCTTAAAAGACACATATTTGCTTCCTAATTTTTATTTAATGGAAATAGGTCAAATACAGGTGGATTTCTTAAAGTGAATCAACGGTATATCATATGAAGTGAAAGCATTTTAAAGCATTTTACATGTGTTGGCATCTTATAATTGTTCCATGTTTGACATCGATATAATTTTTAGTTATTCTGAAATTACTGTTTATCTTATTGATATAAAGTGAGACTCAGGTCTGAGGTGTAAATTAGGCCTTCCTCTTCCTGCTTCACTAAGCTGCTCTCATTGGCTGTCACCATCTCTAGTGACTTTCTGAAAATGATGGTATATCAGTCCTACAAAAATAATGCCATCTTATTTAGCAACAGCCTTCTTGCACCACTCCACTACTCTATGACCGATCCACGCAAATGGGCGTGGCTGTGGCGTCAGATCCTTGAGCCGGCTACTGAAGGAGATCGCGTGCAGGCTGTGCGCGCATCTCCTTCTCGGGGGCGGAGCTCCGCCCCGCCTTTAGTCTCCGGACGGCAATCTCTGCTCGGGAGACTGTTAGACGGCGTCATCGCCGTCTATTTACATGTACAGTGCTGCGACCGGCAGCAGTGCTGTACTGGGGACAGCCGTGTGACACGGCTGTCCCCTCCATAGGCGGGGCAGTGATTGGCCTAGGACAGCTGATCACCCTGATTGGCTGGCGGAGGGAGGGAGGGAGGGAGCAGGGGAAATCAAATTACACTTAGTTCACTTAACATGAAGAAAGGGTAAAAATGTACTTTAACTTGTGGTCAGTTGATCAGGTTAGGTAGCACTGCCCCACTAGTCATTACAGAGGAGGAACTGTAGTGAACATAACAAAAAAAATTGCTTATGTTTTACAATATCCATTTATATATTATTTAGCCAGTGTTTGCCTATTGTAAAATCTTTCCTCTCTCTGATTTACATTCTGACATTTATCACTGGTGGTAACATCTTTAGTTCTGCCAGGTGATTGTGCATAGAACTTTCAGTAATGAACATTCTGTACAAGACGGAGATACTGCTTGCTTTGCAGTTGGAAAAAACTGTTATGTCCCACAATGCAATGAGGAAAACTGTCAGGACCTTGGTCATGACATCACACTGTGGGAGGGGTTTCACCACAATATCAGCCATACAGACCCCCCTATGATCTATCCAAGAAAAGAAATAGATTTCTCACCGGAAACGTAGTATCGGCTACTGATTGGGATAAAGGTCAATCCTGGGTTAAAGTGATTACAATTTTTTGCATTTGCATTTTGTTTGATTAATTTTAAAGCATAAAGCAAAGCACAGACAACTGTCTATCTTTTTCCGCACATTGTGTGTGCATTTCCAATTACTATGTATTTTGCCAAAAAACTCAAACATGAATGCAAAAAATGCACGAGAAAACATCAGCAACACAAAAATGAACCAACACCAGTAAAATTTCAAGGACATATTTGCTCCCTACCTTAGTCAAGTAAAGTGTCATGACTACTACTTTAGAATAGCCTAACAATGTGAAAGGTGTGGGGGGGGGGGGGGGGGGGGGGGGGCTATGTTAGGATTATGGGACTAATAGCAACAGACATCAAGGGAGTTATGTTTAACTTCATGTTACAGTTAACCATTGACAGGAATTAGAAACAATTATAATAAAATATTTCTAAATGTTAGATATTTTTAAGCATAATATATTTTTTTAAAGTTGAAAGCATATGTTCGGTGTGGGTAAGAACAGTTATAGGCACTTGTAAATTATGTTTTACTTGATGTTAAAATAAAACTTGGATGCCTATTATAATAATAAATAAAATAATGAAACCATTTGCGGAAATGTGGGATCTTAGATATTTAGAATTATTATTTTAATCATAATACATTTTTCCTTGGAGGGAGGGGAAGGTAGGGGGCATCAGGGAAGGGAGGGAAGTTATGTTTGGTTTGAAGAAATTAAATAATAGGCACTGGGGGTGTTTTGTCCGTAACTGACAGTTGAACTCGGTATAGCTGGTGATGGCAGCAATTCCTCTGCATCTGAATTTGTTATTTGAAACAACCTTGAGGGCTGGAACCCACAGGAGCGCTTTTAGCAGCGTTTTGGCAGCACTGCGATACGCTAGCAGTTTGCCAAAACGCTGTGCTAATGTTAATGGATGGGGCAACTTCCACAGGAGCGTTTGCGTTTCTCAGAAACGCAAACGCAGGACCTGCAGCATTTTGGGAGCGTTAGCGCTTCAATGTAAAGTATTGAAACGCTAGTGGAAACGCTCAGCAAAACCTAAACTGAGCGGTTCTGCTAGCGTTTTGCGGTGCAGCGCAATGTAACAAAATGAAAAATTATTCACACGACCAATCAGGATAAAACCGCAAAACGCTACGCACCCGCTGGGCAAAAAAATACAATGTTGCAAAACGCGACCGCAAACGCGCATGAATCCGCTTGCAAACCGCTGTTACAAATTGCTAGCGGTTGCGTTTAGCGTTTGCGGTTTGCAGTGGGTTCCAGGCCTGAGGCTTATTTGGAGACTTTCCAAGGACAAGTCATTGCCAAGCAAATGGAATTTGGGCCAAATATAGAGAATTCATTACAGAGGAAATGAGGGAGTTTCACTGAATCTTTTATTTTTATTTTTTTATAAGAGTACCCGAGGTGAGAGACATAGGGAGGCTGCCATATTTATCTCCTTTTAAACAATGCACATTGCCTGGCTGTCCTGCTGATCATCTACCTCATTGCCATAGACCCTGAACAAGCACACCGATCAGATGTTTCTGACAGAAATCTGACAAGATTAGCTCCATGCTTGTTTCAGGTGTGTGATTCAGACACTGCTGATGCATGAAAGATCAGCAAGGCGATATTGTTTCAAAGAAAATAAATATGGCAGCCACTGTATGCCTCACTCTCACCTTGTTTTTTGTTTTGTTTTAAGAATAGAATTTTAAATGGGTAGAGATCCCAATCCATGGTCTTTAGTTAATTATTAAAAAAAAAAAAAAAAAAACAACAATGTTAGAGCATCAACACTTACATTTGCTTAAAATTTTTTAAAATTAGGCCCTGATATGATAATGATATTGATACTGTATATACCTGCATTCTTTATTTAGTCCCTAGCATCTCACTACCAGTATGTGCAGTAAAAGCTAGGGGTCTATGACGATACTCATTTAGTGTTAGTTGTACCCTAAAAAACTACAGTTTGACAATCCTAGTTTGGGTGTTGCAGAGGCCAGGGGGACATCCGGGGCACGTGCCATTGATCTTTGGGGTTAGCGACGCCCCTGCATGTGACCAAGAACCCTGGGAAGTCACAGAACAGAGTATTTATAAAGAGAATAGACTGAAGTACATTCACTGCTGCCTTCATGTCAATGGAATACCATAAACTGAAATATTCTGTGAACTGCTGATAGATCCATTTATAACAATTTGGTATTTTTTCTTCTGTATATTAATTCTACATTTAGAAATAATAAAAAAATAATGAAGTATCCAGATGCATTTGTGTAAGCAATGATGAGTGTCAAATTAAAACTCCTCGTCTTATCTTGTACGACATGCAAATGAATAATCCATACATACAATTAATCAAAATAAAATAGACATTGCATGCTTTTTAATCCCGTTCATTTAAGTGAATGCTAATAATATCACATTTGCAGAACAGACTGTGGCCCCGCAGGAAAGTTTTACAAATTAACGCGGACATAATTTCCTATACGTTAATTTTTGCTTGGCAGATTGCTATCATTATCTCCTTCCCCAGTTCTTCTGTATGACTCTATTTTTTATGAGTTTACGCTTCTTTTCATGATTTTATACCTTTGCTATTTTTATCCTTTGATTTTTACATCGTGTATTTTATCAAGGAGGCCTAAATTAACATGCATGAGATTCACATTATCTTTAATACAATTACCTAAAGATGCAAGAGGTAAAATATTCATCCTGGCCTTTTGAGATGGGATAAGTGGATTGCTGTGTAAATGTGCTGGTATTTTAAATAAATCTTCAGCTTATCAAGTCAGAAACTGAAAATGGGCGATCTTCTGCAGGATTGTGATAGGCAAGGAAGCTATAGCAGATTAAAGCATAACTGCAGTGACATGCATGCAATTACCAAGCTACCCGCTGGTATTAGTACTTTACCTTTCCGGTGTAATGTTACCTGCAATTCAAGTTCAAGTTCAGTTCAAGCTGAACAAAATCCAAACGAATAATCGCCTGTGTGATATTGGTCTAAAGCAGCAATGCTTTATGGAGGTGGGTGATATCTTGTTTACAGGGGTTTTTTTTATTTAAAATGCAAGTCTCAAAGTGATAAGGGATAGGGAAATGAAATAGCACCACTTCTAATGTAAACCTAAAATAACATAGTAAACTTAAACTAAAATGTGTAGAAATGTAACTTGTAGTCACTGAATTTTTTGGGATTCTGTGTTTGTCTCTATAGCAACAAACATGCCATGGGCCTCTAGCTTCTGAACCCGGAACTTTCACCTGAAACCCCCGTGGTTAACAGTAATGGGGAGAGTGTGTAAGGCTTTAGACCAGACATGTTGAACTCCAGTCCTCAAGGGCTAAGGTCCTCACACATTTTTGGCACAGCTATTATTGATAGAACTGAATCAGGAAAGGTGCGGTTCATCAAGTAGAACACATTTCTCTGTCCATCCTAAACACTGGCATGGATATGGCCCTCAAGGACTGGAGTCCAACACCTGTGTGTGCTGTAGACAATGATCAGTTTTGGAGTTTTGGGTATATTTGTTAATATAGAAATAGCGTGTGTGTGTACATCTATGCACGTGAATATATATATAACTGTACAGTGTATATATATATATATATATATATATATATATATATATATATATATATATATATATATAATGTGTGTGTATATGAACATCTCTGATCTTGTCCACAGGCACACACTGGCCTGCCCCCTCCGGTCCTCCAAATACTTCTGCCTAGTAGCACCATGCATATCTCACATGCAGGACTTCACTAGGGCTGCCCTTAGTGAACTCTCTCCCACTAACCTTTAACTAAACCGCCGCATCCCCGCCACTGTAATCTATCTAAATCCCCCCTAACTCCCTGGGGGGCAATCCGGGCAGTCCTTCCGTGAGAGGCAAAGCTATGAGCTGCAGCTCTGCCTCTCAGCACCTCTCAGGGCCGCAAAATCCACGACCAAGAAAGTTGTGGATTTTGCAGGGGAGAGGGAGGGGGGAGTTGGGGGGGATTTAGATAATTACAGCCGCGGGGATGCGGCAGTTTAGTTTGGACAATCAAGTTAAACACATTGTTTTTTAAATAAAACAATGTTTTTTATGAGACTTAAGTGTCTCTTTAAGACTCACCTTTTCATGCTTGTGTACTCCCTGACATCAGTACCATAATATTTTCTGTTGGGCACCCTCTGTTGTCTCCACCCCTACCCTTTCGATTGTAAGCCTCTGCAGGGCCCTCCTCCCTAGTGTTTCCAGCTTGATTATGCAATCTCACTGTACGACATCCATCTCGCAGACTAGAACAAACTCTATTTTGACCAAAGACACTGAACTACAGTTATCATTTGCATGGTCTAGTTTTGTTGTGAGCTCCTTGTGTGTCCTACTTTGTATGTTAACCCCATTTATCTATTGTGCAGCACTGCTTAATATGTTGGCTTTTTATAAATTCAATAAATAATAATAATATATGGTATAATAGTACTTCAGGTATAGTAAACTAAATGTTCAGATGTCCAGGTCCCGGCCAAGCACCATTACAAGTATATGCGATAATGCGAGTAATGTCTGGTATAGTAAATCTGGCTATAAAAGAACTATGGTAGTAGTAAACCTGTTTTTTGGCTCCTGCGGTATTCTGTATCTGGCTATAGTGGAAAGTGGGCGGGAGCATGCATCCTACGTCAGTTCAAGGCTCATGAGCCATGGTCGGTGGGCGGGCTGGCAGCCTGCTCCCTAGTCCCTATCTGCACACTACTCTGGGCCTGCGTGGATTACGTCAAAAGCACTAGACAGTGATACCTATGCTTCCTGTGTAAGCTGCTGCCTGATTACTGAGAAAATTTCCTGTCATCTGTGACTTGCTTGTGCATGGCTGCAACACTACAGTATCATCCAGATTGCACAGAAATGTGGACAGATGAGCACACTATCAGTACTCTACCTGCATTAACAGGTGAGACCTATGCTTCCTGTGCAAGCTGTTGCATAATTATTACATGCACATCCCTGCATATTGAGCACTGAGCATTTTGATCTAGCTTAGACAATGTCTGTGCTCACTTGCTGAAGAAAAAATGACTCCCAATTATTGACTGAATTGAGATACTGTACTATGGTATACTTAATGTGCTTGAGTGTGGCAATTTGTTATAAAGTTGACTTCTGGTCGGTCCTTCAGAGTTTATATAGTGAAGTAATTTAAGTAGGTCAGTCTCTTGGTAAGCAGCAGGTGCACTTGAAGTATACATTTTTTCAGCAGTTACAACTTAATAACTAATTTTTTCAGAGTGATGAACTGATTTACAGCCCTGTAGTAAGATATGTGATTTCTTTACAGAATCAGATAGCCTTGTCCCCGGACACTTGAAATACTGCAGTGCAAAAATGCTGTAAATCTGAAGTACAGTGAGTGACTGTGATCCATTTGGTACAGAACTGCTGATGGCATCTCTTTTCTCAATTAATATTTTATCAGACGGTACGCACTTGACAGCAGGAGTTGGACCTTCACATCTTGTTGCGGTTGCATATTTGGGGTTTCTGATGACACAAGACTCTCAGATGATTTGCCAATGACCTTTGGCATTGTTGATAAGAACATGGATGTCAGAGAGTGATGTGATCTTGTTGAAATGGAAAGCATTTTGTAAAAGTAGAAAGAAAATATTGTTCACTGTTTCTAACAATCGGATGTTGATCTCATTCCCTCAAACTATATAGACTTATCTAAAATTTCAGTAAAACAAGTAAGTTAAGTCAAGGCAGAGGGGACAAAGACCCATCAATATATACGTGTTGCAAAGCTGCAGAGGAGAATCTAAAGCAGCAAACTGTCCTTCAGGACGGCCATCTGCTGATGCATCTGGACATGGCCAAGATACAAAATTTTTCAAACTGTTGTGATACTTTTAAGTGTCTCAAAAGGTATTAACCTCCTTGGCGGTATGGACGAGCTCAGCTCGTCCATGACCGCTGGAGGGTGCCGCTCAGGTCCCGCTGGGACGATTTGCACACATTTTTTTTTAAAACACGCAGCAAGCACTTTGCTTGCTGCGTGTTGATGATGATCTCCACTGCTCGCCGCAGATGCGCCGCTACCCGCCGCGTAACGGCCCCCCATGCCGTGACCCCTGCGCAGCCTGGCTAATCAGTGCCAGGCAGCGCTGAGGGGTGGATCGGGACTCCGTCTGACATCACGACGTCGATGACGTCATCGAGATCGTCGTCATGCCGATGGGGAAGCCCTCAAGGAAGTCCCGTTTAGAACAGGATTTCCTTACGTGGGTACGCGCCAGCGGCGATCGAGAGGTAAGGGGCGGACGCCGCAGGGAGGGGGGCATCATGTAGCTAGCGCTAGGCTAGCTACATGATTTAAAAAAAATATATAAAAAAAAAACTGCTGCGCCACCACCCTGGCGCAGTTAATAGAACGCCAGGGTGGTTAAAGCCAAGGGGTCTTTAGGGGCGTTTCACACTGGTGAGGCATTTTACCGCAGCCTAATGCTAGGGCAATGAAGTCTATGGGGCATATCACACTACATGCGATGCGGTGGAAGTAGCTACTTTAACACAAACGCAAACCTACGTTAATGTGCGAACTCTGTGGCAACATACGGTGGACCAGAAATCATCTAAGTGTATGGCGACGTGCGTTTTAAAATGACAGTTTTATGTGTCGCAGAAGCATACTTTAGCAATACACTTCCACGCACGTCATTGTTTCGGCTACAGGAAATGAGCGTCACTTCCTGCTTGGCCTTCTGCCAGATGGGGATTACCGCATATTAACACCGTAGTCCCCAAAGGCTGTTTTCAATGGTGCAGTTAGCCCCCCCCCCCCCCCCTGAGCCGCACCGCAACTGCAGAAATTCAGTGTGAAACCAGCGTCAAAGCAAACCTGTGAGTTTACTGAAGCATAATAAAACCCATATTGCTGGAATTCTGACTTGGACCCCCTCTGTCCTGTTTTCACGACTCCCTGCTGCTTTTTTATTATATAAAATCAAAATCAGTTTAGAAAATGCACGGGGCTGTGGCCATCTTCCCAGATAAAATAACATTTTATTAACTGATTCTGTATCAGAAACAACTGTGGCGGGGAAATGGGACGGAGGTGGTCCCAAAATCATAAGAATTCCAACAGTGTGTTTTTTTGGCTGCAGGAGGCATGGAGGGGGCTTATATTTGGCTGCAATTGGTGTGCATTGGGCGTATACTAAGCGTCCCCACTGCAACTGATACCTTCCCTTCCTGTTTCTCTGTCGACAAGATGACTGGTAGACATCGGCAAAGTGGGGCACCAACAGACAATGCTTTTGAGACATGACTTGTTGGGCGCGGCATCCAGCTGTAAGTATGTAATTTGAAAACCACTTCTTAAAATTGAAAAGAATAGGGAGGCTGCCATATTTATTTACTTTTAAACAACACCAGTTGCCTGGCAGCCCTGCTGATCTAGCTGCAGTAGTGTCTGAATAACACCAGAAACAAGCATGTAGCCAGCTAATCTCGTCAAATCTGACAATAATGTCAGAAATGCCTGATAGGAGAGGTAGAGGATCAGCAGGACAGCCAGATCAATGCGTTTTGTGGGCTAAAATCCCACTTCCTCAGGTCAATAGCGTGTCTAAAATTTTTATTATATTTTTTTCATCATCTTTCTGTACTCTTTGCAAGGAAGCAAGATTGTAGCTCAAGAAACGTTGTCTTACTCTTGCAATTAATTCTTCTTTTGAGCACACAGGCTTAGACTTAGATCATTGGTTAAGCAGTTCTTACCTTATTCATTTATTTATTTTTATTGCTAAAGAGTTTACACATTTTTGGTGCCTCTAAATTCCCTATATCTCCATACATAGATGATGTGAAAAATAAGTAAGGTAAAATAATTTAAGAGAAAAGCTTTATGAATCCACACTTAAAGTAGTATATGTTCTGCAAAGGCTGCGCATGATGACAGCAGACCTACCATGGAGGCTGCCCTATACCTCCCACAACTGCAGTAACCAGCTGGGTGTAGATTTGCACTTGCCACCATAGAATATTGCTGCCAACTGCCATCTATTGTTCATCCACCTCACAAAGGCTTCAATTCATCAAAGGCTATTCGATAAAAAAAAAAAATATATATATTGCATTCTGTGTTTTAAACTTTTTTTTTGCTAATTCATCAAGATTTTAATAGTTCGGTAATTTATCAAAACCCATGGCTTCAAGTCACAAAACCTGTTCAATAACAGCAGAAGAGTGTGGATTTGTCTCTGTTTTGTTACATGCTATGCTGGCATTGCAATAGTAAAAGGCATCCACAACATCCCTTTACGTGTACATATTTGTATATATTTGTTAAACTTCCTCTGCTCCCTCTGAATCTGTCTATCAGTCTTTCTTAACATTTAATTTTATTGCAACAGTTTAGATGAACTTCCAAGAAACATTAAACATGCCATGCTTAGGCGATTTCCCCATTAGCTCCTCCGCATCTTCAAACAGTAACCTAAAGGGTTAAACGTCTGAAGGGCTGCAAGGGAAATCTCTTTTGTATTGGCTCTCTTTTCCGCTGCCTGGGGGGTAGAGATGCTTGTTCCTCTGGAGAGGGTGTCACAGCCTATCAGAGGGAGTAGCAGGAGACAAAGGATGTTGCTATTGGCTCTCTGCTCCTGTCAGTCATGTCTGATCGAACACTGAAGCTGGTTTTTGACACTTCCGAGCTGCCGGTAATCACCGCACATGTTACTGGGCTTTACTGCATACTCTAATCTTAATGAATTGACATTTGCTGACATTTATTTAGGTGTTTACCGCACAAGTCGGTAAGTAACCTCACTACTGGGTAATTTCAGCTTGCCATGCGGTAACAGCCTTGATGAATGGACATTTTACAAAATGCTCTGTAAAATCAACTGTTTTCAGCATTACCCAATGCGGTAATGCTTAGTGAATTGAAGCCAAAATAAGTGGAGGCTCTGGGGGTTAGAGCCTGAGCATCCAAACAGCTTGCAAAATATTTGTATGTTCATGTCGTATGTGTGCATTTCATCCAATGATACCCGCACGGAGCAGTGAAGCTCATTGTGCACTCTTATTATATACCGAACACTTTGATCAGCACGGCATTCACACTCTAAGTAAGCTAAGCTGCATGGAAGATCCCATCTGTTTTTCTAATTACTTCCTTCAAACAGTAACGTTACTTGTTTTTGTCCTGGAGCTTTTCTTGTTGAATCAGCAGCTGTACGCACTTATAGAAACTTCCATTCACGCTACCAAGTCATTCTCCTTTAATGATGAAGCAGAGCCAAAAATCTGTTGCCATAAACATACCATTAAAGAGATTTAGAGAATACAGTCCAACATTGTGTTCTGTTTGTCTTAACTGAAAGTTCATTCCTCTTCATTTTTTTTCTTTCTCTTTTCTTCGATTCCTTTGTCCTGACTCTGAGGACGGTGGAGCCGTTCCAATGAGAATAGCTACTTCAGAAATAAGTGATTAGTGTTATCAAGTCTGCTGTCCTTGTGCCTTGTTTGTACGCGGTTAGAAATGATAAAAGTCTGGGAGGAGTGGAGATGACGACCCTGTTAGCGGGATGCAGTGAACAAAGCACAAAGAAAATCCACCTGAACATGGCATAGAAACGAATGTAGACATTTTTGTGTAAGGGTCTGTATGTGTGTGTGTGTGTATACAAAAACCCATGGCTCTCTCCCTGTTGTGTGTCTTGGAAATCATCATACATTTTATTTATCCTGTTACTTTTATCACTGTCATTACCACTTCTGTATTTTGTACTCTGTATGCTGCATCATTTTTTTTGCATTTTGTCACTAATTATGTATCTTGTATAGTATATTGTACACCATGGTCTGTATTATCTACCACATGTTTGTTTCTTACTTTGTACAGCGCCACGGAATATGTTGGCGCTTTATAAATCAATAATAATAATAATAATAATAATACTATACAGTAGATAGATAGATAGATAGATAGATAGATAGATAGATAGATAGATGCCCGGATTTACATCACAGGAGCCTATAGGCACAGATCTATTGGCACTCTACATTTCACCCTCCCCGAGCCTACAAACCCCTGCTGAACCGCACCACAAATGTGTTGGCCAGCCCTGCTGTCACTCCTCCCTTACTTCCCTTGCCTGGTCTAATATGTAGCTATACTAAATAACTATCGGTGCCCCCGACTGAAAGGAGATCTTAAAGAGGAACTCCAGTGAAAATAATGTAGTAAAAAAAGTGCTTCATTTTTTACCATAATTATGTATAAATGATTTAGTCAGTGTTTGCTCATTGTAAAATCTTTCCACTCCCAGATTCACATTCTGACATGTATTACATGGTGACATTGTTACTGTGGGCAGGTTATGTAGCTGTTTCTAGCTGTTCTGGCTGTTAGAGACAGCTGTAAACAGCCATTTCCTGTCTGTGAACATTGTTACATTGTGGCAGTTTGCCCAGAGTACCGCGGTACTCAGAGCTTCTTGTGGGAGGGGTTTCAGCACAAAATCAGTCATACAGCGCCCCCTGATGGTCTGTTTGTGAAAATCATTATATTTCTCATGTAAAAGGGGGTATCAGCTACTGATTGGGATAAAGTTCAATTCTAGGTTGAAGCTTCTCTTCAAGAGCTGGGTGAGTAACCTCTTATTTATGTTCTACTTGTGACTCTGCATAAGGAAAGAGGGAGGCACTCAAGGAGGGGAGTGAGCCACCTTTTCATTACCAGGCACCTGTAGGCAAAAGCCGCCTAGAGTGCCTTATGGCAAATCTGGCTCTATATATATATTCTATACTGTATAGTGGCGCATTGTGTCACTAAACTTATGGAACAGGAAGCAAGAGGAAGAAAAAAGGTCACATGAAAGCAGGGAGGGTCATTTCTATGCATAGGCAAACCAAGCAAATTCCCAGGGTGCTACCTGCAGGAGGGGGCACCACAGAGCCATTCTTAGCTCACTGTGCTCTCTGAGATTTTTATATAGGATTCCTAGCTCCACTAAGAAAAGGGTGGATACAATTTTAACACCTAAACAGACATTGCTGATTGACATAACTAAGGAGGTTTGATTAGCATAACATTATCATTAGCATAACATTATGCCATCATATGGCAGGTGCTATTAATTAATTTAACTGTAATTGTTTTAGATTTAGATTTGGTCTGTATTGATAATCCTAGGGAGAAGATATTCTGACTTGTAAAGACCCACCCAGGTTATACACAAACAATATTATTTTTGTAAGTGGCTGCACACCCCTTATAAATATAGGAATAATGTATGTGGGTTCAATGAACTTTGGCCATTGAGGTGTACCTGATCTGGTAATAACTTGAACATCCTCCACAAACTTATCTTAAACAACATCATCATTTCAGTATACCTATTAAATTTATTGGTGCCTACAAAACCAATTATGATCTTCCTACTCACAACATTGGTGGGGCCAGAAGTACCTTGCCTGGAGCACCAAAATGGCCCTAGTGCCAGGAACAGGTCCATTGGACTTGGTCACTCTCGTTTTTCACTGCAGCATCATCAACTGCAGAGAGTGCAAACTAAAGTGAGTTTTCTCTTTAGTTTTTCTGCACTTTACCTGTAAATATTCTGCTTACTTGACAACAAAATCATGTAAGCAGAAGGACTACAGGTACTCTTTAAGCCGCCTGGTAGGCCTATGTTCCTAGTAGCATGAATCCACATTGAAATAGGCACTACATACACATGCCTTCTCTTATGGTGTGAGTGAGGCATCCTCTTCTTTCATAAATAAAAAGACCTGACACACTTATTTGTTTTAACTCTGGATTGTGTGAAGCTGTAATTTAGTTAAGGAACATTACAGACAGCTATGTTTTACGTGTTCTTTCCCCCATGGAAATTACGGCATGCGCACGGTCAGCCTAGGAACTGAGAATTATGGCTTGTGCATCTATCCCGCATCCCGATTTTATGGTCTTGGCAAACAGCTACGTTAAGTGAATCAATACATCTGAACCGGGAAGATTCACAATGACTAAACAACCATATATATTTTTCTTATTTTTACTGTGGAACCCTCAATTTATATGGATGGTAATATTCCTTTGGAGATAAATTCCCATATTTCCTGAGACTGGCGTACAACGCAGAGTATAGCTTACGCCGACAAGATGATAGCTCCTCGGAGTTTGTTTTAATATGACATTTAAGAAGCACCCGAGTAGAGCTTAAGTCCTGTTCTAAGGAGGCATTATACAGTATCTACTGTACTGGGTTGATTTAATAGACTCTATGTACCTGGCATAAATAGCAGGGAGTGAAAGGGTTGGGGCTGTTTTCTGGATGATTGTCCATTCTGCAGTTGGGAAATTGTGACTAGGGATGGTTGGAAATTACTATTTCCAATTAGTCTATTTTTTAGTTTTTTTTTTGCGTTCTCTGGCCAAATACTTCTGAGTTGACTCTGCATTCTCTGGTTGGTCCAGTACTTCCAAGATCTGTGATTGGGCTAAAATTGCCGAGTTGCGGTAATGTGGTAATCCTGCAAAAATCCAATTTCCATTTTCTGATTCCTGAGGAGTCTTTTTTTGGTCATTTTTCACATTGATTGGCCAAATACTTCCCAGTTGACTCTGCACTCTCTGACTCTGCACTAGCTAATGCGTGCAAAAACCTGAGCACTCTTCATGACCTACGGCATGACGTCTGGAAGTTGAGGTTCGAGGCTGATCAGCGGCACCAGTTCTAATTCACCAGTCAGGAAATCCCTTTCACCGTATGATTAAAAGCTCCCAGAAGCATTACAACGTATTGCTTTGGAACACTTTGTCCAATGTGAATGGTAACATGAAAGTCAATAGACTTTCATGTTACCTTTCTTACCGCATCCTAGGTGCGTTCCATCAAAACGGACGGAACAGCTCCTGGTGTGAAAGAGCCCTCAATGAGTAGAATGTATTCCTTTGCCCAGCATATTGTACCTTCATAACAAGCATGTGATGACCACACATTGACCAAACATCTCAAATGCTTGTTGGAGGCGCTCAAATCACTCATTAGTTACAGCTTTGTAGTGTATTAAAATCCACATCAGACGTTTATGAATGGTCATAAAACTGCCAAAGCTAATCTGAGATTTTCTGATGGCATACAAAGAGTTCTGGTGCTCCTAGAGAATATAAGGCATGTGCTAGCTGAGGAAGGCAGCTATTTCTAAATGCGCTAGTCTTGCTCTTGTACATATCCCTGAGCAATATTCAGTGAGCTCGACACATTTCTACCTAAATCTACCAATGCGGCACAGTTCATTAAGGAGAATGTAAATGCACAATCATCACATCTCAGCTGTTCCTAATGACCCAGAAGCATCTGGTAACTTTCATTATAAATAATCACTGGATTCAAAATAGTGTCATCATGCATTTTTCCCCATGTGCTTTCTACACGCGGCAAGCTGCAATCAACATTTTGGCAAAACTGCCTCGGAAAGTGGGAATTACATGGCGTTACAGCCTTGCATACAAATTTAGTAAAGGTTATCGATTTGAAATAACCATAGATATTAGAGCAATGATTATTCAGTTGGCAGCCTGAGTGTAGCATGGGGAGAGATGGAAGAAATCCTTAATTTAAGTGCAGAATCACAATATTAGAAACACATTAGCATTAATGACTGAATAATTAGTGGCTGAATAGAGTACTGGTTAAGGGTACTGCCTTTGACATGGGAGACCAGGGTTCGAATCCTGGCTAGGGTCAGTACCTATTCAGTAAGGAGTTCAAGGCAAGACTCCCTAACACTGCAGGGTGGCCTCTTGAGCGCGTCCCAGTGGCTGCAGCTCTTGAGCGCTTTGAGTCCGACAGGAGAAAAGCGCTATATAAATGTTCGGATTATTATTATTATTGAAATGACAATACAAGGTATCTAGTAGAAATTTCAAACATTTCGTGTGTGAGACTTATTGACCCATATTTAATTATCTTTTCTCCTGAGTTTTCTCCTAGGTGTAACTTGTCAATAAAATACCCTTTAAGCCACCAGAAACAAGAACATACTCAAAATAATTTTGATAAAAATTTCACCTACTTTTCTCAGTTAAAACATGCTGGAGAGTTATTTTAAATAGAAGATGAAAAACTATCTCCTAGGAGAAAAGGGGAATTGCATATGGGTCCTAGGCGCTTATTCAAATGCCTTTTTCTCCTAGGTTTTCTCTAAGGAGATAATGGTCCATATGCAATTTTTTTCCTCCTGAGTTATCTCCTAGGAGATAATTTTCTTATTCTGTTTAAAATAACTTTTAGGCATTTTACAATTGAAAAAATGCCCACAACTTAGTGAAAAAGTACTTTCAAAATTATTTTGAGTATTTTCTCACTTGCTGGTAGTTGAAAGGGCATTTTAGAACAAGGTGTTGAATTATCACATTGGAGAAAACTCAGGAGAAAAAGTGAATTGCATATGGCCTAATGGGCCTGATGCAATTCATCTTTTTACCTCAATTTTCTCCTTATTGAATTGTCACATTTTATCATTAAAATGCATTTTAGGCCACCAGCCTGCAATAAAATACTTTGACCATACTTTTTCATCTACTTTTTGGTACTTTTTTAATTGCAGTGTTCTAAAAAAATTGTTTAAACACAAGATCAAAAATTATCTCCTCTGAGAAAACTTGTGAGAAAAAATGAATTGGATCAGGGTTAATGTTTCATCTGGTCTTTAAAATAACATCTCAGAAATCTGCAATTGAAAAAGTATCAACAATTTGTTGAAAAAGTACTGCTAAAATTATTTTGAATATTTTCTTGCTTGCTTGTGGCTTAAAAGGCAATTAAAGTAAACTGAGGCAAACCTTGGCAATAAAAACAGATACTTTGGTAGAGAGAAGCCTCTGAACCCACCAGAGTCTTGTGTATCTTCCTCAACCATGTCGCTGTCTGGGACCCTCCTTAGGATCACTCCTTTTTCTACACGATCGCAGCCATGCTGCACCCATGTGAATCTGGCCACACCTGGGCAGTATCATGGTGCTGCTTGTGCATGATTGGCTCTGGCTTACTGTGTCAGCACGGACAAAGTCACACAGGCACAGTATGGCCATGACTGTGCATGAAGTGCAAATGGAGCAATAATTTTACTTCCTTCTTTCTGCAGCCTTATGAACCAATTTAACAAACAATCTGAAATATTGTTAACGCCTTTAAACCTATATATGTTTTTGCTTTTGAAATCAAACTTTGAATATGGGGTTCCAGGGAAGTCCTATTAAGGAATGGAAAAGTAGATTCTATTGTTAAACTTATCAGTTTATTTTCACTTCAAGTTTGCTTTAAAAAGGAACTTTAGCGAAAAGGGAAAACAAATAAATCAATACATTGCAAAGTGAGAAGTTAAAAACATAGAAGACATCTCAAGAAATTATTGATATTCGCCATGTAATTTGTTCATATTGTTTGATCTACAATCAGCCTGCACGTAATCATCTTTACTACTGGCAGTGGCAGACAAGAAAAAACAGATGGTACCAACTGCTGTTATTTTAACCAAGGAGGAAACAACTGTTATTTCCCACAATGCAACAAGGCTCTCACAATGTGATGTCAGGGCCTAGGTCCTGATATCACACTGTGGGAGGGATTTCACCACAATATCAGCCATACAGACATCCCTGATGATCTATTCGAGAAAAGGTTATGATTTCTCGTGGGACAGGGGGTATCAGCTACTGATTGGGAAGAAGTCTAGTCCTTGGTTACAGTTCCTCTTTAAAAAATGAGCCAGTGAATGAAAAGTGGAACAGGAGCTGTGAAGGGGATTTTCAGATGATTTATCAGGTTAGACACTTCATAGGACTAATGCATTTGCTCTTGTCATTTGAATCATTTGATCATTAAATCATTTCTGGATAACAGATATCCATCATATCTATTTACGGTTAGCCAAAAGTTCAAATTGCACTGTAGCTTAAAGGAAAAAATGGTTTGGCATTTTCATGTATTGGTCCGAGTTCATTGGAGTATGTTGTGGAATTATGCAGTAGATAGATTGTGACAGGTTATGAACTTACGATAGATTTGGCAAGACAACAAAACCTTTTTGTGCTATGCATTATTTATTCATGTCCTGTGTAATGTTTCTTTTTTAGCTACAGAATTTTATACAAGGCTTTTGGTAGCAACCAGCAACTATAAAGACTTCAAGTAAAGATTTAAAGGGAAACTGAGGTGAGAGACATGGGCCCTGATTCAGTTAACGTTTTCTTGTAAGGTTTCTTCTAGGTGATATTTCCCACCTTCTCAATAAAATGCTTTAAAAGTCACTAACAATCAAGAAAAAACTCTGAATTATGTTTATAGTTTTTTTTCCCACAATTTTTTGGGTTAATTTTTCATTTGCAAAGTGCTCAAAAATTAAACAGAAGATGAAAAAGTATCTTCTAGGAGAAAACTTAGGAGATAAAGTGAATTGAATCATGGCCATCATGTCATTTTAAAGAAAAATTCTATCACTGTGGCACCATAATATAAAACATCCAACCAAAATACTGCAATTCTCTTTTGTCTGGCCTCCCCTCTAACCGTATTGCCCCACTTCAATCGGTAATGAATGTGGCAGTCAGACTGATAAGTTACGGCCTCAATTCACTAAGCTTTATCTAACACTTTATAAACATTTGGTAATTCATGTCATGGGTAAAAACTTAGTTTTGAATTCACTAAGGTGTTATATATTTAATTAAATGTTTTGTCGATAAAATGTTCATTAAATCTATAACACCTTAGTAAATTCAAAATTAGATTTTACCCATGAGGTAAATTATCAAACGTTTGATAAAGTGTTTGATAAAGCTTAGTGAATTGAGGCCATTCTTCTCATCGCAGTGCCTCTACGACTCCGCTCTGTAAAGCCCTCTGCTGGCTCTCCATCAGCTTTAGGATCAATTTCAAAATCCTGTGCTTGGCCAACAAATCAGTCCGCAAGGCCTGCCCGACCTATGTTTCCGATCTTGTCCACAGGCACATACCAGCCCGCCCCCTCCGATCCTCCAATGACCTGCGCCTAGTCGCACCACGCATATCTCACTCTCATGCACGATTGCAGGACTTCACTAGGGCTGCCCCCACTCTCAAAAACTCACACCTACCAGCCATCAGACTCGCCCCACCTTTAATACTTTCAAACAAGCCTTCAAGACTCACCTTTTCATGCTCACATAGCCCCCTACACCAGCACCATAATATGTTCTGTTGGATACCCTCTCAACAGATGCACCTATTGTCTCCACCCCTACTCTTTAGATTGTAAGCCTCTGGCAGGGCCCTCCTCCCTAGTGTTTCCAGCTTGATTATGCAATCTTACTGTCAATCCCTCCTTTTGTGGGCTAGAACCGTCCTTATTTTGACCTATGACTGTTATGCTGGGGGGTCATACTTTCTGACCACCAAGCGCAACAAGGCTAAGAGCTGGATAATGGAAGAGGCTCCACAGATGGACACAGGAGTAATGAACAAGGGAGCAAGATTGCCTAGAGCAAATGCAGTTCTGGGCCGCCTATCAGGCTAGATGCTATGTGATACAATACACAACAGATGTAGTCTGTAACAGATTTGGGTCATACACGTTAATTCAGAAGTGTCGTATTGGAAGGATTAGGCAGATTCGTAGTTGAGAGGCAGGCAAAGATCGGTACACAATACAATATTACAATAGATGTTACTTCAATAATATTACTAGAATATTACGAATAAATTACAAGATGTATAACTACAAAGTATAAGACTGACTAACTAGAGTACATATACAGTATATCGTGCTGATGCGCAATATATGAAATGTAGCTCTCAAATAACTCACTAGCTAAAGCACAAGTCATGATAATTAACAAGACAGACAACAGACAGACGGAATGCTCAGCCAATCTAGTCACTGTTTCAGCGACGGCTACATTCACACTGAGATAGACAAGACTAACAGGTAGGAGCGAACGAATGGCAAACGCTGCTATAGTTCGTCCTCAAGAAGAAGGCTAGAAGGAATACTACCAGTCACCAACGTGGTGCTGGCAGAATTTTTCAGGATCAGAAGGACTTTACTGACCCCCTCAGGTCAGCAAACATCCAGCAGACATGACAATACAGAGCAAGGCATTATACATTTACAATAACAACTTTCACAGCATAGGCCCAACAACAACTCAAAGAGCTGAACGCTATGACGGGCGGGGTAGGAAATGGGAGGCAGACTTTTATGCTGGCATCAGCCAATGGATGCAGGTATGCAAATTCCCACACAGCTGAATGGTAATCATTCAATCCTGAGCTGGCTTGATTACCATTTTCTAGCTGGTTGTAAATGCAAAGGACTCCCATAAGAAATACATGCAGTATTATGTAACAACATGCATGCAGGAAGTCCAGGGCTATCTGCCACAGCTCAGCTACAACAAGCAATTGGTGGAATGATGACAGCATCCTGAGCTGCCCAGAACTGCAGAGCAATTGCAAATGAAAATGAGACTTGTCTGAATGCACAACCGAATGCAAGCAGATAAGCCAGAACTGTCCGTTTGCAGCTCCAATGCAACGGACAGAGCACGCTACTGGAGGGATCCTTACAATGACACTGTACTGTTATCAAATCATTTGCATTATCTTGTTTTGTTGTGAGTTTCCTGTATGTCCTACCTTGTGTGTTAACCCATTTATGTATTGTGCAGCATTGTGTAATATGTTGGCGCTTTATAAATACAATTAATAATCATAATAATAAGAGTTATGGTATAGAATGAGTAGTAGATGTCAATCTGCCTCTTCATCAGCTTTCATGAATAGTCAACAGCTATGGTAATCTTCAAATCAGTTCAATTGGGTGCCCAAAATGATACAGCCTGTACATCAACAGGCGCCAAGGCTCGGATATTCTATAGCTTAGCTGCAAATATTGGATTTAGTTATTTTAACGGATGCTGGGGCTCAGCTACAAAATAGTGTACCTCCAGTTATCGGTGCTGGGGTCCCCAACTTCTTACTTTCCTTCCCTCTTGTACAGCCTTGGCCCATCCAGAGCAGGTGGTGTTGTGGTCATACTTCTGAGTAAGGGGGGCTGCACTCTTATGGGGGGGGGCATGATGGCCATAGTCATTATGTGTTCCATAGCAGATGGAACATGAAGGGGAGCTGTAACAGAGAGAATCTGATTATTGGTGATCTGCAGTATTATTATTATTATTTAGTATTTATATAGCGCCGACATATTACGCAGCGCTGTACAGTGTATATATATATATATATATATATATATATATATATATATATATATATATATATATATATATATATATATATCTTGTCACTAACTGTCCCTCAAAGGAGCTCACAATCTAATCCCTACCATTGCCATATGTCTATATTATGTAGTGTAAGTACTGTAGTCTAGGGCCAATTTTTAGAGGGAACCAATTAACTTATCTGTATGTTTTTGGAATGTGGGAGGAAACCGGAGTGCCCGGAGGAAACCCACACAGACACGGAGCGAACATACAAACTCTTTGCAGATAGTGCCCTGGCTGGGATTCGAACCAGGGACCCAGCGCTGCAAGGCGAGAGAGCTAACCACTACGCCACCAAGAATAAAGATTTATACCTGATTATTGATGATCTGCAGAATCACCAATAATACAAGTATATAACTAACCTCTGGACACCTGATAAGTGTAAGTGTTTGGTGCAACAGTATGAGTCTGGATCACCTGAGAAGCAGGCGACTCCAGATAGTATAATGAGTATCTCCCGATAGGCTTGGCGTACACAGAGAGTCAGTGTTTCCCTGAACAGCTGGGAATCAGACTCTACTGCAGTCAAAGGACTCCTGTGAGATTGAGTCCCTGACTGGATTGCAGGGAGGTCCCTCAGAGAGACAGGGAGTCCCTGCAGCTACTGGACACCCCACTGGGGGGGTGTCACAGGTAGAAGGGTCGGTCAGGCCGGGTCGGCAACACACGAGCAGATAAGGTACAGAGACAGAAGGCTGATTCGGTAACCAGGGACAGGCAGGGTTGGCAACAAGTAATCAGAGAGCAGAAGGAGGGCCAGGAAAGCAATAGGTCATAACAGATATCAACATCTAGTCTTGGGTGTGAGGTCCGTGGTCTCAACACCCTGGAACTAGTCTGGAGTATAACACAATAATACACAGTAATCTGGGTAAGTGTGGATTCCCAGGTCCACCTGGTTCAACCACACTGAAGGATCTGACTGAGGTCTGAGTGCTAACACGTAAGCATTCGCAACGGCAGACAACCAGCAACTGACAAGCAAGATATATATATATATATATACTTGCAGTGCTGTGCAGCTCCGCCCGAGCCACTCAGCCAATCCAGAGTCCAGCTGGGATCAGCTGATCGGCCTGATCAGCTGATTCCCCTTCTGCTGGTATAAATGTCCTGTCACCTGGCGCGCGCACGCGTAGCTCTCCATCTGTGTGAACTAGAAGGTCCAGCCAAGCCAGACACGTGTCGCTGCGCGGAAAGCACTGGTCTGAACGCGGAGATAGCCGCCCCGTCACTAGACCACGCCGCGGCATCTCCGCTGTTCATTACAGGAGCATGGCTAAACATAGTGGGGGTTCCAACAAAGAATTTCCAGGGGCCCTCTGTTTTGTAGTTATGTCTCTGCCTTCATAAGCAAACCTGAAGTGGAAAATAAACAAAAGCTTATGATATAATTAATTGCATGTGTAGTACAGATCATGAATAGAACAGTAATCGCAAAGAAAAGAGTCTTCTGTTTTTATCAGTTACCGGTATATAGCTTTTTTTTTTTTTTTTTTTATAACATTGCATCATTCTGTCACAGTTGTTGCAGGTTTAAAACCACACTCTGCCTTTCAAGCTATAAAACAAAGCAGAGATGATGACCATTTCCTGCAGTAAAAGCTTATCTCAAGCTGTCTCTCACTGTTTCTTGGCTGTTTATGTGCCTTAGAAAACAGGACTGTATTCGACCCGCTGGGTGAAATAGCTCAGAGAAGCTCTTTTGCACAGACAACGTAAGTTTTTTTTTTTTTTTTCCTTAAACCTGTACTGGAAAACAATACTTTTTTCTTTGCTACTCATGTTCTTATTCTTAGCTGTACAGTACTATATACACAATTTATTATAAGTGTATTTTCGCTTCAAATTTGATGTAAAACCCTATACTCATCAAGTACCCCCTAGCATAGTAAACATTATCACAAGTGCCCCTTGACAAATATATATTTAATCATAGTGTTATTATTTGTATTATTATTTATCGTATTTATAAAGCACCAACATATTACGCAGCGCTGCACAATAGATAAATAGGTAACATACAAGGTAGGACATACAGGAAACTCACAACAAAACAAGATCATGCAACTGATTTGATAACAATACAGTGTCATAGGTCAAATAGAGACTGTTCTAGTCCACAAGAGGGGTGATTGACAGTAAGATTGCACAATCAAGCTGGAAACACTAGAGAGGAGGGCCCTGCCAGAGGCTTACAATCTAAAGGGTGGGGGTGGAGACAATAGAGGGGGGGGGTGGAGTGCATCTGTTGAGAGGGTGTCTAACAGAATGTATTATGGTGCTGGTGTAGGGGGGTATGTGAGCATGAAAAGGTGAGTCTTGAGAGGTTGTTTGAAGGTGTTAAAGTTGGGGGCGAGTCTGATGACTGGTGGGAGCGAGTTCCAGAGAGTGGGGGCAGCCCTAGTGAAGTCCTGCAATCGTGCATGGGACTGAGATATGCGTGGTGCATGATAGTACATGATAATTGGCTCTAAACAATTTCCAAGCATTGACTATTGCTTTTATTAGCTAAAATACTAATTTGGTTTTGTTTATATAGAATTTATCATTTTCTAAAACTCTAAATTTATTTTTTGGTAAGTATATTAAGCCCCAAGTACCCCCTGGAACCATCAGAAGTACCCCCTGGGGTACGCGTACCACATGTTGAGAACCTAGGTAATAGAGTATACAGTATTGTCTGTGTAATTAAAGATGTGTCATCCAGTTCATGATGCCAGTTAGCAATGGGGTCACCTGCTGTTATGAAAGCAGAGACTGCTGCTAATGAGTTAAGTTCACACATAGCACCACCCTTTCTCAACCTTAGGGTCCTGTCTCCATGTCCTACTGTTTATGTTGCTTTCTGTATTCTGTCCATCATGCAAAAAATCCTATTTGTCTGCTGTTATTTTAAAGGATTTGTGAACTGAGGAGGGGTTTGGACACTGTCTGGAAGCCTGGCATCCTGCTCATCTTTTTGGCTGCAGTGTGTCTGAATCACACACTTGAAACAAGCATGCAGCTAATCAAGTTAGACTTCAGTCATAAACTTTTGTGCAGGGTCTATAGCTAAAGGCATTAGAGGCAGAGGATCAGCAGGACAGCCAGGAAACTGGTGTTGTTTAAAAGGAAATAATTATGGCAGCCTCCAGATCCCTCTCAGTTCAGGTTTGTTGTAACTGCTATTTTCTGGAAAGCCACTATTCAGTTGGTGGTTCGTTTCTAACATGTGTAGGAGCTTTGCTATTTACATTTAAAGTTGGGCCATTGACTTTAATGGAATTTGCAAAATTGATTTGCTGAAAATTCATGAAACGATCAGAAATTCTAGGAAATTTTCACAGGACTGCTAGAGGCATTTTCGCCCATCCCTAGATATAAGCAAGGCTGATTGACAGAGCAGGAGGAGAAAGGCGTAGAGGATATATTTTGGGATTACCATGCTCCTCGGCTGGGAGTGTTATAGCTCCCAACTCTCCAGTGGCGTAGATAAGGAGCTTGGGGCCCCAGTGCGAGTTTTACATGGGGCCCCAAGCACTCTATTGATATGGAGCCTCAAAAGCTGCCCAGGACAGTTTCAGTGTCCGAGAAGTGTAATAAGGCTAAGGCAACCTCTTGCTAAGGATTACTACTGTTCACTGCACATATAGAGGTGTTCATTACTTTACCAGCATAGCACCAATGAAAAGTGCATACGATGGATGAAGGAGGATCCCTAATGGACCCCTCTGGTCCACGGGCCCCGGTGCGATTGCAACCTCTGCACCCCCTATTGCTACGCCGCTGCAACTGTCCCTCTTTTGGAGGGATGGTCCCTCTTTGGTATTCCATCTCCCCTGTCTCTCTGTCTTCCTCATTTGTCCCTCTTTCCAGACTGATGTATAGATCTATGTAAATATATACATTTCTCTACTAAAAAAAAGTTGTTTATTTGACTCCAAACTTTATTCCCTATGTTAAATTGAAATATTTCTT
The DNA here is from genome assembly GCF_040937935.1 of Hyperolius riggenbachi. Classification (NCBI taxonomy): domain Eukaryota; kingdom Metazoa; phylum Chordata; class Amphibia; order Anura; family Hyperoliidae; genus Hyperolius; species Hyperolius riggenbachi. Next base: position 234,144,132 of record NC_090654.1, on the reverse strand, counting down.
ATTTTCACATATGAAGGAAAATGAACCAGGATAGAAAGGACCAGTGTGGTTTGAACTATAAAACATATTTTTCTTATGAGATCTTTAAGGTATGCATGATTAGGGGTATGTTGGGGGCGTGATTAGGGGTGTGACAGGGGCGTGGCTTAACTGTCTCTCTTTCTTATCTTAACAAGTTGTGAGGTATGACTAGTCCGTGAGTGTAGTTAAAAGACCGCATTTTCATATCTGAAGTGACTATTGCTTTTAATTAGCTAAAATACTAATTTGGTGTTGTTTATATAGGATTTATCATTTTCTAAAACTCTAAATTTGTTATTCTTGGTTAACCAGTTCGCATTCAGTCGTTTTTCACTTTATGCATCCGAGCAATGTTCACCTCCCATTCATTAGCCTATAACTTTATTACTACTTATCACAATGAACTGATCTATATCTTGTTTTTTCCGCCACCAATTAGGCTTTCTTTGGGGGGGTACATTTTACTAAGAGCCACTTTACTGTAAATGCATTTTAAAAGGAAGAATAAGAAAAAAACGGCAAAAAATCATTATTTCTCACTTTTCGGCAATTATAGTTTTAAAATAAAACATGCCTCCATAATTAAAACTCACGTATTGTATATGCCCATTTGTCCTGGTTACTACACATTTAAATTATGTCCCTATCATAATGTATGGCGACAATATTTTATTTGGAAATAAAAGTGCATTTTTTTCCGTTTTGCATTCATCACTATTCACAAGCTTATAATAAAAAAAATTTTGAAATATTTCATCTTTACATAGATACTTAAAAAGTTTAGACCCTTATGTAAATATTTGTGTTTTTTTTTTTTTTTTTTTAATTGTAATGTTTTTTTTTTTTTTTTCAATTAAACATTTTATGTGGGTATTTTTGGGAGGGTGGGATTTAAATTGTATTTTTTTTAGTAAATATGTGTATTTTTATTTTTATTTAACATTTAGCTGTAGTTTACTTTTTGGCCACAAGTTGGCAGCCATGAGTTTGTTTACAGTGACGTCACTCTAAGCGTAACACGTACGCTTAGAGTGACGTAGGGGAAATAGGAAGCAGAAAAAGCTAGGCTTCCGAGAGAAGCTGTCGCTTTTTCTGCGGGGGAGAGGAATCAGTGATCGGGCACCGTTGCCCGATTCACTGATTCGCTGGCTAACAAACCGCGGGCCGGGAGCGCGCGTACATGCGCGCGATCGGCTGCGGGAACGCGCAGGAGCGCACATGGCTTCCTGGACGTGAGTTTCACGTCCAGGAATGTCAAATAGTTAAGTATATTAAGCCCAAGTACCCCCTGGAACCATCAGAAGTACCCCCTGGGGTACACATACCACATGTTGAGAACCTAGGTAATAGAGCATATAGTATTGTCTGTGTAATAAAAGATGTGTAATACAGCCACTATGATATAAAGGTAGCAAGCATCCATCTAGAATAAATGCAACATCCGCCCCTTCCTGTGAAAGCTTAATGAGGGATAAAATCCAACAGAAACATGATATCATGGTATGTTTTATTTAGCAAACAGCTTTTGTCTTTGTAGAATAAATATTCTCCCATCTCCGAATGCTTCTGTCTGGAAATATTGTATGCTAGGGAAGATATTTTTGTCTTTTCATGGTAAATAATTAGACCAAATAATGGTGCTGAGTGAATGGTATGATTATCACCCAAGACTTATTTGGACGGCTGATGTCGAGTGCATGTGCCTTGCCGTGCCTTGTTCTATTGCTGCATCTCTGCTAATGATCAAATATTCATAGCTTCTGTAAATTACTGAGTTAATTAGGCCTTAATTAAATAGAAGTGGCAAATTGCACTACGGCGATTAATGGCCCTTTTCACAAAAGGTAGTATATTATATATGGAAGGCAATTACTATTGTTTAGTTGAATCCAGAAATGCTATACAAACATATTTATGGTTCATATGGAAGTCTCTCTATCTCTCGTTATTGGTTCCTTAGACCACTTGATGAATGCTGATATAGCTACAGGGCAAACTGCAGGACTTCTTTCCTTCCTTTGTCTTCCCTTCTCTCTCTCTCTCTAGCTTTTCGATCTCACACTTATTTAAATCATGTGATTAATTCAAACATTCCACCATCTTTCCCACTGCTCTGCTTCCACTTCTCACCTCTGTGAAGCCCTACACTGGCTCCCTTTCTGCTTCAGGATCAGTTTTAAGAGTTTGTGCCTCACCTACAAATCTGTGCACAAGACCTGCCCAACCTACATGTCTGAGCTCGTCAATAGGTATATATCTGCCCACCCCCCTCCGGTCCTCCAGTGATCTCCGCCTGACCTTCCTCACGCATTTCTCACTCAATCGCATGCATGCCTACAAGACTTCTCAAGAGTAGCCCCCTGCCTATGGAACTCCCTTCCACTCCCCCTCAAACTCGCTCCTTCCTTCAACACCTTCACGCAAGCCCTCAAAACACATTTCTTCAAAATGGCCTACCCCTCATCTACCACACTGTAACTCTCTGTCAAGTAGTGTTGGGCGAACAGTGTTCGCCACTGTTCGGGTTCTGCAGAACATCACCCTGTTCGGGTGATGTTCGCGTTCGGCCGAACACCTGATGGTGTTCGGCCTTTTAAGTTCGGGTTCGCCCCGAACTTCTAATGGCCGCCGAACAGGCCGAACAGGGCCCCTGTTCGGCCGAACAGGGCCCTGTTCGGCCGAATACGGCCCCCCTATGGGGTCGCAGGCATAAGGGGGGAGCATGCCCCGATCGCGGGGGGGGGTCGGAAATTCCCCCCACCCCCTCCGCTAGCGCTCCCCCCTCTGCCCGCTTCCCCATAACAAAGTTTCAAGAAGTACCTGCTGTGTCCGGTGGTAGTGTGGGTGGCTGGCAGTGGGCGGCACTATGCAGTGACTGAATGAGGAGGAGGAGTCCGGAGAGTGACGCGTTGAGGGAGGCCGGGCAACGGGCGGAACCGCCCGCTGCCCGGCCTCCCTCAACGCGTCACTCTCCGGACTCCTCCTCCTCATTCAGTCACTGCATAGTGCCGCCCACTGCCAGCCACCCACACTACCACCGGACACAGCAGGTACTTCTTAAAACTTTGTTATGGGGAAGCGGGCAGAGGGGGGAGCGCTAGCGGAGGGGGTGGGGGGAATTTCCGACCCCCCCTGCGATCGGGGCATGCTCCCCCCTTATGCCTGCGACCCCATAGGGCCCCCAAAAGCTGGATGTTCGGAAAGTTCGGGGTTCGGCCCGAACATGCCGAACATCTCGGCCATGTTCGGCGAACTTTCCCGAACCCAAACATCCAGGTGTTCGCCCATCACTACTGTCAAGCACCTTTTCCACAGCCCTACCTTATGTGTCCCTCCACCACCTCCACCCTTTAGATTGTAAGCCTTTGGCAGAACAACACCCCCCCCCCCCCCTTTAGTGTGTCTTACTTAATTTTGCTACCGCAGCAATGACACCTTCTCATGGACTAACTTGATGTGCAGGTTCTTTGTAAAATGCATTTCATACCCTGATTGCATGTATAACCTTGCACTATGTTTTATAACAGTTTGCTACCTTTCTGTCTGTCACCCCTTGTTTACAATGTATGTATCCCTATGTATTGTCCAGTGCTGCATGATATGTCGGCGTTTTATTAGTATAATAATAATAATGCAAATTATAGGACTCCTCTCTCAAGCCTTCTTTCTGCTACGTCACCACCACCCCTTTCTTTCTTGCTCTCTGCTATTCCTTCTTCATCTCCCCTTCCTGCTTGTTCCTTCACACTCACTGCCCCCTTCTCTCTGTTGCATGCAACCTGTAGAATACACTTCTGGGTGGCATTGATGGAGCACTACACGCAGCTCAAGATATTGGTAACCAATGCGGCACATGCTCCATCTCATGGCTCACCACCTGCTCGTCCTGCTACTGCCTTCCAGTCCTCCGTGCTTGCAACTTTTATTATACATTTCTGGGTTGTACTGATGATGCACTACATCCAGCTCTATACCAGTTACCAATGTGGTCCACTCTTTATCTTTGGGCCAGACGTCTACTCCTCCTTCTGCTGCCTTTTTGTCATCAATGCACACAACTTTTATAAAACAATATATTTTTTTTAGGCATTAAAGTGAACCTCCGGACTAAAAATCGACTCAGCAGCACTGAAAAGGCCTGGTGTTTCTTTAACAGTTTCACAGCATCAGAACTTTGTTTCTCTTATCCAAGCCTCATTTTTAGCTGCATAGAAGAAAACTGTCCGGGCTCTTTTCCCCTGATTCTGTGCAAAGCATGATGGGATTTCTGATGTTGTTGCTCTCGTTCTGCTGTTTTGGTGCAAATTTTTTTTTTTACATTTTGAATTCGACATTTTAAGCCTAGCGTGTGCAGCTGGGAGGGGTTATCAGGACACAGGACAGTTGGAACTGTGTCTCCTGCTCCTTGTCACCTTCTTTCAACCAAAAAGATAGCTGCCCCCATGACAAAGATGACAGCCCCCACGAATCACAAACATTTGCCTGTTCTTTTAAAACAGGGTAGGTAAAATTTTTTATTACCTATCTATTCTAATTAACATAACTAATGTAACTTAATGACAGTATGTTTGTTTAGGCTGAAGTTCCCCTTTAATGATGCACTACGCCCAGCTCTAGATGCCAGATGCCAGATACCAATACCAATGCAGTTTCCCTGGCAAAAGCTGACCAGAGACCACACACTGCTAATACTTTCACTCACCCACGATTCATCTCTTGACCTCATCCTTTGGGCTAAAATCTCTACGCTAATGCTAATTCTACACACCTTTATGGGTGGCACTCATCCTCATTGTCATCCAGTCTGTGTAATAAAAGATGTGTAATCCAGTTCATGATGCCAGTTAGCAATGGGGTCACCTGCTGTTATGAAAGCAGAGACTGCTGCTAATGAGTTAAGTTCACACATAGCACCACCCTTTCTCAACCTTAGGGTCCTGTCTTCATGTCCTACTGTTTATGTTGCTTTTTGTATTCTGTCCATCATGCAAAAAATCATATTTGTCTGCTGTTATTTTAAAGGATTTGTGAACTGAGGAGGGGTATGGACACTGTCTGGAAGCCTGGCATCCTGCTCATCTCTTTGGCTGCAGTGTGTCTGAATCACACACCTGAAACAAGCATGCAGCTAATCCAGTTAGACTTCAGTCATTCAACCTGATCTGTGCAGGGTCTATGGCTGAAGGCCTTAGAGGCAGAGGATCAGCAGGACTGCCAGGCAACTGGTGTTGTTTAAAAGGAAATAAATATGGCAGTCTCCAACACACCCGTTCAGGTGTGCTGTAACTGCTGTTTTCTGGAAAGCCACTATTCAGTTGGTGGTTCGTTTCTAGCATGTGTAGGAGCTTTGCTATTTACATTTAAAGTTGTGCCATTGACTTTAATGGAATTTGCAAAATTGATTTGCTGGAAATTCATGAAATGATCAGAAGTTCTAGGAAATTTTCACAGGACATTTTCGCCCATCTCTAGATATAAGTGTAAGGGATAGCGGAGATGCCGCCGCGGAGACAGGCGGCATGGCGGCTGTCTCCGCGTGTCAGAGGCTGCGCAGTTTCATGATGGTGATCTGCCTGGTCCTTCTATTGCACATAGATTGAGGGCCAGGCGACAGGACCTTTATGCGAATAGAAGGGGAGTCAGCTGATCTGCCAAGTCAGCTGACTCCAACAGTACTTCGGATTGGCTGAGTGGCTGGGGCGGCGCTGCAGAGCAACTTTGTATATATATATAGTACCAGACTGTCAGTTGCTCCGTGTCTGCTGTTGCAAATGCTTACGTGTGAGTGCTCAGACCATAATCAGATCCCAAAGTGTGCTAGAACCTGCCGGAGCTGGGGATCCACACTTAGCCAGATTCTGTTGATAGCTTAAAGTACTAATTACATTGTATTATCTGTTATGACCTTCTGATTTCATTGACTATTCTCCTGCTTGCTGACTCTTTACCTCTGCCCATCTGATTCACGTTTCCAACTCTGCCTGAACTCAACACTGAATCAGCCTTCTGTCTTTGTACCTTATCTGTCCGTACGTTGCCTACTCTGCTTGTCTAACCTCTCTATTCTCGCCAGTGGGTCTAGCCACTGGTGAGGGATCTGTAGCATTCACCTGCCCCTCAGGTGAAGCTTTATTGCAGTACTGTCTGTAACACCTGCTCCTAAGGTGTCCAATAGCTGTAGTATAGTCTTAATCACCTGCTCCTCAGGTGATCACCTTCTGCAGCACTGTTTGTAACACCTGCTTCTCAGGTGTCCACTGGCTACAGTACTGTCTTAATCACCTGCGTCTCAGGTGATCAACCTTGTAGCTTTACCTGTAGCACCTGCTCATCAGGTGTCCACTGGCTACAGTACTGTCTTAATCGCCTGCTTCTCAGGTGATCAACCTTGCAGCATTACCTGTAGCACCTGCTCCTCAGGTGTCCTTTAGCTGCAGTACAGCCGGACTCGCCTGCTCCTCAGGTGATCCTTGGCTGCAGCATTGTCTGTAGTCACCCGCTCCTCGGGATACCTCCTCTTCCTCATTACTGTTGCACCAAACACTACTCACATTGGTAGTCCTGTGTCTGGCAATACTGGCATTATTGGTGATTCTGCAGATCACCACATAATCAGGTATAGCATCTGTATTATTGGTGATACTGCAGATCACCAATAATCAGAAAATCTGTTTAGCTGACACCAATCGTTACAATAAGCAAGGCTGATTGACAGAGCAGGAGGAGAAATGCGTAGTAGATATATTTGGGGATTACCATGCTTCTCAACTGGTAGTGTTATAGCTCCCAACTGTCCAGTGGCGTTGATAAGGAGCTTGGGACCCCACTGTGAGTTTTACATGGGGCCCCAAGCACTCTATTGATATGGAGCTTCAAAACCTACCTAGGACAGTTTGTGTCAGAGAAGCGTAATAAGTAAATATTTTGATAAGGATTACTACTGTTCAATGCCCATATAGAGGTGTTCATTACCAGCATAGCACCAATGAAAAGTGCATAAGATGGATGAAGGAGGACCCCTAATGGACCCCTCTGGTCCAGGGGACCCGGTGCGATTACAACCTCTGCACCCCCTATTGCTACGCTGCTGCAACTGTCCCTCTTTTGGAGGGATGGTCCCTCTTTTGGTATTCCAATTCCCCTGTCTCTCTTTCTTCCTCATTTGTCCCTCTTTCCAGACTGATGTATAGATCTATGTAAATATATACATTTTTTCTACTGAAAAATGTGTTTACTGGACTCTAAACTTTACTCCTATCTGTTAAATTGAAATATTTCTTATTTTCAAATGTTAATATGATGCAGGATAGAAAGGACCAATGTGGTTTGAACTATAAAACATATTTTTTATGAGAGCTTTATGGTATGCATGACTAGGGGTATGTTAGGGGCGTGATCAGGGGTGTGGCAGGGGCGTGGCTTAACTGCCCATCTTTATTAACAAGTTGGAAGGTGTTGCTAGTACGTGAGTGAATTTAAAAGACAGTATTTTCATATCTGAAGTGTTCTCCTAAGCTAACTTGTGCTGATATTTGATGACTCACACTAAATTATTGTACATCTTAATTTGGCCCAAGTGAGCTCTACATTAACAAATATTGCTGTGAGGTTAAACTAATCACATCATTTGTTATTCTTTCCCATGTCTCAAAATCGACCCTAAAGCCAGCAAGTGCAAAATCCAGTAATGGGAGCAGCGAAAATAAGAAAGAGAATGGAAAGAGTATAAAACAGTTAAGCCGAGACTGTCTCTGCACATCTTTATGTAGGCCTAAATGAATAAACTTTAAGCCTGTGTATTGAAGTTAATGAGTACAGTGTATTCCCTTCAGCTAAAATGCAGGCAAAAGGACACATACTACCACTAGGTAGAGAAATCATTAAAATATTCTGCATGAAGGGAAGTCAAGTAATATATTTCCAACCTGCAGGGCCTGAGAAGTAAAAAGACATTAGCACAAGAAACGGAAGGGAGGAATGATACAAAGTGATTGAGCAAATAGCTGTGGAATAGCAAACAGAGTATTTGCAGAGATCATATAAACACAATGCAGCAGAGGGGGAGCCACAGAAGAACTCTGCAGATAGAAAGCTAAGCTGAGGATCAAAGCTTATGGGTCTCCCAGCTTATATAAGCACAACTTGCCATAATGGAAATATGGGGTCTGACCGTTTATTTTACAGCCCGAGTGCTCACTTTGGGGCTAAGTGGTGAGGGGGCATGAGATGAATATGTCAGTCAGAAAACTAATGGTGTATACCATAATATACTGTATATCTCTTTAACAACAGAAAAAAGCACCTTTCCCCTTTATTATTAGTATTATGTACGGTATTTATTTTAAAGCGGAATATAACCCTGCATTTCAACTTTGCTCTAAAACATTATTTACAGTATATTATATGCAACCAGCATTTTTTTTTTAATAGACCAGCATTAGAAGGGTTACACAGGGCTTTAAAGTTCCTGGAGATTTCTGCAGACGCATCCGAAGCTGAAATAGATACATTTTGTTTACATAAATGTATCTAAGTGTTGAATGTTACACACTTTGGCTGTCCTCCAGCTCAGTCAGAGAGAGTGAGTCACATTCAACACTTAGATACATTTATGTAAACAAAATGTATCTATCTGAGCTTCAGATGCGTCTGCAGAAATCTCCAGGAACTTTAAAGCCCTGTGTAACCCTTCCAATGCTGGTCTATTAAAAAAAAATGCTGGTTGCATATAATATACTGTAAATAATGTTTTAGAGCAAAGTTGAAATGCAGGGTTATATTCCGCTTTAAGTGGACCTGAACTCTTGCACAGGACAGAAGAAAAACCAAGAAAAATGCACGCTGTATGTGTTTAGAGAGTTTATCCTGTCTAATCGCCCCTCATCTGTGACTAATCACCGCTGTAATTTGAGATCTCTGAGGTGTGTCAGCTAAGAACTCTCCTCTGCCACGGCAGAACAGCTAATTTGTAAACACAGGATGTTAACAATATGTCTGTTTACATGAAAGCAAGAAGTAGACACACTGCAGATTTATTGCAGGATTTGTATCAGCTGTAACAAAGAAATGTTTTTCGTTTAACCAGTTCACCACTGAGGGGGTTTTCCCCTTATGGACCAGAGTAATTTTCACATTTCAGCGCTCCTTCCTTTCATACGCCAATAACGTTATCACTACTTATCACAAATCAATTATCTATATCTTATTTTTCAGCACCAATCAGGCTTTCTTTGGGTGGTAAGTTTTGCTAAGGATTATTTTATTCTAAATGCATTTTAATGGGAATAAGAAAAAAATGGAAAAAAAAACCTCTCAGTTTTTGGCTATTATAGTTTTACAATAAAACATACTACTATGTATTGAACCCACACATGTTATTTGCCCATTGATCCTAGTTATTACAATGTTTAAATTATGTCTCTATTACAATGTATGGCAACATTATTTTATTTGGAAATACAGGTGTATTTTTTCTGTGTTGCGTCCGTCACTAATTATAAGCCCACATTTACAAAAAGAAACAGTAATATACCCTCATGGCATACATATTTAAAAAGTTGAGTCCTAAAATAAAATAAGAATGCATTGCAATTTTTCCTGTGTGTATGCACCTACATCTTGGCGTAGTCACAGTTCACACTCAGGATTCTGTTTTACTTTTTCAGGCTAGATGCCTACCATACGTATAAGCCGAGAAATCTCTGTCAGTTCCTCCTTGTCAATTGCAGATGCATCTAACAATCTATACGACGTGTAAGTTCTATTGTCACTCCTTCACTTCCAAGCAGATAGTGTTTTGTAGACCTTGGAGCGAATGTCTCAGCACACCACAACACTGATTCGGTTTGGCTTGCCGTCTGCACTGATCTTCATCCTTACATCCTTATCTACTTAAAACTGTGGGCAGTGCGCAAAGTAATAGAATTATTATTTATTTTCGTATTAACAGAGGGGAAGAAAAACTTTTACAACATCTGTATGCAGACATGCAAGATTTCCACCAGCAAGGAAAGACAAATCCTGCATTATTTATGAAGGGACAGACATTGAGTTCTGTGCTCAGTACTGCTTCTGGTAATAAGGTGAACAGAGATAAGCAAGTTTCTCAACTGAGAAACTCCACTGCAGACAAAAGTTACATCTAAGTGCCTCTCTCAGACTCGGGCATAATTCCACACACACACATCTTTCTGTTCACAGCAACAGTTCCTTACGCTAGGAATTCATCTCTATCACTGTGGAGTCTCTCAGTGAGGCTCTGTGAAATGGATAATAATGCTTTACTGTATAAACTTGCTCTGTCCCACTAGAGTAAACAAACTTCTGTCAAGGGAGCTTAAAAAGGCAGAGGTTTTTGTTTTTAGAGTTAAGAGGAGCTGTGAAGTAATATTATCTACAGTTCTGTTGGTAGGAATAGTTTGATGTTAGAGTGAAGAACACAGTGGCTTAGGGAATCTTGCTCCACAATGTCCTGCACTATGGACATAGTGATAGGGGATACAGAGGTTGTGACCCCACATCTGGGCTGAGTGGCCCTCATGGAGCCCTCCTGTGGTTGAGGAATTAAGGTGCTTTTTGGTGCTGTGTTGGTGGTGATCACCTCTATTTGTACTCTCAATAGTGGTGATCGTTAACAGATTATTCCTTCTTCTTCTCTTTTTACACTTCTCTCCCACAGTGACCATGCTTAGAAAAAAAAGAACATTTTGGTTTTCTGTATCACTTCATTATTACTATGATTTACACAATCATCCAGTCAGGAAATCTCATTCCACAATGTCACATATAATGAGGGAATCTCACTCCACAGTGTCACACGCAGACAGGAAATCTCACTCCACAATGTCATGTGTAAAGAGGAAATTTTACTCTACAATATCACTTGCATTCAGGGTATCTCACTCCACAATGTCCCGTGCAATCAGTGAACCTCATTCCACAATGTCCCATGCAGTCAGTTAATCTCACTCCACAATGTCCCATGAAATCAGGAAATCTTACTCCACAATATCCCATGCAATCTGGGAATCTCACTCCACAATATCCCATGCAATCTGGGAATCTCACTCCGCAGTATCCCATGCAATCTGGGAATTTCCCTTCACAATGTTCCATGCAATAAAAGAATCTCACTCCACAGTGTCCCATAGAGCTGAAGATTCTCACGCCACAATGTACCATGCAATCAGGGAATCTCACACAATGTCCCATGCAATCAGGGAATCTCACTCCACAATGTTCCATGCAATCAGGGAATCTCACACCAAAATGTCCCATGCAATCAGGGAATCTCACTCCACAATATCCCATGCTATCATGGAATCTCACTTCACAATATCCCATGCTATCAGGAAATCTCACTTCACAATATCCCATGCTATCAGGGAATCTCACTCCACAATATCCCATGCTCTCAGAGAATCTATCTCCACAATATTCCATGCAATCAGGGAATCTCACTCCACGATATCACATGCTATCAGGGAATCTCACTCCACAATATCCCATGCTATCAGGGAATCTCACTCCACAATATCCCATGCTATCAGGGATTCTCATTCCACAACGTCCCATGCTATCAGGGAATCTCACTCCACAATATCCCATGCTATCAGGGAATATCACTCCACAATATCCCATGCTATCAGGGAATCTCACTCCACAATATTCCATGCTACCAGGGAATCTCACTCCACAATATCACATGCCATCAGGGAATCTCACTCCACAATATCCCATGCTATCAGGGAATATCACTCTACAATATCCCATGCTATCAGGGAAACTCACTCTACAATATCCCATACTATCAGGGAATCTCACTCCACAATGGCCATTACAATCAGAGAATTTCACTCCACAATGACCATTATAATCAGAGAATCTCACTCCACAATGACCATTACAATCAGAGAATCTCACTCCACCATGACCATTACAATCAGAGAATCTCACTCCACAATATCCCAAGCTAACAGGGAATCTCACTCCACAGTGTCCCATACAATCAGTGAATCTCACTCCACAATGTTCCATCTCCCATGCAGCCAGATCATTTCACTCCACAATGCCACATGCAGCAAGAGAATCTCAATCCACAATATGCCAAACAGCTGACACCGAAAAATCCTCTGGCCTGAAGTGATGGCTTCCAAAGTGCTTAAGTATAATGGAGGTTGATGTGCATTTTTATAAAGGTGGTAAAAACATCAACTTGTATATCTATATAACAAGATTCCTTTAAAAGCTGGAGAAAAAGTACCACATGATGCAAACATGTTCATACTGAAAGAATATATATTTATTAAACTTAAAGGATCCTTTCTATAAAATGGGCACTAACCACTTTTAAATATAAACCTTTAACGTTTCCCTTTCATTCTGGTGGCAGGCATAGACCAGACTAAATATTGCTCCAAGCAACCCAGTCCCCACTCCCCACTACAGACCACACCGCACGATATTGCAGAACAGAGTTAAAAAGAGCCTGTGATTGTTAACCCTTACAGTGAGAAAAAGAAATAAAGGAACATTGTCTAGTGTTAAGTTGGACTAGAACTGTACATAAACATTTTTATCTCATTGTGTTTAATTTTACTTCAGGAATCCTTTAAAGGAATACTTAAGTGAAAAAAAAAAAAGAAAAAAACAGGCTGGGAACGCGGGTGATTCTCCGCGTTCCGAGTCACTATATCACCCTCTATGTTGCTATAGCGTATGTATATATATATATATATATATATATGCTATATATATATATATATATATATATATATATATATATATATATATATATATATATATATATATACGCTATAGCAGCATAGAGGGTGATATAGCGGCTGGGAACGCGGAGAATCACCCGCGTTCCCAGCCTGTTGGCGGCTGTCGCCCGAACCCGGAAGTAGCCGCCTGCGGGGACAGGACGATCGGAGCGAGGCTGCGAGGGCACCATACAGCTTCAGGGGGCTGAGGGATGCCCCAGGTGAGTAAAGATCATTTTTTTTCACTTAAAGAGACTCTGTAACATTAAAAAGATCCCCTGGGGGGTACTCACCTCGGGTGGGGGAAGCCTCCGGATCCTAATGAGGCTTCCCACGCCGTCCTCTGTCCCACGGGGGTCTCTCCGCAGCCCTCCGAACAGCCGGCGACTGTGCCGACTGTTAGTTTAATATTTACCTTTGCTGGCTCCAGCGGGGGGCGCTGTGGAGGCTTTCCGTTCCGAACTACACGGAAATACCCGATCTCAGTCGGGTCCGCTCTACTGCGCAGGCGCCGGAAACTTGCGCCTGCGCAGTAGAGCAGACCCGACGGCGATCGGGTATTTCCGTGTAGTTCGGAGCCGACAGCCGTCAGAGCGCCTGCGCTGGAGCCAGGAAGGTAAATAATGACGTCACCGCTGCCCGGACTCCACGGAGGGCTGCAGCGAGACCCCTGACGGATGGAGGACGGCGTGGGAAGCCTCATTAGGATCCGGAGGCTTCCCCCACCCGAGGTGAGTACCCCCCAGGGGATCTTTTTATGTTACAGATCCTCTTTAAGTGTTCCTTTAAAGCTCAATTACAGCATAAATATATTTTTAAGATATGTGTGGGTACTCTTTTGAGCTTGTTTTTTATATCTAGTTTCTTTTCTTGTTTGGCTGATATCAAATAAATCTCTGGTCTCTTTTTGTATCACAGACCATCATCATTGCTATGGGATGCAATCTTCTCAGAGAGATTTTCTCTGTGCTTGCCCACTTGCAGCTCTGATCTTGCAATCCATATTATTCAAAAGGGAATCGCAGCTTCTTCTGAAGCGGGAGCTTGCCCGCATGATGCATTAATCACTTCCCCTCCCTCGGCATGAGTTTCTACGTCCCTGTTTAGTAAACAGGGACGTAGATACTGCTGTGTGCTCCCGCTCATACTGCTGTTCACTCCCGCTTGCCCCCCCCCTTCCCATGCACTTCTGTGCTCGTTACCACCATCGTTCGTTATCCAGGAGATCGATGAATGGGAGCACAGTTCCCATTCATTGATGTAAGTCCCCGTGTGAATGGCTGCAGCCGTCCATGAGACTGCGCTGCCATTCACAAAGCCCGTCCACGCAGTGCTTCCGCTTAGCATAGTAAAACTACGCATAAGAAAGTGAGCGGTACGGAAATCTTGTGGACAAAAAGTAAAATTACATCAATTTTTTCCCCAATAAAATTCATATATTGATTCGTGTAAATCTTTTAAATTAACCCCTGACCTCCCGCACTCCCCAAAAGTTCCCCCAAAAATTATGGGGTAAAAAAAATTAACAATAAAAAAAAAATACATAAATAGTTACCTTAGGGACTTAAATTTTTTTTATATGTACTGTATGTCAAGAGGGTATATTACTGTTACTTTTGGAATTATAAGCTTGTAATTAGGGATGGATGCAAAACCAAAAAAAATGCACCTTTATTTCCAAATAAAATATTGGTGCCATACATTGTGATAGGGAAAAAATTTGAACGTTGCAATAACTGGGACAAATTGGCAAATAAAATGTCTGGATTTTAAATTATGGTAGCATGTTGTAATGATCTGCTCTGCTGTCTGCACAGGCAGACAGCTTTGTGACCATTTTCTAGCTCTGAGCGTTGCAGGTCCCTGGAAAGGAGACCTGTCTTCACTCTAACTTGCTGAGCTGCTGTTCTGGGGAGGAATTTGCATCCACTTGCCATGCAAATTGCTTAGCTTCTTCCTCTGATGGCTTGCAGTATAAAAAAAATTTCTTCCCAGAATTCTTTGCTGGTCATGATGGTTTGTTCCTGCTAACTTGCCTGGAGTCTCAGCCCTCTGCTCATTGTTAGTTACTATTGCTAGCTTAGAGTAGATACCCTTTGGGAGTGCTCCTTGCATTCCTGTTTAGTGCAGTCAGGATTGTGTATATTTGTACTGCCTATTCTGTCGTGTCTTGTTCTTGCGATTGCGCTGTCGCCAGCAGTTGGTAGTAGCGAATAGTTTTGTCTGTTGGGATCGCACTTGCTCTTGCGGAGGAGCAGTGGATCCAATCTGACTTGTTCCTGTTGTCTGTTTGTCTGGAGCAAATGCTTGCTGTTGCCTGAGGTAAGGCAGACGATTAGCAAGCGTTTCTGTTGTTTGTTTGTTTGTGTTTCTAGGTTCATTTGCTAGTTAGGGATGGTGTGCTTTGTCTCTTTTGCGCTTTTCGTGCGGAGACCGCGGCATTAACGTGCTTTGTCGCTGTTGCGCTTTTCGCGCAGCGACCACGCTTAGCGAGTGCGTTTGTTATTTTCCTTGGCGTTCTGATCATTGTCATTTGCTGTGTCTTTCTTGCTACACGCGTGCTCTGTCTTACTCGGTCTTGTATCACTATTGGCAATTGCCACTCTTGCGATTGCGTTCCCACTTGGTTTCCACTGTTGTGTGTTCACCGTCGCCGGGTGGCGACTAGATTGGTGGACATACATACATTCTGTCTCTGTGCTCACTTTCTCTCTACAGGTGCATTGCACCCAAGCTGGGTTCTGTCATTTTTATACGCTTGTGGAGGATTTCCGCAGTGTCGGCGCGCATCTGGTGCGCTGACCACGGAAATAATTCCGCAATCGTTACACATGTATTATTTTAAAACTACAATGGCTGAACACTGAGAAATAATGATTTTTTTTCTTATTTTTCCTGTTAAAATGCAGTTAGAATAAAATAATTCTTGCAAAACGTAACCCTCAAAGAAAGCCTAGTTGGTGGCAAAAAAAAAAACAAGATATAGATTGTTTTGTTGCGAAAAGTAGTAATACAGTTATTGGCATTAAATTGAAGGAGAGCTATTGCTGTGGTGTTTATAGGGAAAAAAGAGCGTCATTACCCTATTTGTCAGCACACTAATTCAGGTTATGTTGTCTCTATATACCATTTGTTTGCTTCACTTTGTCACTGTGTTTATTAACTTTTTTCTTTTTTTTTTTTTGCTAGTACTAGTGCACTTTAGAACTTATTTTTGTTAATAATCTTAATGGTATTACTGTGAGTGATGTTAACTCCCTGCTGTTTTTTTCACTATAATCATTATTACTACGTGTCAATACAGTTAAAATTTTCGGATCAGACTGACCATGCAGTAGTTTTGTCATCTACAATATGTACTATTTTCCATGGTTGTGACACCATGCTTATCACTTGTTGGTGATTTTTAATTGGTTTTAATTGGTTTCATTCAGTGTCTTGTAATGTCTCAATAAAGATTTTTTTTATTATTCTAGTATATTATTGGTCAGTGTGGTGCTGTTTCCGGGGTACTTTTCTTGTTTTTTGTAGGGATCATGCAATCCAAGCAGCTCCATTGACAGCGCCCAAATCTGGCTCTTTCTGTTCTCATACTCAATGCTTCTGGTCATGTGGCCAAAATTGTAAGACTTTAATATAAGATCCAGAAACCTCATTTCACACAAAACAATGTACCATTTGAGCCATCTGATTGCTAAGCTGTCAAGTGGGATTTTTAGATCTATGCCTGGAGATAAGCTTTTAAGGAATATGTTTAATCTGCACTAATGTGTGTCTGTAGCATTGTAGATGTTGAAAAAGTCCCCCAATGGCAACAACAAAAATACGACAAACGCGCTCTTTTCTTTGCTATACTTTAAAGGTACTAAGAGGATTTTGAATGCTGAACAAAAAACGGTATTTTGCAAAGTTGGATAGTGTACGGAGTGTGCTGGCTGCTACGTCCCACTGAGACTGGATAGAACAATATCTAAGGCTGGTCATAAACTATGCTGTACCCAGAGTTTAGACACAAGTGCAATAATGAATGGGAATTCTATCTGAACAAAAGTACATTACAGAAGCCTGTCTTCTGGACTCCCGCAGCACCTACACAACAAACGTGTTAGAAGAATATTCCTGCAGGTTTCTGACGGAAGAGCCGGCTGGTTGCAGCCTTAAATGGGACATAAACTGGCGGTGTTTTGTTTAAGTGTAAGCATTAGTTTGAATTTAGATTTGTGTCTTTGTAAGATGGTATTGTAAGTAACATTATTCAAGCCGTGATGTTTACCAAACGCGGTACAGAGATTTGTTTTATTGGCTGAGTATTTCTAGTTATTATTACCTTCTATTTATAATGGCAGCATATTACTCAGTGCTGAGCTCCTACAATGCAATGGTGCTATACTTTTGTGTGTTGTGCTAGGTTAGTTGGGTTCTGTTTTTAGGCCCCTTTTACACTAAGCCATTTTGTGTTGCGTTGCCCTTTTTGCACACAGGGTAAAGCAACAGCAATGAAAGTCTATGGAGCCTAGTACACTTCCTGCATTGTGCCACAAGTGTCCAATGCACTGCCGAGCCATCGCAAAGTCAACAGCGTGTTATTGTCGGACTTCCGCAGTGACATGGTGGCGGCGGAGGTAATGTAAGTCAATGGCCGACGCATACATTGTAAACACGTGGCAGCGTTGAGGCACGGATGCAGGGAATGATGCAAATATGACTGAGAATCCCAGTGACGTACTTTCTGTCCAGCATGAGTATGTCACTGGGCTAGGAGTGATGAAGGGTATGCTGGAGGAAGGAGACCCTGTTGGCGCACTCTGCCGCAGGTTCATATCAATCAAGATTTCTGCATTGCGGTGTCGTGACTGGGGGTGGAGCACCACAAACCCACTGACCAGACATAAAACCTGCCTTAAGGTACAGTATTCTACTCCTTGTTGTACAAAGTACTAAAATGTTCTGTAAACTATGAGCTGTCAAAGGGATATAGGCAATACATAAAAAAACAAAACACACAGACACCAGAGATAGCCCGAACCTCCGATTTTAGGTTCGTGAACCTACCGCTACAGTTTGGTTCACGCGAACTTTCACGAACCGCCATAGACTTCAATGGGGAGGCGAACTTGAAAAATTAAAAAAAATTATGCTGGTCAGAAAAGTAATGGAAAAGATGTTTTAAAGCATCAAACACCTGGAGGGAGACATGGTTGACTGGGATAGACGTCAGAAGTCCCGGAAAGAAAATTTGGTTTTCACACAAAGCACTGTTTTAAAGGCGGAAATCCCATTCAATGCTAAATTGCAGGCCTACACTACTATATGTGTATCCATCAATCCGGGAGTGTAATCCTCCTTTCCTCCTCTGGGGGAGGATCTTGTCTTCCCGGGATGTGTAGGATGTTAAAAGCACGCTCACATACCTTGGCCAGGAATCGAACCCAGGTCAACTGCTTGGAGGGCAGCTATGCTCACCGCTATACTACCAACACTACAGGCTGAAGCCAGCCTAGCTGGTCTGGGAAGGATGAAAAGCTAGGTGGCCATGCAACCATTCCTGCTAACCTAAAGCTTACAACACATTGGCTTAAGACTTTACCAAATCCAATGCTCCAATATGGGGAAGCTTCTCTGTTTGCTGTTTTTTTTTTAAGTGTGGTGTCACAGTATCTCTTCAAGTACAAGAAAGGCCCAGGAGTAGTCATAGCTACCGTAATATCTATGTTAAGGCAGGACCCTTATTACACTTTCTCTTACAGGGCTATGGAAACCGTTTTGCCCATGCAATAAAGCGAGGTGCAAAAATGAAATCATGCCTAGCAGAGGATGGTTTTGATTAATCAACCTCTGGGTTATGGGCCCAGCACACTTCCACTGCGCCACTCTGCAGTCTGCTTACATTTTTATACAATCTTCAAGTTTAAGAAAGGTACATTAGTTCCCTTCACAAAACGCAAAAGGCAAGGCCATCCCTGCGTGGGCTTGAACCACCAACCTTTTGGTTAACAGCCAAATGCACTAACCAAAGGCTGCCGTAGCCCCTTAAGAGAAAGTGTCATTAGGGCCTTGCTGTAACATAGATTTTAGTGTAACTATTTCAACTAATGTACCCTTCTTAAACTTGAAGATTGTATACAAATGTAAGCAGACTATAGAGTGGCGCAGCAGAAGTGTGCTGGGCCCATAACCCAGAGGTTGATGGATCGAAACCATCCTCTGCTAGGCATGATTTCATTTTTGCACCTCGCTTTATCGCATGGGCAAAACGGTTTCCATAGCCTTGTAAGAGAAAGTGTAATAAGGGCCCTGCCATAACATAGATATTACGGTAGCTAAGACTACTCCTGGGCCTTTCTTGTAGTTGAAGATATGAGTGAACTGTGACGCCACACTTAAAAAAAAACAAAACAAAAAAAAAAAACAGCAAACAGAGAAGCTTCCCCATATTGGAGCATTGGATTTGGTAAAGTCTTAAGCCAATGTGTTGTAAGACACAAGTAAGCTGTAGGTTAGCAGGAATGGTTGCATGGCCACCTAGCTTTTCTTCCTTCCCAGGACAGCTAGGCTTGCTTCAGCCTGTAGTGTGGGTAGTATAGTGGTGAGCATAGCTGCCCTCCAAGCAGTTGACCTGGGTTCGATTCCTGGCCAAGGTATGTGAGCGTGCTTTTGACATCCTACAAATCCCTGGAAGACAAGATCTCCCTCCTCCGGAGGAGGGAGAAGCTGTTGTGGGGTGCTATATAAGAAATAGCAAGGAGCAAGCTAACAAGCCTACAACAGCCTAACTAAGCTTTCCCTAGCAGAGTCTGTCAGCAGCTGTCCCTTAACTAATTACTGTAGGCAGACGAGCGAGCAAAACAGCCGGAGAACCTTGCCTTTTATAAGGGGGGGCGCCAGGAGTGAGTGTAGTCTGATTGGCGACAATGTGTCTGCTGACTGTGATTTAGAGGGTCAAAGTTGACCCTAATGGAGCATTATGGGGGCGAACCAAAAGTTTGCCTTCGCTGGCGAACGCAAACCACCTTAAGTTCGCCTGGAACCGTTCGCAGGCGAACCGTTCGGGCCATCTCTAACAGACACACACAAAAAAACCCTTGCGTTTAGCAAACCACGCTCATGGCACTTACTCCCATCCAATACATGCCTGCAGGTACCAAGCTCCTTATTACAGCAGTTGGTGTGGAGTTTACCTACCTTGCTTTTGCTTCCTCTAACCATTAGACTGCATTATGCTGCCCTGGGTTGATTGTTACTTTTGATGGGGAGAGCCTGATCCTGTAAGAGTGAGATCCTGTGAAATTCCTTGTTTGCGATTGTTACCTTCATAGGCCTGGTGCACACCGAGTGGTTTTTGAAGCGTTTTGCAAACCGCTTCCGCCTGTGAAAACAATTGGCTAATGTACTGTATTTCAATGGGATGGTGCACACCAGCAGTTTGAGGTTTTTAGGAAACCGCAAACCTGGGTCCTGCAGCACTTTCTTTTGCGGTTTGCAGAAGCGTTTCTGCCTCATGGTAAAGTATAGTAAAAGAGTGTTTTTCCAGGTGTTTTTGTTACAGTAGCTGTTCAGTAACCGCTTTACTGTAACAATATATGAAATCTGCTACACAAAAACACTCCAGAAAATGCTAGGCATGTTTAGCAAATCTCTCTAAACATGCCTAGAATCGTTTTGAGAATCTGCTTCAAAAACCTCTAGCGTTTTGCGGATCTGCTAGCGGTTTTGGTGTGCACTGGGCCTAATACACAATTGGTACCAGCCACTATCTATGTTCTAAAAACCAGGAACACCAAGAGCCCCAATAGTGTAATATGTACTGGTAAATGGTTACTAGATAGAGTAAATATTAATACTCACAAACCAGGGTTACCATTAGGCAACCACTGTAAAGGCAGGTGGGGAGATTTTCCTGACCCCACTCAGGAATAAGAAGTCGCTCTCTGTAGATGAGAAAGAAGGGGTTCAACCCTCCACCCAGGGTGGACTCAATATTATGCAGGAGAACAGAGGCGCCAAAAGGATAAAAGGAAGCTAAATGAGCTTAAAAACCAAATTCTTGGTAAATAGAGGAGGTAGTGGTGGACTTACCTCGTCCAAGTAGACACACAACGACTGTAGTAAACACAGTCAATATATTTTATTTATGAACTCCAAATATGCAACACGGTTCGCAGGTTTGATCCCGCTTCATCAGGCAATAACAATGGAGCAATAGAGGTGCCTGGCTCTTCTACTGACCACATATGCGATTGCTCCGTTGTTATTGCCTGATGAAGCGGGATCAAACCTGCGAAACGCGTTGCATATTTGGAGTTCATAAATAAAATATATTGACTGTGTTTACTACAGTCGTTGTGTGTCTACTTGGAGGAGATAAGTCCACCACTACCTCCTCTATTTACCAAGAATTTGTTTTTTAAGCTCATTTAGCTTCCTTTTATCCTTTTGGCGCCTCTGTTCTCCTGCATACTATCTATGTTCTATACCTCATGATAATAAATCAGGAAATAAATCCATGGTGTTGGAAATAATTCGACTGCCAGCTATCATTTGAGCTCCATTTTTTATGTCTCCCAAATTACTGTCTAAGCGCTGCTATAGCTGTAGTAACTATTACAGCCTATGACGGTGCCGGCTTCAGCACTGTTTTTCATTGCTTCGCACTTTAAATCTTAGCGGCAGTAGTAAGAGATACAGATTGTGAATGAAGCGCAAATAATTCCAATTTGTATGTTGCTTGAATCTGGGCCAGTCTAATGCACTTCCTGCCAATAATTATTGGTCCAATTTCAAGTTGCATACAATTAGCAAAATATTTGCATGCAAGATGACATTATTTTGCATCTTATAGACCATCTCATATAGCAGTAATAAAAAAAATGTCTTCTGATTTATTATGAGGCAACCTCATATAAATATATGAAACTGCATACTTTTAAAGAGGATTCAACCAACAGATCCTATTGAAGGAAACGATAACGTTTACAACCAAAGTCATTCCTAGGCATGATCCATTATTCAGTAATTTCACACAAAGGAAAAGACTTTCAACCTTTGCTTAACAGAGGAAATATGCGACAGTGTTTAGCTAGCGACGTCACTAACAGCATTTGTTCTGTCTTGTTTTCATGCGTCATGTGGCACAACAATGGTATTGACATCTGCACCTTTCCGGAACAGCTGTGATTCTATGGAGCCAATCAATGCCGTGCAATAAGATCTGGAGGAATGTCAAATTCATTTCTCATGTTTAATTAAAGATAAATAGTGTTAACTATGTCTGCACGTAGGAATATAGTGGAATAAGTGGAAAGCTATAAATGGCATGCATATCTTTTACACATTAATGCTGATAGCCAACTGAAACTATAGTATATATGAAATATATCCTGCGATATAACTATATAGAGCAGGGGCATTTTTATTCATAGGCATTACAGGTCATTGCCTGGAGTGCCATTTGTCGTTGGGGCGCCATGCCCGTCTGGATTATTCCCTGCTGCAATACACACTGTATTTACGGTATACACTAAGCTGGGGGAGAGCAGGAAGGTGGTGGGCAATGAAATGCGACAGGATCAGTGGGTTGTTTGTATCTCGGGGACTTCCTGTATTAAGAATCCACCTTATACACCACATGGTTCAATTTGTTTAGTGTGTGTGGAATTGGTTGTCTTTTCTGTTTTTTTGGTGGGGTGGGTGGGTTTACACAGGACTTCTTGCCTGCCCTGTTATACAGTATGAGGACACCCAATTTAATAACTGTGTTAGTGAGATCAGGTGTTGTTTCTGTTCACTTCTGAATACACACAGCAAAGAAGTATTCTGTAGTGTTGCACCCTGCCAGCAGTTAAGATGTCGCCACCTGTGACAAATTTAAGCATGTAAATCAGGGGGAGGGCCGTTCACATTTGGGCTCTTTCCAGCACCGCTTCAGCACTTTGCGGAGTGCAACCGATCAGTAAAGCACTGTGACACATGTAACCATATGGGCTTACTCTCACTGCAGCGCTTACAGTGCAGTTTTGATATCCAGCAAATGCAAACGCACTACATGTAGCATTTTCTAAGCAATTGCGATGTGATTCTCATTCAGTGAAATGAGAATCACAAAACGCAAGTGCGGCAAAATCGAAAAAAAAATATTTTTCCATTTCAAGACAAAATAATTTGTAAATGAAGTTGCCAAGATATATAAAATTACACATAAGAAAGTGTAATTTTCTTACCCCCAGGGTCCATATTCCATACATATATGGCCTTGAAATCCCACCACCAAAGTGGGCCAGGGTGATTTTTTTTCTTTCCAAACCATAGGTGAAGAGGATGCTGGGGGGATTGATGTCATAACTCCACCTCCATGGCCATGCGATCTAATCCAGGTATACAGACAGACATCTGAAGTAAGAATTATAGCAAACAGACAGGATAAGACAGGCTGCAGCAGTTTTCCTGTCTGTCCTCACACTGTGAAAAGAGATGTAATTTGATCCAGGCAGGCAGAGAGCAGGGGAGGGAGGGGCAGGGGAAGGAACCAGGCTGGAGGGGAAGATCCAATGCTGATGTTGTATTTTATCAAGACTTGCATAAGGAGAAAGAAGGAAGCGCTACTTAAATGTGAGTCTGTACTATTCACTATGATGTACCAAATGTAAACTTTATATGTTTATCTTACTGTACACAGGGAATAGGCTACATACAGTATATGTATTGCTATTTAAACCTTTTCAGTAACGTTCTTCTGTAATCTGTCCATCTGTTCATCTCTTGAAATCTAGTAAGAGAGAGTGTTGAAAACTTGTACAGTTTATAACTTTTGAAGGGCAAACATTTCAGGTATAAATTAATAATGTGGCTTCTATTGAATGTTCGACCCAGTAAAACCTCTCCTTTAACTTAGCGGATGAGTGGGTAGCACTTTTACCTTACAGTGTTCGAACCTCAGTTTGAATCACAGCCAGGGCACTTTCTGCAAAAAGTTTGTATGCTGTCCTTGTATGTGTTCAGGTTTCATCCTGAAAACATAAAATCGTAAATTTAAGTTAACTGGCCTATCCCAGATATCCCTTGGTTTTATTTCATATGTAAACATTTACAAAGTAGGTTGAATGTTTTGTTGCCTCTGGTCAGTGGCAGCCTATTAAGTGTCCCAGAGTTACAATACATAAACTATTGACCTTTTTATCTTCTTATGTTCTCAGAAATTGTATTCTGCCAGGAAAACTTTTATGGCTGTAATCTGCTTATCAGTGAGGATTACTATATTCCCAACTAGGTAATGACAAGACAGAAGCTGTCACTTCCATGCCTTGCCTAAAAATTAACTCCCTCATGCAGCAAAATACAACAAGTAAAACAGCCTGATTATTTATATGTTTTGCATTTTACATACACATGTCAATCTCATCATGTCACACATCACCTTGATTACACTTTAAAGCAAAAAGTAACGGAGTATGATCATGTAGCCATGCAAAATGGAATACCCATAATAAGACAGTGCAGAGTACAATCTTGCCATCGTACAACAAAATGTATTTCCATATGATTACTTCCCAATGCTAAATCGAACACCCATACAATCCTCATCACTGAGGGATATTGAGTAATCAGAGGTCTTGGATTTAAAAGGAACTCGAGGTGAGATGGGTATGAAGGCTGCCATATTTATTCTCTTGTAAACAATGCCAGTTGGGTGAATACCCTGGTGGTGGGAGTACCGGGGCTCACCTGCACCCCTCCTCTTGGGGTCACATGTGGGTTTGGGGGTCCCAGGCAGTGGCAGAGCCTGTGGCCCTCTTCTGTCAGGTGCACCAGTGTTTGTGTTTTCAAACAATGCCAGTCGCCTGGCAGCCCTGTTGATCTTCTGGCATAAGAAATGTCTGAGTCAAGACCCTGGAACAAGCATACGGCTGATACAGTTAAACTTGAGTCAGAGTACCTGATCTGTTGCATGCTTGTTCAGGGCCTATGGCTAAAACTATTAGACACACAGGATCAGGGGGCTGCCAGGCAGCTGGTATTGATTAAAAAGAAATAAATATGGCAGCCTCCATATCCCTCCCACCTCGGGGTTCCCTTTATAGCACCGCACAATTGTTGTCACTGTTGTAAGGTTGAATAATCATGATAATATCTATAATAATAATAATAAAAATCTTTGTAAGACCCAAGAACTGTAACAGCCCAAGTAATCCTGCACAAAATAATTGTACCCAGTTGTAACTTATTCACTAAAGATGCCATCATTAGCTTGGTTTTTCATCAGTATTTTGCATCTAAGCTATTCAACCGCAATTAAATGTTCAATGACTCCCATGGGAAAATCTCTATAGCGAGATGAAAGATTGCCATATCTAGAAATGACTTTATCCCAGAGGTGTTGCTTATTGTTTTTAGAGAGGGAATTCAAAGACTACACATCCATCAACCCTCCAGAGGTTACCTCAATGTCTACATCAATAACGGCACAAAGTCTGTTTTTAACCTTTCTGTCTTTCTTTTTTTTTTTTTTTTTTATTATGAATTCGGTATAGCTTTATGCATAAGTTCCAAATTTAGTGGCATTTTCACTACTCCCCTGTTGAATGTCTTGAGATGGATTTTCTCCGGCCGCTCAGTGTACAAGCCGCCGCTGGATGCAGTAAGCAAATTGCTACTATGTTGTTGTTTTTTCTTGATAAACTAATCTAGGCCACTGGCAGAAAAAAGCTCTGTATAAAATAGAACTACTAACGTAATGATATTGAGATGAAGGGAAAAAAAAAGAAAGAGGTCAATTCACTGCGACAACACGCTTCAATTGGAAGCAAGAAATTGTTTTGGAGCAGTGCAAGAGTAATTTGTTACAATTTTTGACACACAGCTTTCTTCCTTCTTTAGTTATTTTTTTCCTTTTTTTTTTTCTTCTTTTTTTCTTTCTCATCTGGTTTTATTTACAGCGGGGAATAGGAAAGAAATGGATTCTTTCATGGTAGGTTGACTGCGTTTTATGAAAAAAATACAGATTCCATCAAAAGTCCCTCACACACAATAAATAATCCTAATAAGAGTGTTAATATTTTTTTCCTGTTCTGCTTTGAAAATCTGTGACTTTCTGAGAAAGGTGGCAGTTTGCGATAATTTAAGAAACATTAAAATCATTTAATGGCTAGAATTATACATTTTATTTGTAGCTTGTTTATGCTGCTCATTGGTTATTTTATGGGCATGTGTTAAATTACAAATGCAATATGTCTGGATAGACAAAGCATCAATCTCTTTTATGTTTCCATTTATTCCTTCAGAGAGTAGTTTGGTGCTTTATGCCATCTTTATTTTATATTTTTTCCAATTTTTCTTCTTTTTTAATTCACTCCTCTTCTCGTGTCAGATATTTTTTTTCCTGCCAAACTGAGAATATTTAGTTCAATTGTTAGACAGGTATCGAAGTATTTGAATGAAAACAGAGTCCCAGATCTATTCTGTTAAAAAAACGTGAGCATCAAAGGTAGCGCTGGGCAAACTACAGCCCAAGGGCCGTATCTGGCACGCTGAGTGGCTGGATTCCTCTCCTCCCTCCCTCCCTGCAGAGTTGCGTCTGGCTGTAAGTGTAAGGGTTAATTTGCCTAATCACCGCTTCCAGCGTCTGGTCTCCATGGTCACAGCTGTGTCATGTGACACTGTCAGTACTTACCAGCATGTTAAACACTGGCACATACTGATGTTGTGTCACATGACACAGCTGTGGCCATGGAGACCCGACGCTGGAAGCAGCAATTAGGTGCGTTATCCCTCTCACTTATGCCCGCTCGCATTTTTGCAGGGAGGAAGGGAGGAAAAAAGGAGAGGAATGCAGTCCACAGCCTGTGGCCTTGGCCACGTAAAGTTTGCTCAGCCCTGATCAAGGGCCATATTATGTTGGATTTATAAAGCAAATGATTCAGGAAATGATTTATTAAGGTGTGAGAACATAAGAGATCCAGAAAACATTTATTACATATTCTTTTAATGGTCTATTGGGACTCTTTAGCACTTGTGGCCAGGGATGAGCAGAAACTACGCCAGTACGTGAATTTACGCATCGTAGTTTGCATGTACGCATCGTAGTTCGTAGGTGAAGATTCCAAACTACACAAATTTACGCGTAGCGAAGTACCGTTACGTGTAGCTTATGCCCACTATGCGTAGTTAACATGTGTATTGCGTAGTGAACTACGAATGCGTTACTCGCGTCGAATTTTCTGCGTGCGATTGTATGCTTACAAATTTATTTGCATTGGAAAGGGGAATGTACGCATAGAACAGTTACCAGTATAAGCATTACACTTCGCACTACGCGTAATTGCGTTTTTTAACGCGTAGTCTACGAAATGCATACGAAGCAAATATTTGATTTCGAAGCCGTAGTTTGGCGAAGCATAATTGCGTAAAACTACACGTAGTTCCAGCGTAGCGAAGTTGGCTGACTACGACCATCCTTGCTTGTGGCGTGCATTTTCATGCAAGTTTGCTTTTGCCTTTGCAGCGCATCACATTAAAACGTGTTTTCCCAGAAGTTGCAGTATGCTGTGCTTTAAATATGTATGCAGTCCAAAAGATGATGATGATTATTTATATATATATATATATATATATATATATATATATATATATTATATATATTTTTTTTTTTTATAGCGCACCAACATCTCCCGTATCTCTGTACTAAAAAAAAATATATGGGAGCAAAGATACATGAGAATTAAAAATCTGTACGATTAAGACATCCAGCAATACAAATACATACACTGTTGATGTGAGGTTGGGGACACGTGTTCATTAGAGGTAGCCTGAAGGGTTCGCCCGCGACCGGTTCCAGGCGAACTTCCGGGGGTTCATGATCACAGAGAACCGCAAACTGTTCCGGAAGTTCGGTTCGCCCCCATAGTGCACCATTAGGGTCAAATTTGACCCTCTGCATCACAGTCAGCAGGCACATTGTAGCCTATCAGGTTACACTCCCTCCTGGAGCCACTTCCCCCCCCCCCCCCCTTATAAAAGGCAGGCATCGCCGGCCATTTTACTCACTCGTGTGCCTGCAGTAAATAGAGAAGGGACTCTCATAGGGGAAGATTAGTTAGGCTCTTGTAGGCATCTTAGCTTGCTCCTTGCTGATTCTTATTGCTATAATAGCACCCCGCAACAGCTCTTTTGAGAGCTAATCTTGTTCTTGTGATCTATTTTTTTTTTCTGTGTGTCCCACTGACACTTGTGTTGCATAGACAGCCTTGATAATTCATACTGTGTGTGCCACTTCCAGGCCCAGCACATTCAGTGACTACCTGTGTGTTTGACAGGTGCACATTACCCATCACTGCATATACCTACCTGTTGTTCACTGTCCACCTACGTGAGTGCATGCAGTGTCACTGTGCCTGTCCACTACCTGTCTGTGAGTGACAGGTGCACATATCCATTACTTACTGCATATACCTACCCACCTGTTGTTCACAGCGCACCCACCTACCTACGTGAGCTAAGCGCACGCAGTGTCACTGTGCCTGTCCGCTACCTGTCTGTGTGTGAAAGGTGCACATTGTAATACCCATTACTGCATATACCTACCTGTTGTGTTCAATGCACCCACCTACCTACGTGAGGGCATGCAGTGTGATATACCACTCCGTGCATACCTGTTAACTGCACCTGTGTGACTGCACATTGTATTAGTCAAGTCAGTGCATACCTTTCACTTCATCCCCCCCAATATGAACAAAACAAAAGGCAGAGGCAGGCCACCTGGCAGGTCTGTTCGAGGTTGCGCTGTCTCTGCCTGCAGGCCAGTTGACTGCCTTCTCTGCCACCACCAACAGGGTCCAGGACTCCAGGCGAATTCCTGAATTTTTAAGGACGCTGCTAGCAGCGGCTGCTACAATCATTTTTCTGGTGCGTGTTCATGCCTGCCTAATTTTTCTGGCTGCACTGCAGCTGCAACAACAAAACAAAAGGCATGTACATGTACCATTTCCCCTTCGTGATCATTACCTTGCCATGGTGAAGGGGCTTGCGTATCACAATGAAGCAATGACCGACTGCTATATGAGTGTCTCATGGGGGGGGGCACACCCAAGATAATGAGGTCGTTGCTTCATTGTGGACATTCCAAACTTTATCAGCTGAACAGTCACTGTTGTTCTGTCATTCAGCTACCTCAGGCCGGCGACCATATGGGCTTGAAAACTGCCACGGCCTGCACTCTCGCCATGGTGCGCACCAGTCCAGCACGGCTGTCACAACGTAAACAGCTGTTTGCGGTGCATTACACAGTGAGTTTTGTGTGTCAGTGTGAAGCAGTACTCTAATTACACTCCCTGATTGACGTATACACATGCAAGATGTTTTAAAGCACTTTAGGCCTGCAATTTAGCATTCAATGTGATTTCTGCCCTTAAAACGCTGCTTTGCGTCAAATCCAGATTTTTCCCCGGGACTTTTGCTGTCTATCCCACTCTGCCATGCCCCCTCCAGGTGTTAGACCCCTTGAAACATCTTTTCCATCACTTTTCTATTTTTCAAAGTTCGCCTCCCCATTGAAGTCTATTGCGGTTTGCGGAAGTTCGCGCAAACAGAACTTTTGGCGGAAGTTCGCGAACCTGGTTCACGAACCGAAAATCGGAGGTTCGGGCCATTTCTAGTGTTTATATGATAAGTTACAGCAGAATAAGAAACCCTGAGAGGTGGTTCCTGCCCTTGCAAGCTTACGATCTAGAGGGAGAAGATACAAATACACCCATGTGAAAGCAATAATGGTGTTCTATTGAAATCTGGTGAGTTTTTTTTAAGGGATGTCCATGGCAAAAATATAGGCTTAGTGTAAGAGATAGCGGAGATGCCACCGCGGAGACAGGCGGCATGGCGGCTGAGTCCGCGTGTCAGCCGGCGGCCTCTGCCACACAGTTACATGTTGGTGATCTGCCTGGTCCTTCTATTGCACATAGATTGAGGGCTACACGCACGCGCGCCAGGCTGCAGGACCTTTATGCGAATAGAAAGGGAGTCAGTTGATCTGCCAAGTCAGCTGACTCCAACAGTACTTCGGATTGGCTGAGTGGCTGGGGCGCGCTGCGGAGCAATTTTGTATATATAGTACCAGACTGTCAGTTGCTCTGTGTCTGCTGTTGCAAATGCTTACGGGTGAGCGCTCAGACCTTAGTCAGATCCCAAAGTGTGCTAGAACCAGCCGGAGCTGGGAATCCACACTTAGCGAGATTCTGTTGATAGCTTAAAATACTAATTACATTGTATTATCTGTTATGACCTTCTGCTTTCATTGACTACTCTCCTGCTTGCTGACTCTGTACCTCTGCCCATCTGATTCACATTGCCGACTCTGCCTGAACTCAACACTAAATCAGCCTTCTGTCTTTGTACCTTATCTGTCTGTACGTTGCCTACTCTGCTTGTCTGACCTCTCTATCCTCGCCAGTGGGCCTAGCCACTGGTGAGGGATCTGTAGCATTCACCTGCCCCTCAGGTGAAGCTTTATTGCAGCACTGTCTGTAACACCTGCTCCTCAGGTGTCCAATAGCTGTAGTATAGTCTTAATCACCTGCACCTCAGGTGATCACCTTTTGCAACACTGTTTGTAACACCTGCTTCTCAGGTGTCCACTGGCTTCAGTACTGTCTTAATCACCTGCTTCTCAGGTGATCAACCTTGCAGCATTACCTGTAGCACCTGCTCCTCAGGTGTCCACTGGCTACCGTACTGTCTTAATCACCTGCTTCTCAGGTGATCAACCTAGCAGCATTACCTGTAGTACCTGCTCCTCAGGTGTACTTTAGCTGCAGTACAGCCAGACTCGCCTGCTCCTCAGGTGATCCTTGGCTGCAGCATTGTCTGTAGTCACCCGCTCCTCGGGAGACCTCCTCTTCCTCATTACTGTTGCAGCAAACACTACTCACATTGGTAGTCCTGTGTCTGGCTATACTAGAATTATTGGTGATTCTGCAGATCACCACATAATCAGGTATAGCATCTGTATTATTGGTGATACTGCAGATCACCAATAATCAGAAAATCTGTTTAGCTGACACCAATCGTTACACTTAGTACATACTTTTGTCAGCAATAGTGGAGGATTGAGCCCCCCCACCCCCTGATTTCTATGGAAAACTTCAGACTGGGCCCCCAACCCTGTTCTGGTCTGAAACTTTGAACGGGATATAGTATTCATTGCGCATGCTGGTCCTTTCTACACCCAGCACATGTGCAGTTCTGTCCTGTACACCACTGTGGCCTCTTTGAGGCAGTATATGCAATCACAGCACTCACTGCAAATGCAAACTGTGTGAAAAGGCACTTACTGTATATCTGAGTGCTATCAAAAATAAATGGCTTGGTGAAAGGTCCCAAGTCGCTCTGTCATTGCTGCTCTTCAATGCCTTTGGTCCAATTCTTCTTTGCTATACCACAATCTTCTGTCCCATCCTGCTATTTAATCGCCAACCCTGAGAGCTCCTGTTCCATCCTGCTTTGCCATTACTTTTTCCAACAGCCTCCTATCCCAGCTCTACTGTCACTTATCCCCATAGCCTCCCGGCCCAACCTGCACTGGTCCCTACTGTTTTTAGATGATGGCATTACAGGCAACAATACACTTTAAAATGGCAAATACATGATTTGCAGTTTATTTTACTGCTGCAACTTATAACATAGAAAGTAATAGATAAAGGGGAGGTCACAGAAACAGTACAACAGTCAGGGTAGAGCATGCATGGGCAAACTTGGCCCTCCAGCTGTTAAGGAACTACAAGTCCCACAATGCATTACAGGAGTCTGGCAGCCACAGTCATGACTCATAAAGGCAAATGCATTGTGGGACTTGTAGTTCCGTGACAGCTGGAGGGCCGAGTTTGCCCATGCCTGGGGTAGAGCCTCCTAGATATTAGAATGGAGAATACAACTTAGGATCATTTTTTGATGAATTTTCTCATCTCAGGTGTTTGAGCATGAGTGCTGTGAAAGAGAATGGATAATGAGGATAGGTTCATTAGTTCGGTTATTTTGTAGGTTTTCTTGCCATCAAAACATTAATTTCCTTTTTCTTGTTTTACAAGAAGACGTGCTCACATTTCCGATCAGGAAACTGATCTTAGTTGTAATTCTTGCAAGTGATACATCACTTTTCTGTGGATAAACTTTGCTTTGTTGTGTTCCAGCTCAATAGTGTAGATTTAATTCTTTTTTTCCCTAGCGAGAGTGTATTAGAATTTTGCCAAATATTTTCTAAGTCCAGGTGGTCTGCTTTCTCTGGTGCTCCAGTCTTACACGTGAGCTCCTGGCTCTTTGGGGATACATCAGGGGTCTCTATCAAATATGGCAGATAACTGATCTGCTCCTCAATTCAACCACCAGTGTACTAGTAAATAGGTCTTTTAAAAGATGCCCTGTAAAGACATATAGTAGAATGCATTAGTGTATTAACATTACACTATTCACCCAATTTTAATTTAATTATCCTGTTTTCAGAATGAAAAACACTTCCTCTATCTATTTATATTGCTGATGTTGGTATGTACCTCCCAATGATGTTGAGCCTAGGCTATGATGTTACACAGCCTTCTGCCCCAGAGCATTCTGAGAGATCAGGTGTTATCTCTGTTTACTATGGAACAGGGCAGTTTCTAGGTTAACTTGCACCCAGGGTGACTGTGTAAAAATCCCCCCCCCCCCCCCGTGGACTCATGAACCCATACTACGACCCCAGCATAGGTAATTAGGCATGGGTGCACCCAGTATAGGTAGCCAGACGTAGGTGCCCCCCAGTATAGGTATCTAACTAAAAGGTGCAGCCAGTGTAGGTTAGCTAGGTATAGGTGCTGCCAGTATAGGTTAGCTAGGTATAGGTGCCTCTAGTATAGGTTAGCTAGATATAAGTGCTGCCAGTATAGGTTAGCTAGGAATAGGTGCTCCCAGTATAGGTTAGCTAGGTATAGGTTAGCTAGGCATAGGTGTCCCCTGTATAAGTAGCCAGCTGTATGTGTCCAACAGTATAGGTAGCTAGCTAAAAGGTGCTCCTAGTATAATTTAGCTAGATATAGGAGCAGCCAGTATAGGTAGCCAGGCATAGGTGCCCCCAGGATAGGTAGCAGCTGTAGGTGTCTCCCAGCTAGCAAAAAGGTGCTCCTAGTATAGGCTAGCTAGGTATAGGTGCAGCAAGTACAGGTTAGCTAGGTATGAGTGCCACCAATATAGGTTAGCTAGGTATAGGTGCAGCCAGTATAGGTTAGCTAGGTATAGGTGCCACCAGTATAGGTTAGCTAGGTATAGGTGCTGCCAGAATAGGTCAGCTAGGTATAGGTGCCTCTAGCATAGGTAGCTAGGTATAGGTGCATTTAGTATAGGCTAGCTAGGTATAGGTGTCCCCCCTCCCCCCCATAGGTGATGGAAGGGGGAGCCACACAGAGACTCAGCCGCGTGAAGAGGAGCCCGACTTCTGCCGCTGATCTCATCTTGCTGTCTGCATAACTGCTTATACACTCTCTACTTCCTGCTAATCAGCCAATCTTGAATCCAGAAACGCTGGTGTCTAGCAAGCATATAGTTTTACATTTTACAGAGCCATACCAACCCCACATGCAGAGACAGCCTGTTTCGGACATGGCTCTAAGGGATAGGGCTTGGACCAGTAGAACACAGTAACCAAGCAGCTCGGGGTGACCCAAAACCTGATGGAAAGTATAGGGGACTAAAAGAGACCAAAAAGCCCTCCTAATAAAAAGCAATGATAAGTGTGGGGTTTGCCTTCTTAAAACAGAAGGAATTTGCAATAATCCACTTTAAAGTGAACGTCTGTGGCAATTCTAAGCTTGTAGAGGATACTGTAATACTGCAATAGTCTAGCTATGATGAAATGAAGATATGGACAAAGGTTGGCAGATTTTCTTGGGGAGATGAGGTTTTTAGCTTTTTTTTTTTTTTAATGTTCCTTAAGCGAAAATGGCAATATTCTACATTAAAAATTTGATTTCTGATTCTGAATAGAGATGACCCGAACACTTTGCCAGTGAGCAGTATTCGGCGAAGATCGGGTATTCGACTCGCCCCACACATCATCATTGGGCTAAACTTTGACCCCTTTCATCACAGTCAGCAGACACATGGCAGCCAATCAGCCTGCACTCCCTCACAGACCCACCCACCCCCTATAAAAACGCTGCAGCGCCCGCCATGTTCCAGTCTGTCTTTGGCTGGATTAGAGAGAGGAAGGGACAGAGCTTGCTGGAGACAGGGAAAGCTTTAGCTAGGCTTGTTTATTTTATCCTCACTGGCTGATTGCTGTTTAACTACCTGCGGACCGAGCGAGTACGAATCTACGTCGGGCAGGGGGCGCTGCGGTCCTGACCGGACGTAAACTCTACGTCCCATTGACCGCGCGCCCCCGCCGCTCGGTCCGCTCTGCCCCCGCCGCAATCAGCTGCCCTGCCGCCTCTATGACGGCAGAGCACTGTGTGCCGGGCATTAGCCGTTTTCATTGGCTCCTGGCCCTGTCATTCATGTAAGCCATTCCCATTGGCTTACATGAAGTGACAGGGTCAGGAGCCAATGAAAGCGGCTCCTGACTGGCGCACAGCGCTCTGCCATCATAGCGACGGCAGAGAGAGCAGCCTGCGGCGGGGACAGAGCGGCGTGTACGGCGGGAGCGACGGTAACTTGCGGCAATTCGTCGGGAAGCGGCAGTTTGCTGGACCAGCACCCTCTGGTCCTTAAGGGGGCAGAGGGTGCTGGTCCAGAAAGGGTTAATCACCCCAAACAGCCTTTCTAAGGACTACTTAATCCTTGTGCTATTTTTTTTGTGTGTGTTCGACAGTCGACACTCCACAGCCCACAGGCAGCCACCAATGTGCCCAGTGCCCACTACAAGCACAATAATGCTCCAGGGCCTCTGTTAGTATCACACATATTCTCAGTGTCTATCTGATAATGCACAGACAGAGCACACTTGCACTGACCCACACCTGTGCCCACTTCTAGTAATTTTATTTGTGTGCCACACATTTGGTCTGTCAGTGTGAAGCGGGCATAACCCTTACATTACCACTCTGGACATTTAGAAGCATCCCTTTATTCCTCGAACGTAGGTATGTACTGTGGTTTCTGCCCTTTAGGGATTAAAACCCGACTGTGTCAACTCCATAAATTTTTGGTCAGACTTTTGGCAAGGATCCCCCTCCAGCATGCCCCTATGCAGGTGTTAGACCCTTTGAAACCAGTTTTCCATAATTTTTGTGGCCAGAAACAGTCTTTGTAGATTTCTAAATTTGCCTGCCCATTGAAGTCTATGGATATTTGCCAGATCAGCCTGTTAGCGAACATTTGCGGAAGTTCGCGTTCTCCGGTTTCCGAACTGAAAATTTGATGTTCGCGACATCTCTAATTTTGAAGTGTTATTTCTCATCAATTAACAGAACCAAGCTGTGCACACCGCATGGCCAGAGCTATTTAGAGATAAGCTTCCTACCCCCAGTGGCGATGATAGGGAGTAGTGAAGCAGTTTTGCTGCCAAGTGCTGGCCTCCATAGGCAGGAAGTTCAGTCTCATCAGCATTTAGTTTGTCAATTGCGATTCATCCTTTTCTATAGATCGGCTAAGCAAGCATTTATAGTTGAAGTAGGGTCTGTCACTCCAGGTTTGAAGGATATACATATAGCTGGATGTCTTCAGTTTCCTGGAACCATGGGTGGTACCTGAGGCCAACTTCTTCTTAGTTGGCCAAATAGCAGCATAAATAAGCTGGCAAGACCAGTGTTTGTCTTGCAAGTTGATGTATGCTTTATTAGTCCCCATGTATTTGCCACTGTGATATTTTCATTGTCTACCAGTGCTGTATAATGTATCAGTGTATGTATTTTTATGTTCCCATGTTTGTTTCTTTGCCATGAAAGCTCTAAAAATAACAACAATAATAGTAATAATAAAAATTGTGATGGATAGATAGATAGATAGATAGATAGATAGATATCAGCATAATTCTTGCTTTCTTTGTCCATATTTCTTATTATTAAAATACTTATTTATACAGCACCACAGGATGTGTTCGTGAGTTATAAAATAACTATAACAAAAATAATAATAATTAAAAGTCCCCTCTAGATGGATATTAATGTGAACCACCAGACTAAAAATCTACTCCGCAGCACTGAAAAGGCTTGGTGTTTCTTTAACAGTTTCACAGCATCAGAACTTTGTTTTGCCAAGCCTCATTTTGAGCTGCACAGAAGAAAATTGTCCGGGTATTTTTCCCCTGATGCTGCGCAAAGCATGATGGGATTTCTGATGATGATGTTCTCGTTCTGCTGTTTTGGTGCAATTTTTTTATTTTTTTTTTACTTGAGATTTGAAGCCAAGCGCGCGCAGCTAGGAGGGGTGATCAGGACACAGGACAGTTGGAACTGTCTCATGCTCCCTGTCACCTCCTTTCAACCAAGAATATGTCTGCCCCTATTAAATCACAAACATTTGCCTGTTCTTTTAAAACCGGGTGGGTAAGAGATTATAGGGCTTGATTCACAAAGTGGTGCTAACTGTTAGCACACCTGTGAAAACCCCCTTAGCACGTCTAAACGAGCTTTTCGCGCGCAAAACCTTATGCGCGCACTGCACAGAGCGCAGGGCGCTCCGCGCGAAGTGCCCATTAAAGCCTATGGGACTTAGCGCACGCATAGGACTTTGCGCGCGCAAAACTTTACGCACAAAACTTTGCGCGCGATCTGATTGAGAAATCTGGTGCTAAACTACTTAGCACCCTGGTTAGCACATCGAAAGACTTTAGACGTGCCAAGTAGGTTAGCACCGCTTTGTGAATCAAGCCCTATATTACCGATCTATTTTAATTAACATAACTAAGGCTGCTTTCACATTGGGACGTTACAGGCGCACGTTAGAGCAGCCTGTAACGCAGCCCAACTCACAGTCATGAAAATCAATGGGCTGTTCACAGTGCCCACGTTGCGTTACATTGTAACGCTGGACGTTCAATGAAAGTGCAGCATGCTGTGCGTTATATGTGGTTTTAGCTGCGTTAGTCTGTTTGCACATGCTCAGTAATGTTGGTTTCTTGTATTTGTAAGTGCAGGAGAGGAGGAGGGGAGAGTCCACTATTGTGCTTAGCCACATGGCTAATTAAAATTCACTGCACTGCAGTGTTTACTTCCTGGAGCGGCCGCTTATTGGCTGGCGGGACCATGCGGAGTGTTCTGATCACGTGATCTCCACAGTCTTTTGACGCATGCGCCGTTTTCGTTCTAAGAGCCGCATAATGCATCACTGCGGTGCTAACCCAGTTGGCGCTATAGTTATCACGCCTAAACTGATCACACCTAAACTTATCACGCCTAAACTTATCACGCCTAAACTTATCACACCTAAACTTATCATGCCTAAACTGAGTTTAGGCGGGATAAAGGGCTTTTCACCAGCGTGCTAACTGTTAGCACCGTTTTGTGAATCGAGCCCATTGGGCTCGATTCACTAAACCGCGATAACTATTATCACAGTGGCGCTAGCATTTTGCATGCGTTATAACGCCCGTAACGATTTCGCGGCCAAAAATTCAGGTTTGTACGCGCAAAACGTTACGCACGTTATAACGTGCGCAAAATGCTAGTGCAACCGTGATAATAATTATCACGGTTTAGGCTGGTTTCACAGTGGGACGTTACAGGCGCACGTTAGCGCAGCCTGTAACGCACCCCACCGCACAGCAATGAAAAATCAATGGGCTGTTCACAGTGCCCACGTTGTGTTACATTGTAACGCTGCGCCACCAGACAACGTACTGCACGCAGTACTTTCTAAGCGGCAGAGCCGCGTTAGACTGCTTGCACATGCTTAGTAAGGTTGGGGAGGAGGGGAGAGCGGCCAGGCACATGGCTAATTAATATTCACTGCACTCAGTGACGTGCAGTGTTTACTTCCTGGAGCGGCCGCTCTGTGCAGCGATTGGCCGGTGGGACCACGTGATGCCGCATGCGCACAAGAGTACGCATCACGGCATCACGGACGCCAGAGTGAGCTGCACAACGCGGCTCACTCTGACGTCCAAAGCAGGGAGCACCAGGCGTTGCGTTAGGGGCACGTTATGTGACCATAACGTCCCCTAAAACGCAACGTCCTGGTGTGAAACCAGCCTTAGTGAATCAAGCCCATTTTGCGCAACCTGCATTAAGCAATTACTTCTGAACATCACATCCCCATAACAAACATTTATTATTTGTTAACAAAATATGACCAAACTTCTAAAACTGGGGAAATGTGGATGATGACAGTGCAACACATGATCTCTAGCACAATTTTCATATCAAACAATAAGGAGCATCTAAGAGGCACCTCCGAGCTACATGTGGAGATCTTTATAGAATTCATAAATGACTCCAGCCGTGCCTGGCAGACAATTGTATGTCAGAATTTATTAAACCGTTATTTACGCCTGATGTATTCTTCTTCTTGTATATGAACCAAAAGCTGCTCGTGAAATCAATAAGGAATGTAAAGAGAGCTTGTTTGGTGGAAATCCTCTGGAAATGAGAGCTGCTTGTATCAAGGGCATTGCAGCCATTTTTTCTCAGAACTTCGAGGAGTCTGAGAAAATAGATATGATGTATCAATTCTGCGTTCTATTCTTATCTCTTTTGTTTACAGTCCTCGTGTTACAGGAATATAGGATCACATCTGTTGTCTGTGGCATCAGCTGTAATGTTTGCACACAAACTCCCGAGAGTCGTTCTAGTTGAATAAATAACTAAATACGGTAAAGTCCAGGAATGTCAGTCCGCATTACATCCCTCTTAAGTGATCTTTACTCTGATTTACATGAAAATAGATACAGCCATTTATGTGACCCCGTTTATGTAAAAAAAAAAAGTTATTCTTTATACCATTGGTTCTCAGACCATTTTTAATTGTGTATTATTAAACTTACCCTTCCAGTCCAGCCTGCAGCCGATTATTGTATTCTAGACGTGCTAAAAACGTATTTTCTGCAGCCATAACAACCATACTTTCAACACATGGGAGATCATGGCAATATATAAATCAATAATAATATTTGGAGCTCGGAAAAAAAAAATCAATATTATTATTATTATTATTATTATTATTGTTCTTAAAGGACCACTATCGTGAAAACATGACAATTTTAAAAAACCAGTGCATATAAACACAAAAAAATAAGAATTGCATTTCATTTAGAGTAAAATGAGCCATACATTACTTTTTTCCTATGTTACTTTCACTTACAGTAGGTAGTAGAAATCTGACAGAACGGACAGGTTTTGGACTAGCCCATCGCCTCATGGGGGATACTCAGGGTTTTCTTTATTTTCAAAAGCACTTAGTGAATGGCAGTTGCTCTGTCCAGATGCCGAAAAAAGTGTGTAGTAAGCAGGAAGGCTAGCCACCATCTTTGTATAAATCCTTTTCAAAGAGTGTCTCCATTAACGATAAAGACCATGCTGAGAATCCACTGTGAAGAGATGGACTAGTCCAAAACCTGTCGGTTCGGTCAGATTTCTGCTACCTACTGTAAGTGACCGCAACATAGGAGAAAGGTAATTTAAAGTGCATTTTACTCATGCTTCTTATTTGTATGTGTTTACATGAAAAGATTTTTGCGATAGTGGTCTTTTAACGCTCATCAGCGTAGGTGTATACAAAGCTTCTTTTTAGCGCTGTACGATTGCACCACAGCTAAAATGCTGACTGCGTACGTGAAACCAGCCAGAGTAAAATAGAAGACCTGAGCTGCAGAGAAGTTATTGAATTTGCAGCTGCATGTTGCTACTCTCTCTTTTATAAACATGGCAAAATACCTGCTAAAAATATACTGAAAATAGAGAGGAAAAAAAATGTTTCCCTATAGAGAGCTTTATAACCGGTTACACATCACTGGAATGCGTTACTCAAGTCACGTGAGCCTAAAGACAACTGTAGTACGCTTATAACAAAAAGAAAATAATGACCATAACTGAAGTGACAGGGAAGGAGGAGGGGCAGCCTAGGGCTTGGTTGCAGCTGCAGTTAAGCAGTTATATGAAAAGAAAATCTGCGGGATCAGTAGACCGGCGGAGTATCGTGGCACACACAATTAAAAGTCACACTGATAGTTGGGTAATGGTTTATATAATGATTACCGTTTTCCCTCAGGGCATGTTTTGTAAAACTGTTCTGGTAAGGGCATCCGCCATCTGCTCCCTTTACATTAGATAGCCATTTGTGTCTTCAATTTGACTCTAAAAAAAAGTCAAAAGTTGCCATTTTTTTAAAATTATCAAGCAAAATTGTTTGATCTCTAAAATTTTTGACACCAATTTAGCCAGTCTTCTCTGTTAGGCGCAAACAACGAGGCACTCCCCCGATACGGGGCATCGGTGACCTTCCACAAGCTTTGTCCTGTCTTCTCGCATTCTAATACGGTTACAAAAATAAATGCGTGTCATTTAGCTGTCCAACACATCGACTTGTTAGCGAGGCATTTATCTTGAAATATGCGACTTTTAAACCCGCCGCTCTATGGGACAACTTGCTTAAAATGAAACTCCATGTTGAGAAATAAGCAATCCCTTCAGATGAGCTTGGCGCATTGCCGGGATAAATGAGAATCGCTCCTAGCTGGCTGCACACTGAAATGGAAAGATGCTTCCTTTAAAGATATTTTTTTTCCCTTTTTTTTTTACCCGACATTTAGAACAACACAATTCCTACAGCTTGAAACATTACATCTCACACTGTTATTCCATTTCTCAATACAGGCTTTCGTAGCACAGATCGACACAACAGTAATCTTACAGACTTTCTTTCCTTTTCAGCAAAAAGATAGTATGAACTCTTTACTTTCAGCATAGGGGCTGGTTTAAAGGATACCTGAAGTGGAAATGCGATATGACGAGATAAGCATGTGTATGTACAGCCAAAATCCTACTTAGCTAGGTTGTGTTCCTTTTTTCCTCGGTTTCCTCACAGTGAGGGCTTGTTCCCACTGCAGGCGTTTTTTTTGGATTTTTTTTGGACTTGTGCAGTTTTTAAAAATGCCCCCCGACCGCATGGCCAATAAATGTCTATGAGAAGGTTCATATCAGCGCGGGTCGTGTGCGGTGCGGATAGCAAAGCGGTGCGTGTTCCATTTTCGTGGCGATTCCGCCTCAATGGTATTGGCAAATGAGTACAAAAATGCGCAATAAGGCGATTGCGCTCACGTTTTTAAGAATAAATACATTGTATTTATTATTTTCTGGGTCAACGAGTTCACTTCCTGACTTGCATCAGGGAGTGAATTACAAAACCGCTTGGAAAAAACGCTTATAAAACCGTTAAGCACACACACAAAAAAAAAAAAAACTAACGCAGATGGACACATGGACGGAACACAATGTGAACAAGGCCTAAGGGCTGACAATTCAGGGCTCTAGATGACAATTTTTCTGTAGCCTCATACTTACCTTAGATGGTTTAGCTTGTGTACAGCCACCCCCAAACTTTTCCCATATTGCATCAGTGAGAGATCCAGACTCCAGGATCATCTCATCCAGGCCCTGGGCAACTCCATTGTTGTCCCTCCTTACCCTTCCTGTTTTGTGCTGCTTCATCATGCACCACATGTTGTCCTTCCTACCCTCTCCTTAGCAACAGAAGTGTACAGCATCAGGTCCCAAACTGTCGTCCGAGGGATCAAGTCCCATTCGCTGTGGGTGTATACCTAGCTTAGGATACCCAAGGTGACATGTCACATGATGAGATAGACATGTATGTACAGTGGTAAGCATACAAATAACTATGCTGCATTCTTCCCCCCCTCCCCCTTTTTCTGCCTGAAAGAGTTAACATTAAGATATACAAGTGACAAAGTCTCTAAAATCGCAAGCTTTTGTAAGCGCTCAGTGATTTTAATAATTCTGGCTTGCCTGAAACTTATATGCAGCCTAAATTTGGCAAATTAACTTCCTGACATTTTTATTTGGCCCCATTCCAGGTTGCATACAATTTGCATTACAATTTCATGCAAGCTTGAACTGTTTGTATCTCAGCCCTACTCAGCAAAACTTCTGTGTAGAAGCACTTCAGACCTTCCTAGTGATTCCCTGTCCATTAATTGTTTGTTTTTCACTCACAGCTGTACAGAAGGCAATGGTATAAACATTATTTTAGGAGATCTATAGACTGTAAAGATAAGAATGCTCTGAGATGCACAGAGCTGTTTCTGGCCATGTTGGCACCCAAGGCAACGCACCTTTTTGTCTCTCTACTCCTTATCTAGGGAACAGGAAGAGCATAACCTACATAAATTAGATTTTTTTAGTATTGTGGGCACCAATAAAAAAATTATAGTTTACAAATAAATAATGTTATTTCTCGAAATAAGTTTGTAAAGGATACACAAATTATTACCAGGCCATAAACATCTCACTGGTCCAAACTCACTGAACCCATATGATAAACCCTTCCTATAACAGTTCTGAGGGATGTGTATCCACTTTATTAATATATTACTGTTTATGTACAACCTGCGTCTTTACAGGTTAGAATTCAATCAGGGTTGCAACAATAAACACAGCAGTGCCTATTTAGGTGTTAAAATGTACCATCCATCCCTTTCTTAATGGCAATAGGAGTTGGCTATAAGACTTCCATAAGGTACAGTGTGCTAAGATTAGCTCCAGGGGCGTAGCTATAGCTATAGCAGCTATAGCAACTGCTATGGGGCCCTGGAGAAGAGGGTGCCCCTGATGGTACTTGATGTATTCACTATTAACTTTGCTTTGTTGCTCCACCCTCTGACTTTCTCAGTGCTCATGGACTATACACAGTGTACATTGCATGAGAATGAAAATTGACCAATTAACTCATATCCATAGGGTAGGGGCAGGTAGCATTGCTGAAGAGTGCCTAGATATGATGACTAGAGATGGCCC
The DNA here is from genome assembly GCF_040937935.1 of Hyperolius riggenbachi. NCBI lineage: Eukaryota > Metazoa > Chordata > Amphibia > Anura > Hyperoliidae > Hyperolius > Hyperolius riggenbachi. Next base: position 234,101,432 of record NC_090654.1, on the reverse strand, counting down.
AGCCTTGGAGAACTCATGGAGAAGCACATGATAAGTTTGATCAGCTGATAGATTTGTAAGCCTCTGATTTGCTGAGATGACTTCCTGGTTTAACACATGATCATGACCAGCAAATCAGAGGCTTACAAATCTATCAGCTGATCAAACTGATCATGTGCTTCTCCATGAGTTCTCCGAAGCTGGGCCATCTCTAATGATGACCCCATGAAAATTTTGCTATGGAGCCCCATGATGTCTAGATATGCCACTGTTAGCTCTGTGGTGTCCACTAAGGCATCAGCCTGGTTTGCCTATGCCTAAAAATAGAGTGGGTTTCTCTGCTTTGTTTCATTCAGAGAGTATTTATACAAGAATCAGACTGAAACAGCCAAAGACCTGTTCCCTAATATGGGTAGAGTGACTTGCAAGTTACACAATAGCAAAATGGAATGCAAACCATTTCTAACAAATATTAACTTATTCAACTCTAGCTTGGCCATACAGAAAACGGCACTATCTCATTTGTAATAGCTACTCCACTGTGATAAATCTGAATGTGCTTACCGTAGCATCGTATACTGCTGGGCCGTTGGCTGAGATCTTCCATCATTATCTCAGCGTAGTGTGGCTGTAAGAAAAACCTCCCATCATGCATTATTAGTTGAGAAGCTGAGGGAACAGAGATAAAGCTGCTATGAGGTAGGACACACAATCACATGGCTTACAGGCCATGCGGGAGAAACCATTGATAGGTGTAATGTCTACCGGGTGCACAACCTCTTGACAATGCCAATTTTTCACAGACAGAATTGGGCCGAGCGTGCAAATCTACCAATCCATCATAGGTACAGAAAAAGGGCTAAAATTAGCTGAACAATTACATAGGTGGAAACGATGATGTGATTATGTTGAATTTATTACAAAAAAAAAAAAAATGAGTATGGGATTTTGCTATAACTTTTCCTGGAAAACCACTGCCATATATTGTTGTTTATCATTGACAGGAAGTCTAGTAAAAAAAAATTTTACATTATCATCTATAAAGCCATATAGAAACCTATATCACATCTTTCCCTGCCAAGGTTTCTGGAGTCTATGATTTGCTAGATCTTATCCTGTCTTATGGCTTCGTATTCAGGGCTCAGTCCTCTTTATAGGTGATCAGTAATCCTGTTTCACAGGGATGATAGGATTTGGGAAATCTCAAATGCAATTATCACAGCCATGGTACCTAAACCATACTAAACTGTTTATTCCATGGTTTCTGCTCACCTGCACCTGCCAGACAAGCCTTATAGGAAAGATAACGGCATTTGTGAGTCTTTCTACATAGACAGCGTTCAATGTGGCTCCTGATTAATAATGCAGATATGTTGCCTTACTGAATTTGCTTTTATAAAGAGGTGTAAAAAAAATGTTGAAGTCCAGGTTTCATATACATCTGCAGCACTGAGCCTTGTCTGCACATTATGCCTTGTGCCCTGCTAACAACTCATGGTGTGCTACAGGCCAAACATAACAGTGGTCAATATTTTCATCCACATTCACTGTTTTTGAAACCTACCTGCTATAGCGCCACTTGTCATGCTTGCAATGAGACTCCTTTTCTACAGACGGCTAAAGTAGAGCTGATAAAACTAGCTCTTTAACATACAAAATAAAACATTGGGATTTTAGAGATGGGTCTCTAGGAAAGTCTGGTTTAGATTAGGACTCTAGTTACAGCTTGTTTAGCCCATCGGTTTATTTTCACTACAAGTTTAAAGGGAGCTGTATCATCCAAAAATTAAAAATGCTCAAAAATAGCACCGCAAAAATATATGTAAATCCCTTTTTCTCTTAAATCGGTCCATAAATCTCCCCCAATTTTTTCCACTTTTTACCTGGTCTGGGTGCATTTGCCTAACTGCAGGAACTGTGCTATACCATCGGGAATGTGAGAAGTTTTCTTCTCTAGCTACAGTAGCAAGCTTATCTCAGCATGCAAATTACAGAACTTCCTATTTTGAATAAGATAAGAATACTATGACCAAAAGGTAATTGAATCCCCCCCACCCTTTGAATATTGTTTACAGGGATTTAAGCCTGTTGTCTAGGTGATGTTTGCTTTAGGAGGGACAGTACACTGTGACAGTGAGGAGGGAAAATTAACACTGAACTGCATTATGCTGGGCATACACCTATACAATTATGCGCCGGATCGAGCCGCTGGATTGATGCCGACACATCCCCGCTCGTCCCGCGTGGATCGATTCCCGCTCGATTCGATGAGCGGGAATCAATCTGCGCACATGCGCGGACGAGCGGGGATGCGCCGGCATCGATCCGGCGCATAATTGTATAGGTGTATGCCCAGCATAATGCAGTTCAGTGTTAATTTCCCCCCCTCACTGCGGGATCGGGCGGGGAATCTATCCGGCAGGTCATCAGACCTGTCGGATATTATCAATCGAGCAATCAGCGGCTCGACTGATAAGGCAACAAAACACCGTGTATGCCCAGCATTACAGAGAAACGGATGGAAACCAGTAGAAATATGCCTAGTACATACCAAGGAAGGAGGAAGTAGTGGAGTGTTGTGGACCGCAAGTGGATCGCATGAGCTATAGGTGGTGGCATAGATAAGTTAACCCCCCTCTCCTGCGGGCAGAGCTATCTAATTTAAATTTTGATTATGAGTAGTGCTTTTATGAGAGCGCTGTTTGTTATTGTTTTCATAATCTAAATAATTTCTTATTGGATGATGGTTTTTGAGCTTACAGGGAGTTTCATCCCACTTTGAGGGCTTTCTCACACATTCTGACAAATGTACAAAAAGAAACAGGCTATTACACGCATTTTATCAAGCTCTCATAGATGTGTGTTGCTGCAAGCTTCAAAACACATAAACATGAAGAAACCTCATAGGAATTACTGTAATTTCTATTTAAAATGCATTTTGACGGAAAAAATTTACATGTGTTTGTTTACCTGCGCCGACAGGGACAAGTGGGAACGGGCCTGAAGTATTGGTATATTAACATTCCCATATTGCCAAAATAAATGGAATGGAAGGAATCACTTGTGGTATCTATTTAGACTGAAACAACAGTCCTATGTCTTGTGCGCTCACGGAATCTAATAATTATGCTAGTGTGCCAATATTATCACTCATACATAACATGATATAGTAGAAATCCTTTCAAACAGTCCAAAGTCCTATTTACGTGTCCATGGATCGCTGCACCAATCATCAAGCATTGATGTATACAACAGTTCTCCTTTAAGATGCTGCGCTCACATGTGCTTGTAATCTTCTTAAAGTTGTATCACTCAAACATGAAAAAAAATAATAATGACCATAGCGTGATACTGTCTTATAATAGTGCCGCTTCCCTTAACACCAAGTGCTGTTAGAAAAACTTTACTCGTGCGTCCACCACAAATCACCAGGTTACACAGGTCCTCACCATGTGCCGTCGCTGCCAGTCACAGACAGCAATACTAACACCTCCAAGTTCTGAAACATTCACACTCTCCCCAGTGCTTCTAGATGGCCCTCAAGGAATCATATGTGGCCTCTCACCTTCTACTCTGCTGTCCAGGTTATAAGACAGCACATGCGCTTAAACTCCCAACGGATCTTTCACAGCCACTTCTTTAGCAGATAGACCTCCAATGCCCAGAACCTTCACATCAGCCTATTAACTGAAAGGCTCCACATAGCGTAAAACCATACACTTCATTGCAGTAAATATAAAATAGTGCACTCACAATTTCTCCATAAAATCAAGCTTATCATATAAAATCCTCCACGCCAGCTCCGTCCGCCCGTAGCTCCGCCCTACGCGTTTCGTGCATGCGCACTCATCAGGGGCTTGAGGTGCATGACCAGCCGGCATGTTAAAATACGTATTCCCCACTCTCTCAACCAATAACAATCTTCCCTTATCCAAGATGGCCGCCGGAGCACTTCCGCCCTCCTCCGGCCGGCTCATCTACCTATCCTCACATGCCATGTCAGAAGGGGTGGAAATTCGTACCCACCCTTCAGATCCGCCTGCTTACCTCTCATTGGAGAGCCCAACCGCAGGTGTCCGGATGCAGGGTACCACCCCTCACCATCATCTCATGGCATTACGTGTCATAGAACGGCCGGTATTCCAGCCCTACGATTGGCTGAAGCTTAAACTAGCCTCCTCCCACACTAAATTGTAAATATATGTACATCTACAGTAAAGGCTTACATTTCAAAGGGAATTGCCATACTTTTAACCCATTTTTATGAATCATAAAATCCACTCCTCGAACCCCTGATTACAGTTTCTATATATCTTCAATTGTTACCACATAAAACATATAAAAACATATAAAAAATATATAAAAAACATCATTTAGACATATTGAATATCATTAACAGTCATTACATTACTACCCTATAGACTAATATATGTATATATATGTATATATATGCAATATGTTATGATTAAAGTCTGGATGATTAAAGTCTGGATGTGCTGAAATATATTAGTCAATAGGGTAGTAATGTAATGACTGTTAATGATATTCAATATGTCTAAATGATGTTTTTTATATATTTTTTATATGTTTTTATATGTTTTATGTGGTAACAATTGAAGATATATAGAAACTGTAATCAGGGGTTCGAGGAGTGGACTTTATGATTCATAAAAATGGGTTAACAGTATGGCAATTCCCTTTGAAATGTAAACCTTTACTGTAGATGTACATATATTTACAATTTAGTGTGGGAGGAGGCTAGTTTAAGCTTCAGCCAATCGTAGGGCTGGAATACCGGCCGTTCTATGACACGTAATGCCATGAGATGATGGTGAGGGGCGGTACCCTGCATCCGGACACCTGCAGTTGGGCTCTCCAATGAGAGGTAAGCAGGCGGATCTGAAGGGTGGGTACGGATTTCCACCCCTTCTGACATGGCATGTGAGGATAGGTAGATGAGCCGGCCGGAGGAGGGCGGAAGTGCTCCGGCGGCCATCTTGGATAAGGGAAGATTGTTATTGGTTGAGAGAGTGGGGAATACGTATTTTAACATGCCGCTGTAATGTCAGATATTGCAGCCCGGAAGCAGCCTTCCTCACTGAGTATCGCGCATGCTCAGTGGGAAGTTAGACATTATTTAGCTGAAATATCTCCGCTTCCGCACCACGTACACTCCCGAAATTTTCAGGGGAGGGAGGGGACCCACAGATCCAGCTCTGTGTCGAATTGCAGCCCCCGAGCCCTGCTAGTTCCCGAGATAGGTTTGCTGCAATCAGTCTCGGGAACCAGCGGGGCTCGGCGGCTGCAATTGGGCACAGAGCTAGATGTGGGGGTCCCCTCCCTCCCCTGCAAATTTCGGGGGTGTACGTGGTGCGGAAGTGGAGATATTTAGGATGTTTCACACGTGGCTGCACAATGTAATGGGGCGCAGGCTCCTACTGCGCATGCGGGGCTGCAAAATCTGAGAGGCTGCAATAGCTGACATGACACCGGCTGGTCATGCGCCTCAAGCCCCTGATGAGTGCGCATGCACGAAACGCGTAGGGCGGAGCTACGGGCGGACGGAGCTGGCGTGGAGGATTTTATATGATGAGCTTGATTTTATGGAGAAATTGTGAGTGCACTATTTTATATTTACTGCAATAAAGTGTATGGTTTTACGCTATGTGGAGCCTTTCAGTTAATAGGCTGATGTGAAGCTTCTGGGCATTGGAGGTCTATCTGCTAAAGAAGTGGCTGTGAAAGATTCGTTGGGAGTTTAAGCGCATGTGCTGTCTTATAACCTGGACAGCAGAGTAGAAGGTGAGAGGCCACATATGATTCCTTGAGGGCCATCTAGAAGCACTGGGGAGAGTGTGCATGTTTCAGAACTTGGAGGTGTTAGTATTGCTGTCTGTGACTGGCAGCGACGGCACATGGTGAGGACCTGTGTAACCTGGTGATTTGTGGTGGACGCACGAGTAAAGTTTTTCTAACAGCACTTGGTGTTAAGGGAAGCGGCACTATTATAAGACAGTATCACGCTATGGTCTTTATTATTTCTTTCATGTTTGAGTGATACAACTTTAAGAAGATTACAAGCACATGTGAGCGCAGCATCTTAAAAGGAGAACTATCTATTTAGACTGCATATGCAAGGATACATATATAAGTTGTCCACCCTTGGTGGAAGGGTGATATACCCTCTTTTCCTATCTACAGAGAGCGACATCTTAGTCCTGAGTGGGGTCAGGCTTAATCTCCCCACCTGCGTATACAGTGGTTGCCTTAGAGCAACCCAGGTTTGTAAGTATAATACTTACTTTTAACATTTTTCTCTATTTATACAACATACTACACTATATTGGGCTCTCGGTCTCCCTTTTCTTATCTATTTAGACTGCATGTCCCGCCATCTAAAGATTGGCAAAGCATGCTGGGATTTGTCATTCTTTGCTTTGGGCTGCGCACGCCTGTTCTAAGATGTGTTGTGTGGAGGAATGTTCATCTCACTGAAGTCAGAACATTTCCTACAAAACATCTTGTCTGTTCTTTTGGCTCATTGGCTTATAAATCGCGGACTTGTATTTGCTTGTAGCATGTAAATGCTGAACGTTACAGGTCAGCTCAGGATACAGAGCACTTATTCAAGGCTCACTTAACTTGCAGGTCTGCTAGAGAGAGAAAATGGAACACAGAAAGCATCCGGTCAGATTCAGTTGCCAAACAAAAGGAAAGGATCAGTGTTTGTGTTTTTTTTTTTTTTTTTTTAATGGTGTGTTGTAAACTGAAGAAGATACTTAAAGAGAATCTGTATTCTGATATTCTTACACTAAAAAGCATACCATTCTATTCCTTATTTTCTCCTGTGCCCCTCTGTGCTGTTTCTGCCACTCTCTGCTGCAATCCTGGCTTGTAATGAAGAGTTTTAGGCAGTGTTTACAAACAAACTAACCAGCTTGTGATAGGCTCACATAAACAGAGTGTGTGAGTCATACAGAGTGTGCAGGGGGCCTGCAGAGGGTGTGTATCGCTTCTGTCCAATCACAAGCAGCCCTGCATATTCCACACATTCAAGCCTGAGCCCGACAGACACGACAGAGGAAAGGAGATAAGATTTATTACAGAGACAGTGCAATTAGGAAAGGCTGCAGTAAGCCAGAGCACATTAGACAGGCATAGGAACTTATAGGATAGAAGAACTAAGGCTGAAAAATTTGTTACAGAGTCTCTTTAACTACTTTGGCCTCCTGGACGTAGTAGCTACGCCCAGGAGGCCATGTGCGCATCCGTGCGCTCCCGCGGCCGATCGCGCGCGTGCACGCGCGCTCCCGCCCGCGGTTCGTTAGCCTGGCAATCAGTGAATCGGGCTATGGTGCCCAATCACTGATTGCTCTCCCCCGCTGAAAAAGCGACAGCTTCTCTCGGAAGCTGTGCCTTTTCTGGCTGTAACGTCCCCCATACGTCGCTCTAAGCATATGTTACGCTTAGAGTGACGTCATGTAAACAAACTCATGGCCGCTATCTTGTGGCTAAAAAGTAAAACTACAACTACAAGTGAAAAAAATAAAATTCAAGACACATTTACATTATAAAACTATGGCTTACATCCCACCCTCCCAAAAATACCCAAATAAAATGTTTAATACAAAAAAAACAACAACAACATTGCAATAAAAAAAAACATGTAAATATTTACCTAAGGGTCTAAACTTTTTAAATATCAATGTAAAGATGAAATATTTCTAATTTTTTTTTAATTTTAAACTTGTAAATAGTGATAGATGCAAAATGGAAAAAATGCACCTTTATTTCCAAATAAAATATTGTCGCCATACATTGTGATAGGGACATAATTTTAACGGTGTAATAACCGGGATATATGGGCAAATACAATACATGAGTTTTAATTATGGAGGCATGTATTATTTTAAAACTATAATGGCTGAAAACTAAGAAATAATGAATTTTTTCAGTTTTTTTCTTATTCTTCCTGTTAAAATGCATTTACAGTAAAGTGGCTCTTAGCAAAATGTACCCCCCAAAGAAAGCCTAATTGGTGGCGGAAAAAACAAGATATAGATCAGTTCATTGTGATAAGTAGTGATAAAGTTATAGGCTAATGAATGGGAGGTGAAAATTGCTCGGATGCATAAAGTGAAAACGACTGAAGGCTGAAGTGGTTAAAGCAAGCCTAAAGCAAAAATAAACTTATGAGATAATGGCCCACATGCGATTTACATTTTTCTCCTAAGTGATATTTTCAAATTTGTCAATAAAATGCCTTTTAAATCACCAGCAAGCATGAAAATACTGAACATAGTTTTGGTAATACCTTATCTTGTACTTTTTGGTACTTTTTTTAATTGCAAAGTGCTGAAAAATTATTCTAAATCGAAGATGAAAAAAATTGTCTCCCAGGAGAAAACTCAGAAGAAAATGTGAATTGCATATGAGCCAATGAATTGTATGTGCAGTAAGGCGAAGCAATAGAATATTTGTAGCAATGAAAAGGGTCTCATGTTGTTTTCCAATACAGGAAGAGTGTTACAAAACTTTAGCTGTCATCTATGCAAAAGAGCTTCTCTGAGCCATTCGACCCAATGGGTCAAATCCTGTTTACTGAACAGCCAAGAGACAACTTGAGATAAGGTTTTACTGTAGGACAGATCAAAGGGTCATTATTTCTGCTTTGTTTTATAGCTTAAAAGACAGAGTGTGGCTTTAAAAATAAAATGGAGAAAGTATGATGCACTGTTATAAAAAAACAAAAAACTATATAATTGAAATTTAAAATAGGAGACTCTCTTCTTTGCTACTAATGTTCTATTTACTATCCATACTGCACATACTAATCATTATATCATATTTTTTTTCACTTCAGGTTTGCTTCAAACCCTTTGTTTTACAGAATACATACAAAAGACTGTGTGGGAGGGAACTGTGAGTTTTTTCCCTCCAGATGTCTTAAAGGGAAGGTCCAAGCTTAAAAAAAACAAGATCTAATTACCTAGGGCTTTCTCCAGCCGCTGGCAGCCGATCTGTCCCTCGCCGTAGCTCCGCTCGCAGCTAGTGGCCTCCGCTGCAGGTGCCAACCTTGCCAGGTCGGCATCTTCTTTGCCATCGCGAGCGCGCAACCATGCCACTCGTGAATGCGCTCATGAGGTCTGGAGTGTTCTGTGCAAGCGCAGTACTTCTCGCCTGTGCAGACGCTCCAGTCTAAATGAGCGTGGTCACTAGCGGCTGGCCGCATGCTCACACAGGTGCAGAAGATTCTGTTTGGCATCTGCAACAGAGGGGACCCCTGGCCACCGGCTGGGAGCAGAGCTGCGGAGAGGGACCGATAGACTGCCAAGGGCTGGAGGAAGCCCCGGGTAAGTAGATCTTGTTTTTTCTTTTCAGCTTGGATCTTCCCTTTAAGCAATATCTCAAATTTTTTTGGCTGGTTTAACTGATGCATGTAAAGCTATCTAACAATTTTTCTCAGCATTTTTATTGAATACATCCCTTTACAGTATTTACCAAGTATCCCCTGTTGTGGTCTTACCATCATCTAAAGTACCCCATGACACATATATAGAGTATATATATTTGTTAGAAGTGTTCCATAATTCATTTCCAAGTTTTCCATTATTCTTTAATTAACTAAAAGATACTTAAGTGGGTTTGTTAATAATGAACTTATAATAAATTCTGAATGTAATATATTTTGCTAATATATTTCACTGTGAAAAGTTCCTGTCCCCCTTGAAGCCAGCTGAAGAACCCCATGGGGAAAGTGAGGTGCATGTTGAAGAACTATGTAGCACATTCTATTCTGGATAAATTGTTCCTGCTTGTAATAGTCCTATTTTCTCCTCTCCTTACAGCTCCGCCCACTGTTCGGATCATCCACTCAGGCATGGCCTGTAATATAGAGGAAGAGAGGTACTCAGAGCGTGTCTATACGATACGGGAAGGGGAGACTCTAGAATTAACCTGCCTGGTCACAGGACATCCCCGGCCACAGGTGAGTAAGAAAAGCCCTTGACAGTTTATGTACACACTTCTCTCTAATGGTGGGGCTGTGTATATAGATCAAAATCCTTCTTCGGGCATATATTTTATTGGTGCTCTGCCTTCATCCCCTTCCCACTAACCTTCATTTTCATGCTATCATCAGTGGTAGTCATGTGACCATTACTGCTGCTTGTTATCCTTTTACCTGGGTTTGGCTGAGCTCTGCTGCCTTCGGAGAGGGGGAGTGCAGATTGGAAGTGCAGATTGTGTTTTGGCTACAGACTTGCCAGCATCTACAAAGTGGAGCCTGCTGGTCCACTGACCAAACACAGATTAGTAGGTAACTTAAAAATGGCATACCTAATGCTTTTTTACATTTTGTTAATTTTCTTACACCTTTAGTAGCAGGAGGGGGTTACAAAAACAACAACAACAAAAAAACTTAAAACAATGATACTTGGAGACTGGCTTTAACATGAAACCCTACTTTCACTGAACGTTTCTACAAACATTGATCAGTACTCTACAAGACATTTGTAACTCAGTGGTTTTAATTTCTTTTTATTTTGTAGCTAGCTGACAGCTATGAATTTCAAAAAGGGCTTGAACGACAAAAAAGTAGAAACCGAGAGCCCAATCTAACGTAGTATTTTTGATGAAAAATGACAAAATTGTATGAATGAAATATACTCACAAGTATGGGTCACCTCATAGGCAACCACTGATTGGGCAGGTGGGGAGAATTCGAACCTGACCCCACTCAGGTTTAAAATGTCGCTCTCTGTAGATAGGAAAAAGTTGGGGAAAACACCCCTCCACCAAAGGGCGGACCAGATATGTAATAGACACGAGGACAACAGAGGCGCCAATGAAGGATAAAAATGATCAGACCAAATGAGCCGTAAAAAATATAACAGTAATATTTATTAAACTAAATGTGCAACGCATTTCATGGGCCAACATCCCGCTTCATCAGGCAATCGAGTGTGGAGAACACCAAATTGGTCAAGAGCGCCTCAATTGGCCTGATCATTATTTACCTAAGGGAGGTGAGTCTACCCACTTCCTTCCTTTTAGACGGTTTGTAATCCTTTTTTTTCCTTGATTGGTGCCTCTGTTGTCCTCATGAATTTCGAAAAAAACTGTCTGAAACTGAAATTGTCTTTCTTAGTAAGTCTGGAATCTCTTCTCTCTGTGTGGAGTACAGACTGCATAGACATCTCTCATCTTCCTGCAGGAGTAATATGTTGCACAAAGTAAAAGCTTGATACTCATTTTCCTCACTTGGATCAATCCGTTGACTGGCAGCAACCTTAGACACTCTTAAGTCTGTGTGAAATACCTGGTTTTGCACATGGTTTACTTGCTTACATTTAAAGGGAACTGTAAGTGAAATCTGACATGATGAGATAGACCTTTCTATTTACAGTGACATACAAATACATATGGTGTGTTCCTTTTTTTCTTTCCCTGCCTGAAACTGACAATTCCCTTCCATTCGAGATCAAGTCCGACTATAGCATCCCTCACTGATAAGGAATTACAACCATAAAACACTTTTTTTGGAAGAGAACTGAGTTTCTGAGAGCAGAGGATAGTAAAAAGAAAAAGGTCAATGGTTTGTATATTTTAGCTCCATGAGACACAACATATTTTGTCACTAAGCTGGGACAAAAAAAAATACATCTACTTTTTAAACATAACAAAACTGTGGGGCATCTAAGTCATTTTGTAGATAGATACAATTTTTTATCTCATCAGTTTATTTTCACTTAAAGGTACCCATACATTAGAACGAGTATGGGCAAATTTATCTCTAATCAAATTTAATTAGAGATAAATTTGTCTCTAATTGAATCTGTCCATATACTACAAGCCGATTCCCATCCGATTTCAGCATGAAATCATCAGGGAATTGGCTGAGCCACCGCTCTCCGCCCCACCACTGCCCCCAAAATGTATAAATGTATGTAATGTAGTGCATTTATACATTACCTGTCCTGTAGCAGCTTCCGCACGGCGTCCTTACATTTCGCCGGGTAACAGCCGCATACACGCTAGCGGCACATAGCGTCTGATGTCAACCGCTATGCACCTTCATGACGTCAGAGCAACACCGGCGAGTATGCGGAACTTGATAGATTGGAGATGGACGGAAACCATGTGGAGGCTGACACCAGACAGGCAATGTATAAATGCACTACACACTGCATACATTTATACATTGCAACGGTGCGGGTTTCGTCGTCTCATCGCTCGTTCGCAAATTGGCCACCGTACCGCCGCGCACCCGACCAACCAACCTCGGCTCAAAACTTTCCAACATGCGCGATCGACTGTGCGGCCAATTTCTGTCAACAAATTGGTCGCCTTGTCGGTTGGGCATGTACTTGGCAGCACCAATTTTCATCCAATTCGATTATAATAATCGAATTGGATCGTCGATTGGTTGGTTGGTCGCCTAGTGTATGGCCCCCTTTAGGTTCAATTTAGGCAAGCTGAAATAAGGCTTGCCATTAATCCCCTCCAAGTACAGAGCTGCATTGAAGAGATTGTTTTTTTTTTTTTTCAGCAATCAGGGAGTTTCAACTTAATGTAATATAACATAACTTATCCATAATGCAATGGCCAGTGATAAGCGGAAATGCCTATATTCTTTTCACATTAATTATCACGAAAATAATGTTAAATTTGACTTACTAGTGAAAATGCCATCTAAATACATTTGTAATGAGTTTGGGATGATTATTATATTTTATTTTGTATTTTATTTTATTTTTTGCATTTATCGTGAATTTCTGAACTAAAATAAATTATTTTTCGTGGTAAAAATTAATATTTTCACAGTATCGTCATATTGTTAAAATACAATGTATTTTCGCAAAAACTTTCTTTATTTTTCTGGGTTCAGTGGTGTCTTGGTCCCACCTGAAACAAGCATGGACTTCATGTGATCAGACTTAAAGAGGAACTCCAGTGAAAATAATGTAGTAAAAAAGTGCTTCATTTTTTTACCATAATTATGTATAAATGATTTAGTCAGTGTTTGCTCATTGTAAAATCTTTCCTCTCCCAGATTCACATTCTGACATGTATTACATGGTGGCATTGTTACTGTGGGCAGGTTATGTAGCTGCTCCTAGCTGGTTTGGCTGTTAGAGACAGCTGTAAACAGCTAATTCCTGTCTGTGAACATTGTTACATTGTGGCAGTTTGCCCAGAGTACCACGGTACTCAAAGCTTCTTGTGGGAGGGGTTTCAGCACAAAATCAGTCATACAGCGCCCCCTGATGGTCTGTTTGTGAAAATCATTATATTTCTCATGTAAAAGGGGGTATCAGCTACTGATTGGGATAAAATTCAATTCTAGATTGGAGTTTCTCTTTAAGTCTGAGCACCTTATGTGTACACTAAAATATTACAATAACAATAACAACATTTCTATGGCACTTTTCTCCCATAGGACTCCAAGCGCTTAGGCTCTCTCAGATCCTGTAGTTTGTAGTAGGATAAAGTATTCAAACAACAAAAAATATTTTTCTGCAAATGTCAAACTGAACAGGTGCGTTTTCAGTCTGGAATTAAACACGTCCAGAGATGGAGCAGTCCTGATCTTCTGAGGTAAGGAGTTCCATAACGTAGGAGCAGCATGACAAAAGGCTCTGGGACGAACATTTTTCAGGTGGACTCTGGGTATTACTAGATTATTAGAACCTGTGGATCTGAGATTGCAGGGATTGCTACACAGCCGTAACATTTACGGTATTTCATGTATCCAGGGCCCAGATTATGTAGTGATTTAAATGTCAGTAGGCCCATTTTGAATAGGACCCTCCATTTTATAGGTAGCCAGTGAAGGGGGTACAAGACTGGTGTTATGTGGCATTGACGGGGTTGGTTGGCTAACAGTCAGTATTCTGCATCGGCTGTAAGCTGTTAGAGGCAGTGGAACAGCAATATAGCCAGGCAACTGGCATTGTTTAAAAAGATATACAGTAAATATGGCAGCCTCCATATCCCTTTCACTATAGGGTTCCTTCAAGCAAAGTTCTCACCATAAAGGAAAGTAATCAAGGAATATTTGTTTGTACCATTAGTATTATTATTGTTGCACGTTTTTTGAATGCTGGTGTTTTTCTGCAATGCTTAATAATGAACATGGAACAATCACTAAAAACCATAGTATGTTTTTAGATGTTTCATAGCTTAGACAATAAGGATGAGCGCGTAAATCTTGTGAATACGTTTATGCCGTAAAAAAGGAAAAATTCATTTATGGTGAAATTTTTGCAAATTTGCCACGTAAATTCAACATGAGACGTAAGTGGGCTATTATACTTTCTACATCCTGTAGCGTCTTCCTCCCACAGTTTACTTTTAAGCTGAATACTCACGTGACGATGCAGGAAGATTGATCCCAGTGATGTCCACCCACAACATCGATCTATCATCCTGCTAGTGGGTACACTCGACCAGGCATGGGCTTACCAATACTTACGAGTGCCTAAGCACTCAAATCCGTGATTTAACCACTTGAGGACTGCAGTGCTAAACCCCCCTAAAGACCAGGATATTTTTTCCCTAATTAACCACTGTAGCTTTAAGGCATAGCTGCAGGGTCACACAACTCAGCACACAAGTTATTTCCCCCCCCCCCTTTTCTCCCTACCAACAGAGCATCCTGTCGGTGGGATCTGATCACCCCCCACGGTGTTTATTTTTTTTTAATTAAAGATTTACATTACTATATTATTAATAAATTTAGTTGCTTCGTTTTTTTTAAGCCACTCCCACCCCCCAGCCGGCCAATCCTGGCGATCGGCTGTCATAGGTTTCTGCCTATGAGAGCCGAATGCTCTCACGTGCCCCAGGGGGACAGCCGTGTCACACGGCTGTCCCCAGTACAGCATTGCTATTGATCGCAGAGCTGCACATGTAAATAGACGGTGGTTACGCCGTCTAACAGTCTCCCGGGCAGCGGTCGCTGCTCGGAGACTGAAAGCAGGGCAGAGCTCCGCCCCCGAGCAGGAGATGCACACGCATCTTGCGCGCGATCTCCTGCAAACTGCATCCCCAGGACTTGACGCCAATTGGCGTTAGGTGGTGCCGCGGCCACGCCCATTGGCATGGGGCGGTCTTGTAGTAGTTAAAGGAGACTTAATTGCCTCAGGTGTGTGGCGGAGAAACAAGGGATTAATTACCCATAAGTCCGGCGGATATTGTGTGCTCCAAACAGCTTGCATGCGTCCTATTGGACGCGTTGCAAACCTCACCACCACGCACTTCCTCCTTCCGGCTTGAAGGAGGAAGTGCGCGTAGTGAGGCTTGCAACGCATCCAATAGGACGCATGCAAGCTGTTTGGAGCGCACAATATATGCTGGACTTATGGGTAATTAACCCCTTGTTTCCCCACCACACACCTGAGGCAATTAAGTCTCATTTAAATCATGGATTCGAGTGCTTAGGCACTCGTAAGTACGCGTGAGCCCATTACTGCACGCGACATCACGCGGCAGTTGTGAATGAGAATTCAAACGATCGCAGCACTTTGCACAAGAGGCATTGGGGACCCTAAAGATCTGATCCGCCGATGTGACGACCTTTATCGCCATGCCTCTCCAAGTGTCATTCTTGTAATCGCGCGCCTATACCCACATTGCAAGATTGTGGTAACAATTGCTCATCAGTCAAAAAATCGCTGGCCGTTGGAAAAAAATTGTTGCATAAATCACATAGTGGGCACGGGCCTTTATGTGTAGGTATTCTGGTGAGCTCATTGGAAAGGCCACTCATTTTTTCTCATGGGTATCTAAAGTATTGCCCAGAATATAGCATAGCTTCATGAGAATAAAGCATTCAGAGGCTTTCTGTATCCTCATACAACTCACCTGTTCAGCGATGGGTCCTTCTAGTCTAAAGCTATTTAACCAGAGCTTGTCAAATACCTTTCTTCTTGTGGCGCTGCTCACAACATGTTTGAGCATATGCAGAGTCCAGACAGGACATGGGAGAATAGTGTTTGTACATGCCCAGAAGAACAAAGCACTTGTGTGTATGGAGGAAAAAGGCCATGCATAAGCGGCTTCATTCTTCTGGGCATGTGCAGATCTCACTTGCACATGCCCCATCTGGTTGTGCTTGTACATGGCCAGGATCCAAAAGAAGCAGAGGATCCTGTGGGGGAACGGTAGGCTGAAACAAGATCTAGGCAGTCTCTAGACCATCCAGAGTCTTCTAACTGAGGTAAGTATCTAAATATTACTTCCTCTCCCCACCACAGGTTTGCTTTAACATTCAGCATAAAATGCTACATGGGCACCTGAAAGGAAAAGTACACTTTTTTTTCCCTTTTTTTTTAAATTGTCCAAAATGCTTAGACATAAAAATATATTGTTACATGTTTTTGTATAATTTTTTTTTTACATCTGAAAAAAGAGCCTTGTTTTTTCATCACTGAGGTAAAAATAGCATTGTTCTATGGAAAATAATAGAGCCCAGCCTAGTCATAATCAGTCACCAAGTCTGGTGATTTGGCTCTTGCAGAGTTAGTGATCTCATTACTACAATAAAGCAGCATTCTCTGTTGCTCACAAAAAAATATATGCTGTGGTACCCACTTTTCCCTTAGAAACCAGGAAAAAACAATTGACTCATGCATAAGCCTTCTCCCTAGTATCGCTCCCTCTACTGTAGCCAGATGTACCCCAATGATGATACAGCTGTGTCTCAAGATGCCACTAGATGGCGTCATAGATATGAGACACAGCGATTTCCACACAGGAAGAATCCCTGATCATTGCACTGCTGACAGGTTGCTTGCACGCTCCCCTCCACAAGCCAGGGGACACAGGTAGTCTTGAGCAGCATACTTTGCTCACCATGTTGCAGGGGATGGAGGAGGGGGGGGTGCACAGACACAGCAGAGAGCCAGCTGGCAAGAGCCGGATCACCAGTGCATGATCCTTATGATCCCTTGCTAGTAACAAAACCTCCTCCACTATCCATTCCGCTCCAATGACTCACATATAAGCAGAGGGATTATATGCGAGAGAAAAAATAAAATTATATATATATATATATATATATATATATATATATATATATATATATACCTTTTTAAAATCTACACTTCATATACTGCAAATATGTATTTGTAGTATATTCTGTATATAATTAAAATATATATATATATATATATATATATATATATATATATATATATATATATATATATATATATATATATATATATATATATATATATATATATACATATATATATATAATATATATTTTGTGTTAAATTCTGTAAGTATCCAAAAAATATCCTTAAAAAAAACGAATATACAGTCCCTTCAATTTGTTTATGTGTATTATGCAAAAGGATCGGTACAGATTGGCTTATACAAAAGAACTGGTTCATTTTTCTTTCTGCGCTTTCTTTTCCTGGCACAACATTTCCACAAGCTCTGTTCAATCTTTCCAAACATGCTGTATTTAGCCTTCCCAGCCTTCCCCGCCTGCCCCGCACAGAATTTTACTTATAGGAGATTGTGTCAAGATGGGACTGGGTATATTATTGCTCTGCTGTAATTATGCCTGCAGTTGTGTAATGTGTCATGTAGTCTAGAAAACAAATATCTGTAGCCTTTGCCAACTTGGTCCTATTGCTGGCTCTGTGCCTTCCTCCCCGGCATGTCTGTGCTGTGAATGTTAAGCAGAGAGGAGCCGAACAGTGTGCAGCTAGCAGGAGATGAGTACTGAGAGAGCCGTCCCCCCGAATGAATCTGTTTATTTGGATATATTGCTCCTGTATTTAAAACTAGCCGGCAATACAAAGCCTCAAAAAGCAGACATGAAAGGAGCCTGGAGAGTTGCTCTGTGACGGAATACTTTGTAAAACCAATTTTCGCAGTAATCTAAGCAGGCTAATGGGAGATATCCCTACTCTGGTTCAAAGTGGGCAGCTATTTGGTCCTTTGCTTTTTTGTGCTAATGCAAGACTTCAAAGGGAAGCTCCAATGTCAATATTGCTGAACCTCTTTATCCAGAGAGCTTAAAATAAGGGTTCATTTAATGGACAGTGCATTATATCGGCAGTGGCAAGGAAGGGATATTTATAAGAGGTAGCATTGCTGTGCACATCAATATGCTGCCTTTTTTTATTATACGTGGGCTTTTGTTTAGAGAGGCTATTTGACTTTTTGACTCGTAGAAAGACAATTTGATATGTGGTAATGGATAAGTTCAGTTTAAATGATACTTCAGATTTTCTAACCTGCCATGGAATCACATTGTGAAAGTAATACTATCCCTGTATCCTTTCTGTAGAAATTCCACCTCTTGCAGCTTGCTGCGCATTGAAATCAGCACATGTTCTCTCTCACTTCCGCACTAGATGTCACTGTCCATAGACTGGAGATGCTTAGAAGTAGAATATGCTGAGCCCCTCTAGTGGTGGGAGGAGGCAGAAGCAGCAGGAGGCGGTAGCTTCAGGTGGCTGCAAGTCCCAGGTGCTGAAATGACCAAAAAGGGTACCAGTACCTTTTGAGAGTGAATGGAATAGAGAACTGAAGTTGTGAGGACAGGGTCGCTTAAATAAGTTAATATTCACTCTTGAGGAGAAGATATTAAGAAGGGAATATAATTAACTTGTTTGAAGGATTTTCCACTAAATGTTGTATGTGGGCCATTTATACTCACTTTAGGGTCACTGCATAAGACTTGATGAAATCCCTTGAGACTGGAGACATAGTTTTAATCTACAGCCGTAGAAAGGGCTCCTCTCTGTGAGGGTGTGAAAATGTGGAATATACTTCTATCAGAACTGGTTCTAGCAGGTACAGTAGATGACTCTGGACAAGGATCAATACTAAATAATAATAAAAAATGTCCATTAATGAACGGTGAATGTTGTTCTGGGAATTGAATCTGACAGTGACAGTAGTAATGAGGTGATAATGGCATGCATCAGGTACAATACTCTAATTGTTTTATCCAGATGTAAATGTAATACGTTGGCATGAACAAATTCCATATTTCAAAACATATATAGTTCATAGAGAAGTATGACAGATCCCATAGCCTGACAGCTGTTTTGCTCATAGTGTCTTCAGAAAGTATTGGTGGGATCTAGAATACAGCCTTAAAGGATACCCAAGGTGACATGTAACATGATAGAGATAGACATGTGTAGGTACAGTGCCAAGCGCACAAATAACTATGCTGTGTTCCTTTTATATCTTTCTCTGCCTGAAAGAGTTAAACATCAGGTTTGTAAGTGGCAGTTCCTGTCTGAGTCAGGACTGGGTCGGACTACAGTGTGACCCTCACTGATAAGAAATTACAACTATAAAACACTTTCCTAGCAGAAAATGTCGTCTGAGAGCAGAAAAGAGATGAAAATGGTCAATAGTTCATAGATTTTACCTCTGGCATACTTCAATGAATGTGTCATTCCCTAACACTGCAAGATTCCCTAACACTGCTACTGCCTGTAGAGCGCGCCTGTAATAAATGGGGAAGAGGCAGCTGCGGGCAGTTTGGCGTCCTCCGCAGCTGCCTCCATTCCTCTGACCAGCATGTCACCCGTGCCTCTGGCGTCTAGCATGCCGAGGACGGGTTTGTCAGCCGCACATAGGGTTGCATTGTCGCGTGCGTGCGCGCACAGACAGGACCTTTATGCGGGGAGGAGGCACGTCAGCTGACCAGCTGGTCGGCTGGCGTCAGAGGAGACCTTCGCCGCTCCTCATTGGCTCAGAGAAGTGGGCGTGCCAATTGGGTCTCCTCTGCTTCTTAAAGAGAACCCGAGGTGTGATTAAAGAATGTTATCTGCATACAGAGACTGGATCTGCCTATACAGCCAAGCCTCTGTTGCTATCCCAAACCCCACTAAGGTCCCCCTGCACTCTGCAATCCCTCATAAATCACAGCCGTGCTGTGAGGCTGTGTTTACATCTGTAGTGTCAGTCTCAGCTGCTCCCCCGCCTCCTGCATAGCTCCGGTCCCTGCCCCCGTCCCTTTCCTCCAATCAGCAGGGAGGGAAGGGATGCAGGCGGGGACTGGAGTTCTGCAGGAGGCGGGGAGAGCAGCAGACTGACACTATAGAGATAAACACAGCCAGCTCTGACAAGCTGTTTGTCAGCAGCGTGGCTGTGAGTTATGAGGGATTGCAGAGTGCAGGGGGATCTTAGGGGGGTTTGGGATATCAACAGAGGCTGGGCTGTAAAGGCAGATCCATCCTCTGTATGCAGATAATATTCTTCAAACCCACCTCGGGTTCTCTTTAAGCCTCTCGGCTTCATTTACAAACTGTCTGCTGTTGCGAATACATCCGTGTTAGCGCTCAGACCTTAGAAAGATCCGGTGTGCTTTGATCCAGGAGGAAACCAGGGATTTCACACTAGATAGGAATTATTGTATTACTCTGTATTGATATCTGTGTATGATTCTGGCTTGCCTCTGACCTCTCTCTCGTTTACTGACTCTGTACTTCTGCCCATCTGAACCTGTTGCCGACTTTGCCTGTACAGTATAACCACCTTCCTATTGCTATCTGATTCTGTACTGTCACTACCTGTCTGTTGCTGACCCTGCCTGTCTGACCTGCCTCCCCACCAGAGAGCCCTGATCTCTGGTGAGGCCCTCTGTACTGATAGTACCCACCAGCTCCTCTGGTGAGGTATAGCTGAACCTGTCAAGTACTACTGTTGCACCAAGCACTATACATAGTATCCATTCTGTGTCTTGCTATACTTGTATTATTGGTGATTCTGCAGATCACTACATAATTAGGTATAGTGTCTGGATTATTAGTGATACTGCAGATCACTCAATAATCAGACATCTGTTTTGCTGACACCAATCGTTACAGCGCCTTAGTGGCTGCAACTCTGGTGCTTTGAGTCTGCTAGTTGAAAAGCGTGATATAAATGTTCTGTCTTATCTAGTCTACCTAGCTAGAACATTAATGAATGAGGAAGCAATGCAAAAATTATTATTAGACAGATTCTGGATCAATTTTGTCTAGAAGACACCCAAGCTACTTCACCTAACATTATACCACACACACAGAAATTGAACCAGCCAATGATGACCAGACAATGATGGAGGTGAATGAGAAGCCATCCCTACAAAACAGGTTTCCGGCCTGGAACCCATTACAAATCGCTATCGCAATCCCTAGCGTTTTTAATGAGCGTTTTGTAAGTGATTTCTTGAGCGGTTTCTGGCGATTTTGGTAGTGATTTTAAAAAGTGTAAGCTTTTTGCCAGGGTTTGTGTTGTGATTTGCGATTAGTGATTATAATTCTAATTGGCAGGGGCGTAACAATAGCCCCTGCAAGGGATGCATCCGCAGGGGGGCCCTTAGGAGGAGAAGCCTGAAGGGGGGCCCTGGCTCTGGGGCCCTCTAGGGCAATTTCTAGGGGCAGGAGGAGGTGCAGGAAGGGGGAGCATGCACAAACAGCAGCGGGGAGGGGGAGCCCCGACTCCCCCTCACCTTGGGCTACTATTAGCGATCCCCCTCCAGCAATGAGAGCTGGGGGGGCCCCATCCAAAGTTTTGCAGGGGGCCCCAGTGATTTCTAGTTATGCCCCTGCTAATTGGTCCTTTCAATGCATCATAATTTTATTTACAGTTCGCATTCATTTAAAATCGCACTCAAACTGATATGTGTAGCAATTCATGAGCGATTACACCAGCGTTTATATACTTTACATTGCAGAAACGCAAAACGCTAACGCCACCAAAATGCCGCATGTCCTGCGATAGGGATTTTGCAAATCGCAATCGCTCCAGGGGAATTTGGCCCATCCCTTAACATTAGCTGAGCATTTAGGGAAATCGCTAGCATTTTGAATCGCTCCCTTAACGCAAAAAAAAATTCACACTAGTGGGTGCCAACCCTTAGAGAGGCTTTAAATAACTTACATTATCTAAACTATTGAGCTTTATCAAATCAAATTGCCCGGATTTAAGAAAAAAACGATTGAATTTAAGAGTCCTCCTTCCTCACCCTTTGGATCCTGCTCTAGTCTAGTATGCCAGCTGATTGCAATTTTGTGATCATCTGTAAGTTTTGTTTCTTGCATATGTTAAAACAGCATACGTGAAGATCTGATCATATGACCACAACCATCCAGTTAGAGACTAAGGGCTCATTTCCACTATAGCGAATTCGCATGCGTTTTTCGCATGAAAATTCGCATAGCAATACAAGTGAATGGGACTGTTTCCACTTGTCAGGATTCCTTTGCGTTTTTCTGTGCAGAAAAAATTCGCATGGCAGAGCCATCAGAATTCGCATACCGCATACCGCTATGCGAATCGCATACAATGTATTTAATAGGAAATTCGCATGAGGTTTGGGCATGCGAATTTTCATGGGAATTCGCATAGAAACAATGGAAAAGCACACCAGCACTGCCATGGTTAAATTACCGCGGCGATTCGCACCGCACAAGTGGAAATGCAGCCTAAATGTTTACACATATTTACATTGCAAGTACTATAACACAGTGTATCATAGAAAGGTACTTGTTATGCAAATGGGTGTATTTAGTGCATGCATAAAGATATGGCAAACGGAGTATCCCCACAAATATGCAGGCGTCTTCCGTGAGTAATAAAGGGGTCATTACCAATAGAGGCAATGAGATCAAAGAACATTTTGGGAGGTGTGTGAGAGCAGGAGCTGCTGCTGGCGTCGTGGTAGCATGATTTTTTCCTGATTTTAGTGTCTGAAACATTTTAAAAAGACAATAAAATCCGGAAATAAGCATACTGCCTAGGGCAGGGGTGTCAAACCGGTCCTACGAGGGCCGAGCTCCTCACACATTTTTGACACAGCTCAAATAAATTGATGGGTCTGAATCAGGAAAGGTGTGGTCCATCAGGTAGAACACATTCCTCTCTTTCTCAGTGCATCCTAAACACTGGCATGGATCTGGCCCTCCAGGCCTGGAGTTCGACACCTGTGGCCTAGGGGGTTAATAAACCTCTGTTACATCAAGTTAAAGGAATACTGTCAATGCCCACGTGTTCTAAAATTACAATGTACAAATAATGTCTAAGTAGCTGTGTAAACATTTTCCTACTTTTCATGTTAAATATCAGAGGCATAAACTGTAATGTATTGAGAGGGGGATTTAGCTATATTGGGACAAATCAATTGCAGAAGGGGTGTCTGCTTCAATGCACAGCCAGTGTTGCATATCAGACTGCAGAAAGCAAATATCAAACATATCAAACTCAGAAAGCAAAAACAGTATGAAAAGCTGTGACAAAAGCTGTGAGCTTTCTCTCTCTCTCTCTCACAGAGTTACACACAGGGTTAACTGATCACGTAAACACATCTGATTGTGCAGAAACTCCTGCTAATGTGACCTGAACTGAAACACTGCTCTGAAATCATTACTGGGTGCATTACAATATAAATGCACAAGTTATGAATACAATGAAATGGCAGCTTTCAGAGCACATAAACTGAACTTTGGGAACTTATTATTTCTAAATTAATAATAATACTGTATGTGTGTGCAAAAGCAAATATGAGAACAGTATGGGTTAAAAAAAGTAGGAAAACACATTTTTATTGAATATTATGTCCATTTTATGCCGCTTTAAATGTTGTTCAGGAAAACATGTTGCTTTTACTTCAGCCCCAAACATTGCAGGGTATAAGATTAAACATTATTTCAGTTTGCTTGCTTTGTTTTTATGTGCACATTAAAGCAAACCTGAATCAAAATAAAAACCCAAAACTTATATTCTTGTATGTGTCGTATGGATAATGAATAGAACATTAGTAGCAAAGAAAAGAGTCTCATATTTTTATATTTTTATTTTTAGTTATATAACTTTATTTATAACATTGCATCATACTGCCACTGTCTTTTGAACTATAAAGCAGAGCAGAAATAATCACCCTTTGAACTTTCATGCAGTAAAACCTTATCTTGAGCTGTCTCTCATTGTTTCTTGGCTGTTTAAGTGCTTTAGAAAACAGGCTTGAAGTGTTTTTTTTTTGCTTTTTTTCTCCAACTCTTCCTGTACTGGAAACAGTAGTAGATTTGCTACTAATGTTGTATGTCTTAGCTCTGCTACACATACAATTCATTACCGCATTAGTTTATGTTCGTTTCAGGTTTGCTTTAAACTCTACTAGCCTATACATTTTCTAGATTAAACTGTCATAGTCAAGTGCCAAAGCATCATGCCAGTCAATGGGCTCGGTGTTAAGAATGGTTTACAGAGCCTTTTGCTTTGTGTAATGCTTTACCTCTGAAAGAAGGAAGGAAGGTGTAAGATTACGGACAGGATCATGGCAAGTTGGCAACAGCATTTTAGGGCACCATTGCCAAGTTTGCGATGAAATGCTATTTGAACTTATTGCCTGTTCATTGCTGGCTACGAAAAGAAAAGGAGGGATAATTTTTTAATACCATTAAATTAGAAAAAAAGACCTTTGCTGCACCCATCTATATTTGTGACACATTTATAATTAAAGTGAATTTTCTCTTTTAAAGCAAACCTAACAGGAGACTCAAAATGTGTTGCCTGTTTTAGGGGTATATTGATCAAAAACCAACACTGGGGAAACTGCTCTTTGCACTGGTTTTGATAAATGTGCCCCTTGGCTGTGAATCATATGATCAGTTGAGGGGCCACTGGAACTAATGATGGAGAGTTGAGTAAATATTGTATCTTAGAAAGCAGAAGCTGAGAGTAGAGAGTAGGGACACCAATAGCCAATTATAGTGTGGTATGTACTGGTCGTTGAAATGAAGTATGATAGAGTAATAAGCTATACTCACAAAGCAGGGTTAACTCAAAGGCAATCACTGTATAGGCAGGTGAGGAGATTAGACCTGACCCCACTCAGGACTAAGAATTTGCTCTCCCTTCCAGTGGTGGACTTAATATAGCGTAGTCTGGATACAGAGGCGCCAAAAGGATAAAAGTACCTAAAAAGTTTTTAAAACATGAAGAGGCAGTGGTAGACTTAACTCCTCCAAGCAGACACAAAAATTCCCAATGTGTTTGTCAAATACAGCAAGTTTATTTACATACTTCGGGGGACAATGCAACATGTTTTGCAGGCTTGTTCTCGCTTCATCAGGCAATAACAACGGAGCAATAGCATATGTGGTCAGTAGAAGAGCCAGGCACCTCTGCAAGGGTCTATGTCTAAAAGTATTAGAGGTAGAGGTTCAGCAGGTTAGTCAGGCAACTAGTATTGCTTAAAAGGAAAGAAATATGGCAGATTCCATATCCCTCTCACTTCAGTTGTCCTTCAAGTCACTGGCTTATTTTAATTTCAAGCGTGCCTTAAGAGATTGTTTAATGCAGATTGCAAGTGGGGGGCCGCCGCGGGAGGCTTTTGGAAGTCATGAGCTCGAGTGCTCCCGGAGACGGACTGTACTGCACATGCGTGAGTAAGGGGACCATGAGAGGAGCAGGAAGGCTGTAAAGGACTCAGCCTTCCCTCTCTATAACGCTTAACGTTAGCTTTAATGCCTTGCAGAAGCGGAATTTGTCTTTGAAACACTGTTCTAAATCCGAGGACACAAGTAAAATTTTTATCTGTGAACTAGAGTTACACTTTAAATCCATATTCAGTGTGAATAAAAAAACTACATAAATACTGTTTTTGGTTTTGTTACTAATTTGTGGTTAAGTTTTCTGTGCCATAGCATATTAGTACTGCGTTGCAGTTTTTTTTTTTTTCCATCTTTTTTTCAGTAAACAGTAAAACTACAAAAAAGCAATTATACTTTTCAGAACATCTGCAAAATATTTGCTGAGTATGAGAATGTTTGTGTAAAATATGCAGAACAGAGAGGAACATTTGCTATGCAGCAGCCTAATAACATTGTGTGTGCTGCAGAAAAAGACTTCACACCTTATCATAGTGTACAGATTGTCTTCTACTTCTTTACTCCCCCTCTGCACAAAATAATAATAAAAAAAGACTGGTTTGAATTTTTATGACCTAGGTAAACTGATTTATATACAGGATCTGCACAGAATTTCACAATAACTAGATGGAGGCGCAAAAAAACAATAAACCAATTAAAAACAGTTTAAAAAAGAGAGGTAGTCTCTCTCCTGTGGTGCTTGAGTACTGACCTGATGAAGTGGAAAATGCCATTGAAATGAGTTGTTTGGCCCTACTTTGTGCTATTAATAAACTCTTGAATCTCAGTTGAGATATATTGGCAGTTTTTTGCTGCTCTTGTAGTCTACTACACCTCTCCTTTTTTAGATGGGTTTTAATTGTTGTATTCAGTTTGACCACCTCCATCTCCCTATTGTTACTTAATAATCCTCTTTTGGGAGGCTGTATTTTTCGCATAGCTCTTTTTACCAGGACCTACCTAATTACCTGGAGTGTGACCTTTGAGGATTCTTGCAAGTGTAAATGGGCTGGGAATTCCTCTGTAAGCCTTATTGGTGGTTGCAGTTATTTTGCATAATCTGTAAAGTAGACTTCTGCATACCCCCTTCACATAGCAGTGGTGTCGGGCAATTACTCCATGAGGCAACAGCACAAAACAAGAAAAATGCCTGCAGCGTACCGTATGAAGATAAAATGTAGATTGCTTTATTGGTACTACATCCAAAAAGACAAGCTGACATGTTTCAGACACACAGGTATGAGCTATGACTAAGGACCTGTGTGTCTGAAACCCATCAGCTACCAAGCCTGTATTTTTGGCTGTACCAATAAAGCAATCTGGATTTTATCTTCATACAGTGTGCTGCGGGCATTTTTCTAGTTTTGTGCAGTTCTTTTGCTACCTGAGATTTGGGAATTACTCTCTTTACATTACTTATCCTGGTGTTTTAATATATTGCACTATTGGCTCCTGGTATTTTGTCTCTGTGTTTAATCAGCCCATGGATTGCCTTGACCCTGTACAGAATATCACAGGCTCTTATACCTGTGTTAGGCCTTGCCTACTGCTGCAAGGAGCCTTTTATACTACACAACCATCCCTAAAATGTACTCCCTTTTCCCACGTAACTAGAAACCATGGAGTGCCTGAGGGAACCTATGAGTTTGCTAGCACTAGGCTAATTTTTCTCACTATTATGATATATATAGCACAAACCCTTTTATTCCTGAATCCTGACTGTGTTGGCCAAATACCTTCTGCAACCACTGGCATCTGCAAACTGTTGCTAGCATTCACCAATGTCCCATAATATTCAGCATGACCTTTAAACCAGGGATGTCAAACTGGTCCTTCGAGGGCAGAGGTCCTCAAACATTTTTGACAAAGCTCAAATTAATTGATGGGTCTGAATCATAAAAGGAAGGGGGGGGGGGGTCCATCAGGTAGAACACATTCCTCTCTTTCTCCATCCTAAATACTGGCAATATATCTGCCCCTCCAGGCCTGGTGTTCGACACCTGTGATTTAAACCGAAGACTGGTTGGGTTGGAATGGCCAATAGGAATCAAGTTAGCCCCAGTGACTGTGTCCATGAAAGGATTCAGTGTTCACCTGTGACCTGGGCTATTAAACCGTGGAACGTGTGCCCATTGCCAAAACTTCTCAAACATTCCTTAATGCTACTAATCAATTAGAAGTACTTACTCAGGTTTGTTTATATATGATTTATAATTTTTCTCAGTTAAAATGAACATCTATTAGTATTGGTGGTGTTATTCAAATTATAAATAATTTGTATGTATTTCTACTTGTGTCACTAGTTGTCCTGATTGTACAGTATGTTGTACTGCTCATGCATCTATGCTCCTCATTGTTGTATGTTTTGCATGTTGTACAGTGCCAAGGAATATGTTGGTGCCCTATAAATGATAATAATAATAATAATTCTCATGGGGCCACCCAGTGGACAAATGGGGAGCCTCAGTGAGACATTCAAAGATGCTTCTACTTTGGCTCCCAGTTAGAAGAGTATGGGGCAGCATTGGTGGTGGTGACGGCGGGTCTTGTGAGCAGTGATGAAAGTCAGGTAAGTGCTAAGAGCTAGCTTGCTCTTGCAACAGGTGTGCACGCATCTCCCAGGGGAGCAAAGAAGCAGTGCCATGGTGCTGAAGGCAGCTCCACAGCACAAATGTCTTGCTCTCCATTGCTCAGAATGCAGCAGCATTGCTCCGGTGAATACCTAGCATCCCCCTGAGTTATACTCTTAAAGGGGTTCTGTGGACGGTTATAAAAACAAAAAACGGACACTTACCTGGGGTTTCTATTGGCCCCTTGCAGCTGTCATGTCCCACACCGTCCTCCTACGATCCTCCATTCTTTGCCGCCGATCCTGGTCTTATTATACGTCTAACTAGATGAATACTGCTTGCTCCCGCTCACGTCTCTGGGAGCTTACTGCGCGGGCGCAGTAGGAAAAAACCTCGTACTGCACCTGCGCAGTAAGCTCCCGGAAACGCGAGAGGGCGTGAGCACGGCCGCACAGCCGCAGTTCTATTAGCTGAATAATTAGACCGGGACCCGCATCGAATAACGGAGGATCGAAGGAGGACGGCGTGGGACATGACAGCTGCAGGAGGCTGATAGAAGCCCCAGGTAAGTGTTAGCTTTTTGTTTTTATTAGTCTCCACAGAACCCCTTTAATGCTGAATCATCTCTCAGGTGAAACTGGAAATTGAATTTGCTGGTTAATCCCGAACAATGTGAGGTAATAAGAAGCCTGCATGTTTTGAACTTTTCCTCACCCCCCAAATTGTGTATGCCCCACACTGTCCTGAGATCCATAATAGCCATGATGGCTATTGCTGTGTATTTGGCTTTTGGGTAATTCTGGAGATTTTTCCTTACCATTACTCATTTATAGCCATTCCCTAGAATAATTTTTCAGATTCTGACCAAAGTTGCCATTTGGAGGCAACATCTTATGACTAAGGTTTTTCCCTTGAAAACAAAAAAAATCAACCTCAACCTGGAAATGTTGTATGAAACCATGCCTGTCCAAACACATCATTCAGCCCAGCTTCCAGATGCTCCATTGTAGCGTACAACACACTTAAATTTGAGCTTACTTAACCTCTAAGGCAGCTTCTACTGACTTCGCAATATGCTTTTGACTTCCAGCCAATTAAGTTACTTGGTTCACTGCTTTTTTTTCCCCAAGAGCAATCAACCCTGATAGTGATGAGGCATTCAGTTTCCTGCCAGTAGCAAAGTTCTTGACCGACTGACAGCTTTGATTTCGAAAAGAGTCCTACGGGAGTCCCAAGGTGCCGGAGACACCACCGTAGGGCCATAGAGCCATTCTTGGAAAAATCCGCTCGGATCCCCTGCCAGCAATACTCCAGGCTCAAGACTGCCCCACCTCTGCCTGTTTGAATTAAATCTGGATAACTGAAGTTACATAAAGACTTCTTTGGTGGCTTAAGCTTTTTTTTTTTTTTTCTTTTCTGAAAAAGAGAGGGAAACAACGCTCTTGAGCCTAATCTCCTGCTGTGTCATCTCCGCTTTCCTGTTGCAAGGTAGTATTGATTTATTTCAGCTGGTTTATACCTGAATGTATCCATCACCTCTGCATACCCATTTTCCACACGGCATGTTTCAAGAGACATTCTAATTTAAATGCACTGCAGTAAAATGAGATTGACGTGTGGAGCTTCTCAGTTGACTATCAAATTCCTAACAGAAAAAAGACCATATTTTTTAAACCTGCAATGACAGCATAAAGCTGCTGAAAAGTGCACCTGTATATTTCCCCTGTAAGTGCAGTTTAGCTAAGTAGACTGCAAAGAATTTCAATTGTCTTTCTGTATTTTTATAACAACTCTATTACATAGTGATTTACAGAGAACTGATTGGAAAGTTGCCTAAGGCCTGGAACCCCCTAGCAGCACTTTTCTAAGCCCTTGGGATTTGAAAAGCTCTTGCTAATGCAATGCTGTGGTGTTTGTTTGTTTTTTAAATTACATCCATCAAGTGGGATCACACACATAGCATTATATTAGCAAGAGATTTTCAAATCACAAACACTATCGCTGCTAGTGGGTTCCAGGCGTTAGTCCTCCTTATTGTGTAAGAAACTGACAGTTTAAAGTCCCTAGACTCTCTACAAATGCATAACATTTTAACGAGCTGTATCACCAGACATACCTGTAATTATGCTTGAGTTTGTTATTCCACTGCTCTGGATCTTTACATGTTTCACTGGGAAGGTTGTCTTGCATAGCTCTCAGCTGGTGCTGAGATGGGAGTGATTACTTCTAACTGTGCATCATTCTGAACATGTGATATTCTTTCTTACCAGGGTTGCTCGTAAACTCTGCCAGTGCGGATCTATGCGTCGTAATCCGCAACTACGTATCGTAGTTCATAGACGAAGTTTAAAAACTTCACGTACGTATTTCCGCGTAGTCGTAGTACCGCCATTCGAAGCTTTGCCCGCTATGCGTAGTTGACGTATGTATTGCGAAGTCAACTACACGTGCGGTAACTGCGTCTATAGGGATCATTGCGCATGTGCAGAAATTTTATTACTCTTCTATACGTATACAATTCTGCATTGGAAGGTGGAATGTACGCATATATTAGTTCACCCATGCGCATATTTAGTGGATTATTGCGGAAATTGTTTTGCATAAGGGCATAAGCGTCCGCATACACTACGCTTCGCACTACGCGAAGCTTCCATATTTTAACGCGTAGTCTACGAAATGCAAAAGTAGCAAAGTTTCTGATTTCGAAGCCATAGTTTGCGGAGCGTAATAGCGTAGAACTACGTGTAGTTCCAGCGTAGCGAAGTTGGCTGACTACGACCATCCCTAATTCTTACTGTGAAATAATTGAGACATTGAAGTAACATCATCAAAGTTGAAGAGATGAAAAGAGATGCACAGAGGACCTATTTATAAAAATTGTAAAAAATGATTCTGAATAAATTTGTCTGTTACTGTAACATATTTGGATGACAATAATCTGTTATAAATTTGTCTGAAAGATTTGGAGAAATGATTGACTAGAGACATTTAAATTAGGTACTACTGGATCGGAAGTGTATGTTTTAATGGCCAGGAATGTTTTTTTTGTGTATTGACTGCACTGGTAAATAGACATTAAAGACGAATACTAAATAATAATATTAACAATAATAATAATAATAATACAGCTACAATACTGCACATGGCATTAGAAGGAACTCTCCCCCACACATCCATTCCTCATAGCCATTGCAGGCAGTTTTCAAGCTGGGAGACACAAAGTACATAAGAAGAACTAGAATTAGTTTGACTTTTATAAATAGCATTATAACTAACCTCCTTTGTTTTAAATACATAGCTATAGAAAATTGAAATTTTAGCCAGTACGTTTTCAGAATAGTTTAAATCCACTTGGAAGCATATTAAATAGGCAATTCTTAATGAATCAGAAATAATCAAAATGCATTAACTACATGGAATAGGCTTTGCTTTAATTAGTGTCAGTTAGTGTTAATTAGTGTTTGTTGAATATCTCTCTGTTCAATTATCTGGTCATTAGATTGAATAGGCCCAAATTGTTCGGGTGTATTAAACAGCAAAGTCATTAAGGTCAATGTGGGGAAATTTGGGTTCTTTCTGGACTGTGTAGAGCTTGTACAGCCTAAACATATATTTAAATAGGCATGCCAAGACTCCCGCTGTACTGCACAAGACAAGAAAAAAAGGATGGAGCTTTTTATGCCGTTGGCAAGGCCATTTTATGGGTTGTCAAGGAATTATGCAGGATTTTATACAGGCCTCTGAGTAAAGGCAGAGGAATCCAAGTGGGGCCCTGGGCGAAAAAATTGTCCATTTCATGGCTTCATTTCAACTGATATACAGGCCTCAGGCAGGGGCCGAGAAAGAGGCATGTTGTGAGATTTTTCTGACTAGCTCCAATACAGCAGTTGCTGAACTTTTTGAGTGCCATTTCTTTATGTGAATCAATGAGGGGGTTTATTTTAAGTTTAATTTATTGGGTACTTTTTGCAAGACTCTTTTTCATCAAACTCTGCAAATAACTTTTGCACCATCAACTGTGATGATGATGAGCACTAACCTAGACACCAGCAAGATGGAGGATAGGACCCTCCTGTAATTGAAAGGCCCTAGCCATTATGGGGAGCCTGTCTAGGCTATTGGGCACGAGAATGGTGCAATTTCCTAAAAAAAAAAAAGTTATGGCAACTGTAGACTGAAAGTGAAAGCTCACATTTGGGATTCAGTCACAAATGGCTTCTATAGCAATCATAAATGTTATATAGATTTTGCACTTAACCTCTTGCCGATCGCGTCACGCCGGTAGGCGTGGCCGCGGCGGCAGCCCCAGGACCGCCTAACGCCAATTGGGGCTCTGTTTTGCAGGAGATCGCGCGCAGGCTGCGCGCGCATCTCCTGCTTGGGGGGCGGAGCTCCGCCCCGCCTTCAGTCTCCGAGCAGCTATTGCCGGTCGGGAGACTGTTAGACGCCGTGATCGCCGTCTATTTACTCTGTGCAGCGCTGCGATCAGCAGCAGCACTGCACTGGGGACAGCCGTGTGACACGGCTGTCCCCCTGGGGGACAAGAGAGCGATCGGCTCTCATAGGCAGAAGCCTATGACAGCCGATCGCCGTAATTGGCCGGCTGTGGGGAGGGAGGGAGCGAGGAAGGGAAGGGATTTAAAGGAAGAGGGTTTTTTTTGTTAAAAGCGGCAACACAAATATTTATAAAAAAATAAAAATAAACATGGGGGGAGCTATCAGACCCCACCAACAGAGAGCTCTGTTGGTGGGGAGAAAAGGGGGGGGGGGAATCACTCGTGTGCTATGTTGTACGGCCCTGCAGCTTGGCCTTAAAGCTGCAGTGGCCTTTTAAACTAAAAATTGCCTGGTCACTAGGGGGGTTTAGCCCTGCAGTCCTCAAGAGGTTAAGAAGGATAACCCTTTAACCACTTAAGGACTGCAGCTTTAAAACCCCTTGAGACACTTTTTTTTCCATTCAGACCATTGCAGCTTTAACAGTTTATTGCTCGGTCATACAACCTACTATCTAAATGAATTTTACCTCCTTTTCTCGTCACTAATACAGCTTTCTTTTAGTGCTATTTGATTACTGCTGTGATTTTTAGTTTTTATTATATTCATCAAAAAAACATGAATTTTGTCAAAAAAAGATTTTTTTGTACTTTCTGTGCTGACATTTTTCAAATAAAGTAAAATTTCTATATACATTTTTGTCTAAATTTATTGTGCTACATGTCTTTTTTTTTTTTTTTGGGGGGGGGGGGGGGGGTAAAAGTTATAGCATTTACAAACTAGGGTGCAAAAAGTGAATTTCCCCAATTTGAAGCATCTCTGACTTTTCTGAGCACCTGTCATGTTTCATGAGGTGCTAAAATTCCAGGATAGTATAAATACCCCCAAATGACTCCATTTTGGAAAGAAAACATCCCAAAGTATTCACTAAGAGGCATGGTGAGTTCATATAAGATTTTAT
The DNA here is from genome assembly GCF_040937935.1 of Hyperolius riggenbachi. Classification (NCBI taxonomy): domain Eukaryota; kingdom Metazoa; phylum Chordata; class Amphibia; order Anura; family Hyperoliidae; genus Hyperolius; species Hyperolius riggenbachi. Next base: position 234,068,031 of record NC_090654.1, on the reverse strand, counting down.
TTTTTGTCACAAGTTAGCGTAAAATGACACTTTGTGACAAAAAAATAAAATGAAATTTTTTTTCCATTTCTGCTAACTTGTGACAAAAAAAAATTAAAGCTGCCACGGTCTCACCATGCCCCTCTCTGAATACTTTGGAGTGTCTACTTTCCAAAATGGGGTCATTTGTGGGGTGTGTTTACTGTCCTGGCATTTTGGGGAGTGCTAAATTGTAAGCACCCGTGTAAAGCCTAAATGTGCTCATAGGACGTTGGGCCCCTTAGTGCACCTAGGCTGCAAAAAAGTGTCACATGTGGTATCGCCGTACTCAGGAAAAATGGTATAATGTGTTTTGGGGTGTATTTTTACACATACCCATGCTGGGTGGTAGAAATATCTCTGTAAATGAGAATTGTTTTGATTTTTTTTTTACACACAATTGTCCATTTACAGATATATTTCTCCCACCCAGCATGGGTATGTGTAAAAATACACCCCAAAACACATTATACTACTTCTCCTGAGTACGGCGATACCACATGCGTGACACTTTTTTGCAGCCTAGGTGCGCTAAGGGGCCCAAAGTCCTATGAGTACCTTTAGGATTTCACAGGTCATTTTGAGGCATTTGGTTTCCAGACTACTCCTCACGGTTTAGGGCCCCTAAAATGCCAGGGCAGTATAGGAACCCCTCAAATGACCCCATTTTAGAAAGAGGACACTCCAAGGTATTCTGTTAGGAGTATGGTGAGTTCATAAAAGATTTTATTTTTTGTCACAAGTTAGCGGAAATTGATTTTTATTGTTTTTTTTTTCACAAAGTGTCATTTTCCACTAACTTGTGACAAAAAAATAAAATATTCTATGAACTCATCATACTCCTAGCAGAATACCTCGGGTGTCTTCTTTCTAAAATGGGGTCACTTGTGGGGTTCCTATATTGCCCTGGCATTTTAGGGACCCAAAACTGTGAGGAGTAGTCTGGAAACCAAATGCCTCAAAATGACTGTTCAGGGGTATAAGCATCTGCAAATTTTGATGACAGGTGGTCTATGAGGGGCCAAATTTTGTAGAACCGGTCATAAGCAGGGTGGCCTCTTAGATGACAGGTTGTATTGGCACTGAAGTGCAGGAAGCGCAGGATGTTCTTAAATTGTGACCTAGACACAGAGAACATGGGCATGTGATGTATTGGGTGCGTAGACCAATAAGACCGCAATTTATTCTTCTTGACTAGACCCATGTTAAGGAGAAGTCCCCAAAAATTTTAAGTTTGGAAACTTGGAGTGGTTTCCACCAAAAAGGCTGGGCATGGTAGCTTCTCGGATTGGCGGTTGCGTATTTTGTGGCATAACGGTTGGTCTCAGCCACAATTAAGTAGTAGAGATCCACTGTGCAGAACAGATGAAAAAAGTCTAGGGCCAATCCTAGATTCTGTCTCCACCTGGACCCCAGACTGGGCGGTGAAAGGGGGCAGTACGGGTGCGGCGGAACCAGGGGATTGCTAGCTTCTCTGGGAGACTATGGGTAATACGGGCCCATTTTGCTGGTGGCTGCAAGTGCAACTCGGGTCTTAATGCACATGCCACCGACCCAGTTTTTACTACCATGCTGGTGCTCGCCACTTCATCAGGGTCTACAGTAGTACTGGTGCTAGGTCCAGGAGATGCTACGCTGCTGGTGCATGCCTCACCAAGAAAACTCGGATCAACGCTAGCACCACTCTGCTGCCCTTGAGTCTGATCCTGTGGTCCAGTGACATGGGGTGTGGTACGCCTGGCTCTAGCCGCGATCTCAACCTCGTCATTGCTATCATTCAGAGAGCCACTACTGTTCACCGGTTCGTATTCTGACCCGGATGATTCATCGGATGAGGCTTCCCAATCGCATTCACCCCACTGGGCCAGAATCTCGGTGGCCTCTTCAGCGGAATACCCCTTTTTTGCCATGATGGACTGCTAAATTTAGGGGGTATTCCTCTGAGACTACCTAGGAAAAAGAGCACCTACCTAGCAAAAGGGAGTACTTGTGGAGTAGAAAGCTGTGGTCACTGAGTTTTGATTTAGTGTTTTTTGCAGTGATCAGAAAGAAAAAAGTCTGTCACTGCGATGGGGCAGGTGAGGGTTTGGCCACGTGATCAGAAGCCTGCAAGGGGCATATTAGGGCCTGATCTGATGGGTAGGAGTGCTAGGGGGTGACAGGTGGGGACAGGATGTGATTAATGGGTGTCTCAAGGGGTGATTAGAGGGGAGAATAGATGCAATCAATGCAATGGGGAGGTGATCGGAAGGGGGTCTGAGGAGGTTCTGAGGGTTTGGCCAAGTGATCAGGAGCCCACACGGGGCAAATTAGGGGCTGATCTGATGGATAGGTGTGCTAGGGGTTGACAGGAGGTGATTGATGGGTGTCTCAGGGTGTGATTAGAGGGTAGAATAGATGCAATCAAAGCACTGGGGAGGTGATCAGGGGGGGACTGAGGGAGATCTGAGGGTCTGGGTGGGTGATTGTGTGCCCACAAGGGGCAGATTAGGGTCTGATCTGATGGGTAGCAGTGACGGGTGGTGACGGGGTGATTGATAGATGATCACGGTGTGATTGGAGGGGACAATAGCTGCAAGCAATGCACTGGCAAGGTGATGGGGGGGGGGGGGGGATCTGAGGGTGTGGGCGGGTAATTGGCAGGGATGCTCATTGCTCATCCGGGTAACACGGATATCTGCCTCCCTCTTTCTCTTTCTCTCTCTCTCTCTCTCTCTCTCTCTCTCTCCTTCCCACCCTTGGCCTAGAATCTTCCAGACTTCAAAGTGCTGTCCTTTGCTGTGTGTGTGGTTGGTGGTATAGTGGTGAGCATAGCTGCTCTCCAAGCAGTTGACCTGGGTTGAATTCCCAGCCAAAGTATGTGAGCTTGCTTTTGACATACTACAATCCCTGGAAGGAGAGAGAGAGAGAGACAGAGAGACAGAGCGAGACAGAATCTAAAATGGTTAAAAAGACCATTTCCGAATATCTGAATCTGCCGGATACCCGAATTCAATTCGGATTTCAAAATTTCAAACTCGGATATCCGACCCGGATCGGATATCTGGGGATCCGGATCCAAATTAGTTCCAAGTAGTGAAAAGTGGTATCCGAGCAACACTGGTAATTGGGTGCCCGCAAGGGGAAGATTAGGGTATGATCTGATGGGTAGCGGTGACAGGGAGTGACTAGGTGATTGATAGGTGATCAGGGTGTTATTAGAGGGGATGCAAGCAATGCACTGGCGAGGTGATCAGGGGGGTCTGAGGGCAATCTGAGGGTGTGGGCGGGTAATTGGGTGCCCGCAAGGGGCAGAATAGGGTCTGATCTGATGGGTAGCAATGACAGGGGGTGTTTGATGGATGATCAGTGGATGATTAGAGGGGAGAACAGATGTAAACAATGCACTTGGGAGGTGATCTGAGGGCGGGTCTACGGACGATCTGAGGGTGTGGGCGCGTGATCAGGTGCCTGCAAGGGGCAGGTTAGGGTCTGATCTGATGGGTGGCATTGACGGGATGATTGACAGGTGATCAGAGGGTGATTACAGGGGAAAATAGATGTATACAGTACACAGGGGGGGGGGTCTGGGGAGGATCTGAGGGTGTGTGGGGGGGTGATCAGGAGCCCCAAGGGGGCATTTTAGGTCCTAATCTAAAATATAGCATTGTCAGATAGTGACAGGGGGTGATTGATGGGTGATTAGGGGGGTGATTGGGTGCAAACAGTGGTCTGAGGGGGTGATCAGTGGGGGTCTGAGGGGTGCTGTGGGCGATCAGGGGGCAGGGGGGACAGGATCAGTGTGCTTGTGTCATTACTACAAAGGCTGCCTCCTCCCCTGATGGTTGCTCGGTCACTGGGACCACCAGGGGATGAGGCAGCCTGTATAATGCACTTTGTTAGCTTGAAGTGTGTTTTACAACCTGCCGGCGCTACTAATTGGCCGGCGGGTGGCCCGGCTATTCAGTTTGTAACGCCGATCGGCGGCGGCACCTGGGGGAGCCACCCTGCCGACCTGCCGATGCCCATAGGTAGTGGGCAGTCGGCAAGTGGTTAAGCTGAGTCCAGCCATCAGATAAAAGCCACCCTAATTGATTGTTGTTTAGGGGGCTTGTGTGTGTGTGTGTGTAGGGGGGGGGTTAGGTTTTATGCTTCTGTTGAGCTCTGTTGCATACCACCAAAACAAAGCAGCACTGACGAGACCGCTCCATATCTTACCACCCTAGCAGACAACAGACACACATTTGGGGGTCGATTCATCAAGCAGAAAACAGCTGGCTTTACTGAGTGCTTAGGAAAATGTCAATTCATAAAAGCTGTTACCGCATGGAAAGCTGAAATTACCGAGCAGTGAGGTAAATTACCGACTTGTGCAGGTAAATACCTCAACAAATGCCAATTCTAGGGATGATCATTCGGATTTTGCGGAATTGAAATTTCAGAATTTCCGATCAGAAATCTGATTTTCCAATCGGAAAACGGAACTCAGAAATTAGATTTTTGCAGAAATACTGCATTACTGCAATTTAGTCATTTTAGCCCAATAACAAAACTCGAAATCAATGGACCAATTAGAGAATGCAGAAACAATTCAGAAGTATTTGGCCAATCAGAGAATGCAAAGAAATAAGCAAAAAAACAAAAAAAAAACACTACTCGGAAATTGGAAATCCGAACTTGGAAATCTGATTTCTGTAGAAATACTGCATTACCACAACTCAGTAATTTTAGCCCAATCACAGAACTCAGAAGCATTGGACCAATCAGAGAATGCAGAATCAACTCGGAAGTATTTGGCCAATCAGAGAAAGCAAAAAATGACACCCCCCCCCCCCTCCCAAAAAAAAAAAATACTCGGAAATCGGAAACTGATTGGAAATCTGTGGAATCGGTAATCGGCATTGGTGGAAATGAGAATGTCTGCAGAATCAGAAATCAACATTTCTGACCATCCCTATATTTAACATTGAGTCTCAAGCAACCAGAAAGCACAATTATCCAGCATCAGCTGATCCTTATTGGTGCTGGATACCCAAGACCCTACTGTCATATCCTGGTCCCGATTTGATTCGGGGGACTCAAGCACTGCAACATAAATATGCAGAACATTTTACGCATTAATTCCTCTGTAGATTCTTATAACAGGAACTCCTCTATGCGTACATTCCCCTTTCCAATACGTAAATTTGTAAGTATACAGTCGCATGCAGAAAATTAGACGCGAGTAACACATTCTTACTTGACTACACAATACACATGTTAACTACGCATAGTGAGCGTAAGCTACGCGTAGCGTTACTTCGCTAAGCGCAAATTCCTAAGCATACTTTTAAAACTACACCTACGAACTACGATGCGTAGATGCGAACTACGATGCGTAAATTCGCACTGGCGTAGTTTCTGCTCATCCCTGGCTCTATCACACCACCATACTGACTAGTGTAAGCCATGGGTTAATATTGCTAGTCATTAAGTGGTTAAAATGACATTTTAAGTAGTGAATACTATTCACAACCAGTTTTACAATGCAGCAATAGCAATAGTTTTTTCTAACTTTTATGTTTATTCTGTGTCCTTGAAGCCCACTGTCATTAATATGCAAATACCCGCTTTCTGAATTTCTCTATTTGTCATCTGAGCGCTTAGTGCCTATACAATGTCAAGGCTTTACAATGGGTTTCATTGCTATATAGCATGTAGGCAGGGAGCGTGGCTATGCTTCTCCAACCTGAAAACTACTGTCTCTATAGTTTCTTCTGCCATTATGCTCATACTGCAGCAAGAACAACTTTTACAATAAAAACGTCAGGCTCCCAACAGTAGCTATACTGCATAGAACTTCTGCCTATAACAATGCTGAGCTTAGAACAATGGATAAGAATTTTAAGCTTAAGGTTGAAAGCAGATGGTGAGCCAAGCAAGTAGACTAGAAACGATTCAAATGAAAGATGAGAAGAAAGTCATTTGTTTTCATTGGTTTAGTTGCTGCAGTGCATTGATGAATATGCGTATAGGAAAGAGGTAGAAAAAGGTGAAGAGTTGAATTTGACTTTCTTCGACTGTAAGAAAGAACAGGCATGTTAGAGATATGCTTGTCATCCAAAATTAGGAACATGTGCTACTACCAGGAACATGGCGAAGCAGAGGCAACAAAGGCTCTGGCCTCTGGATACAGTGCAGTGGTTGACACAGAGCGAGGGGTCCAGTTTATTTCCTTCCTATCTTGGGGCTTCTCCTTTGCTGTGTCTGCCATCCTTTCTCCACTTTAGCCACCCACTCTCTGCTCCATGGACTCCCAACTCCTCCTGCATGCTCTTTATTATATGCAACGTGCAAGAGAATGAGACAGGCAGAGAGTGGCCTGTTGCAGCAAAGGATGAAGAGCATAGATGTTGCTGAAGGTAGTAAAACTCAAGTTTCAGCACAACTCTGATCATTTGATGAGGAGGATGTGAGGTAACAATACTGGTGGAGCAAAGTAGGGGCTGGAGGAGAGAAAAGGCACATACACATGCCTGATTCCTTCAAACGATGGGTAATCAGACCCGCCCAAGGAGCGGCTGTTCTGCCGACCATTTCCCTGTGTGTAGTCTATAGCCCAGCTGATAAGGCTGCTGATAGACTGATCCGCCGAGTAGATCATTCAAAATCAGCCTGCCGACAGCCTGTACACACGGGCAAACTGTCGGCAGAACGGCCGCCCGGTGAGTGGGTCTGACGACCCATCATTTGAAGGAATCAGGCGTGTGTATGTTCCTAAAGAGAGGAAAGAAGGTGTGCCCCTGTCCCCACCAGAGATAACAAATCTTATTCAGAGGATACCTGAAGTGACATGGAACCTGATAAACATAGGTACATATAGTACTAGTCCTACTAAAGGCCCATACACACGTCTGATTTTTGCGAACGACAGGTCGTTTGAACGTCCGTCGTTCAGTCGTCCGCCCGCCAAATCGGGCGTGTGTACAGACTGTCGTTCGCGTGATAAGACTGAGTTTGAGCGATCCGCCCGGCGGATCGCTCAAACTCAGTCTTATCACGCAAACGACAGTCTGTACACACGCCCGATTTGGCGGGCGGACGACTGAACGACGGGACGTTCAAACGACCCGTCGTTCGAAAAAATCAGACGTGTGTATGGGCCTTAAGAAACTGTCTAAAGTCCCTTTCTGTTTTCCTGTACAACAAGTGTTAAAAAAACTAGTTCTGTTTTTTATGCAAATGAGGCAAACAAAAAGCCTGATATCCTGAAAAGTAAATAGGCAAATCACAAAATTACTAAACAAAGCAGATTTTACATCAGACTGTCATGGCTGATGTTTAGAATTCAGTCTTAAGACACCCAAGTAGAGTTGGGCCGAACCTCCGATTTTCGGTTCGCGAACCGGGTTCGCGAACTTTCGCGAAAGGTTCGGTTCGCGTTAAAGTTCGCGAACCGCAATAGACTTCAATGGGGATGCGAACTTTGAAAAAAAAAAATAATTATGCTGGCCACAAAAGTGATGGAAAAGATGTTTCAAGGGGTCTAACACCTGGAGGGGGGGATGGCGGAGTGGGATACATGCCAAAAGTCCCCGGGAAAAATCTGGATTTGACGCAAAGCAGCGTTTTAAGGGCAGAAATCACATTGAATGCTAAATGACAGGCCTAAAGTGCTTTAAAACATCTTGCATGTGTATACATCAATCAGGTAGTGTAATTAAGGTACTGCTTCACACTGACACACCAAACTCATCGTGTAACGCACCGCAAACAGCTGTTTGTGTAGTGACGGCCGTGCTTTACTGGTGCGCACCATGGCGAGAGTGCAGGTTTTGGTGGCTTTACAACCCATATGGTCACCTGGCTGATGTAGCTGAATGACAGAACAGTGACTGTCCAGCTGATCAAATTTGGTCTGACCACAATGAGGCAACGACCTTATTATCGTGGGTGTGCCCCCCGAGACACTCATCTAGGCGCCGGTCATTGCTCCATTGTGATACGCAAGCCCCTTCACCACGGCAAGGTAATGATCACGAAGGGGAATGGGCGCATGTACATGCCTTTTCTTTTGTTGTTGCAGCTGCCCGCAGTGCAGCCAGAAAAATTAGGCAGTCATGTACACGCACCCGAAAAATTATTACAGCGGCCGCTGCTAGCAGCGGCCTAAAAAATTCAGCAATCCGCCTGGAGTCCCGGTATGCAGTGGCGGGTTCACTAAACAGAACAGGTATGCAGTGGCGGGTCCACTGAACAGAACAGGTATGCAGTGGCGGGTTCACTAAACAGAACAGGTATACAGTGGCGGTTCACTAAACAGAACAGGTATGCAGTGGCGGGTCCACTGAACAGAACAGGTATGCAGTGGCGGGTTCACTAAACAGAACAGGTATGCAGTGGCGGGTCCACTGAACAGAACACGTATGCAGTGGTGGGTTCACTAAACAGAACAGGTATGCAGTGGCGGGTCCACTGAACAGAACAGGTATGCAGTGGCGGGTTCACTAAACAGAACAGGTATGCAGTGGCGGGTCCACTGAACAGAACAGGTATGCAGTGGCGGGTTCACTAAACAGAACAGGTATACAGTGGCGGTTCACTAAACAGAACAGGTATGCAGTGGCGGGTCCACTGAACAGAACAGGTATGCAGTGGCGGGTTCACTTAACTGCACAGGTATGCGCACTGATGCGGTGGGTTCACTGAACAGAACAGGTATGCAGTGGCGGGTTCACTAAACAGAACAGGTATACAGTGGCGGTTCACTAAACAGAACAGGTATGCAGTGGCGGGTTCACTTAACTGCACAGGTATGCGCACTGATGCGGTGGGTTCACTGAACAGAACAGGTATGCAGTGGCGGGTTCACTAAACAGAACAGGTATACAGTGGCGGTTCACTAAACAGAACAGGTATGCAGTGGCGGGTCCACTGAACAGAACAGGTATGCAGTGGCGGTTCACTAAACAGAACAGGTATGCAGTGGTGGGTCCACTGAACAGAACAGGTATGCAGTGGCGGGTTCACTTAACTGCACAGGTATGCGCACTGATGCGGTGGGTCCACTGAACAGAACAGGTATGCAGTGGCGGGTTCACTAAACAGAACAGGTATACAGTGGCGGTTCACTAAACAGAACAGGTATGCAGTGGCGGGTCCACTGAACAGAACAGGTATGCAGTGGCGGGTTCACTTAACTGCACAGGTATGCGCACTGATGCGGTGGGTTCACTGAACAGAACAGGTATGCAGTGGCGGGTTCACTAAACAGAACAGGTATACAGTGGCGGTTCACTAAACAGAACAGGTATGCAGTGGCGGGTCCACTGAACAGAACAGGTATGCAGTGGCGGTTCACTAAACAGAACAGGTATGCAGTGGCGGGTCCACTGAACAGAACAGGTATGCAGTGGTGGGTTCACAGCACAGGTATGCAGTGGTGGGTTCACAGCACAGGTATGCAGTGGTGGGTTCACAGCACAGGTATGCAGTGGTGGGTTCAATGAACAGGTATACAGTGGCGGGTCCACTGAACAGAACAGGTATGCAGTGGTGGGTTCACAGCACAGGTATGCAGTGGTGGATTCACAGCACAGGTATGCAGTGGTGGGTTCACAGAACAGGTATGCAGCCAGACAGGAACAAGCTAAGCCTAACTAATCTTTCCCTGAGAGACAGTCTGCAGCAGCTCGCCCTACTCTGACTAATGCAGGCACACGAGTGGCCGTAATGGCCGCCGCTGCCTGCCTTATATAAGGGGGGGTGGGGCTCCAGGGGCTAGTGTAGCCTAATTGGCTACACTGGGCCTGCTGACTGTGATGTAGAGGGTCAAAGTTGACCCTCCATGTGCATTATGGGGCGAACCGAACTTCCGCAAAGGTTCGCCTGCAGGACGCGAACGCGAACCACTGAAGTTCGCATGGAACCGTTCGCAGGCGAACCGTTCGGCCCAACTCTACACCCAAGGTGAAAATAAACGAATGAATTAAACTATTGTACCTATCCTCCTCCTAAAAATGACTTTTTAAGATATTCCAGTTTTATTTTATAATTAAATCTGCTCTTTAAGTTTTTACTGTTTTAGTGTTTTCGCTCAATGACTCATTCATTATAGTATGCTTGAGCTAAAATCTATGAACAATTTTTTGAAAAAGAAAAATGCCATCTCTTCTATAATTTCCTACTCTCAACTGTAATTTATTTTGTAAAACACAAATGTCAAATCTGGACAAATCCAACTCTACAAATGCAACAAGTTTTTACTTCTCATACTGTACTGGTTAAGAGTTAAATAAAATATATGCCACTCTCGTTGTGTAATTAAATGTAATAAGTCCTATTAAACACAAATAAAAATGATACCAAATAATGAACAGAGATAATATTGCATTGCCTAGCTGATTTTATAGCCACAAACTTAAAGAAATCACTTGTAAATGCCTGATTCTTTAAAGCTCTAATCTTACATTATCTCCTATTCCTTATTTTAAAAAGGTCAAAGTCAACTAAGATATACAGTAAAGCTTTCTTATTTCTGTGCTCAGCTGCAAAGAAAAAAAATTGCATGTCCAATCGTATATTTTACACACATTCTATGACAAACCAACAAAGCAGGAAAAATACTTTTTTTAAGCCTCCAAGAATACATTTAAGAAAATAGATAATGTCAAGGTCATCTTGGTAATGGCAAGTTCTGTAAATAAAATTGTCTTTAATATCCGGTCTTTAGCCGGCCACGTACTTGCTACATTTTTGGAATATGAAATTGAGACATATTTAGAGACAAAATCTATTTCAGTTTTATTGTGTGCTGCCAAGATGAATTAATGGTAGGTTTGTTTTGATGGGTGACAAGGGATGTAGCATATTTGGACTCTGCTAAAGCATTTGACAAGGTTCTACATGAATAAAAAGTCTACTGGGTAGAAAAAAAATTCCCTTATGGATAAGTGTTCCTGGCTTTATGGCATTTATTTTCAGGGGACTGCAGATGCATGGTCATGTATGAACTATTCTACTTGAATGTATATGCATGCCATCCTCTTGGTGTCCTTATGCTTTTGGAATGGAAAGCAACATCCTCACAATACTAAGCAAACTTTGCTATAGTGATGTCATAGCTGATGTTGAAAGCATCCGCACTAGCTCAAACATAAGAGGGAAGTGTGTGAACTGCAATTTTTAAAGGCAAATGCCATAAAAGTCATATCGATCCTCGATTATTACAAAATATGTGTAGAGAATTCAGATTAATGGTTCCTACTCTGAATGGGTGGGGGAGGAGGCAGGGATGTCAAACTCCAGTCCCCAAGAGCTGAGGTCCTCAGGCTCACACATTTTAGACACCGCTCAATTAATTGGTGGGACTGATTCTAGAAACATGTGGACATCGAGTAAAATACATGCCTTCATTTCTCAGTCCATCGTAAACACTGACATGGCTATGGCCTTCAAGGACTACAGTTTGACACCCCTGGTCTAAAGTTGTACTTGGTGTTCCATTCTGAGGCCACTACTTTTTTATATTTTATAGTGGGAAAAATTACTCCAGAAATTAGAGCCTTGAGCTACCTTCATTTTAATGTAAAATAAATATTAATAAAATATATATATTTAACTGTTGCTAAATGAGTGTTCTTTTCTTTGTATTCAAAAGCTATCATACTGTTAATTCTTTATAAGATACAAAATACTTTTTATTTTTTCATTTTATTTTCCCAGAATTCCATGAGTTCTATTATGCTTTGAGTGCCTTTTTTATTATCTCTATAAAACATTTCATTTTTCTTTTTTCTTTTTTTGTAATGCAATGTAACCAAACATAGCTCTGTTTGACTATAAAAATGCATGTTTAAAAAGCACAGGAGGATGCTGGATACAAAAAAGCAGTAATTTATTTCATAAACATTGTAGGAGGACAAACATACATTAAATATTATCTGAAGATGCAAGTCACTTTCTAAAAAAATATATATATTTATTTCCTCCATGCTGAAAATCAAATATCAGTAAAATGTTAGCATGCCATGTGAACCTGAATGTACATCTGGCCTCCGTTCAAAAGCTTCTTCTCTGCTTGCCACCAAGTTTGATTAAACACCTCTCGGCCACAGATGGGTTTTCATTCCAGAGGCTATAAATTGTAGTCTCTTTTTGGCTTGATCCCATCAGTAAGGTGGAAAAAATGTTCCTTGTACTTACTGTAACCTATAATGGAATGGATCGAAAGCTTGGTTTATTTTTTATGACCTATAGCTAAGCAAACAAAAGATTCACATAAATAAATGCATTATGCTACACAATTGGGGAATTGCTCATTGGATGAAGTAGTCAGGGCTACCATACTGCTAAGTGGAGTATTTGCTCCATTTCTAAACCTTTTATTTCTGATTTACAATTTCTACTCATACTATCAGGACTTCTCATGTTTCTGACTTTCTCTAGAACTCCCTCCTTTACATTTTCTGATATTAGTTGGAGCACCAAGATTCCAAGGCTCAATACATTTCCTTACAGAAAGGTGCATCTAAATTTACAGCATCTCACTACAAGTGAAACAAAAGTTTGCCTTCTTAAAATAGAAGGGATTTGTGATAATTCAGGTTAGAGTGAGCATTTCATGTCTCCCACAATTCATCACTGCTGAATATGCAAATCATCCTTTGTTGTCTCTGTAAGCTAACCACACCTCCAGAGCCGCTGGAATGCAATGATGTGTCAGCTTGTTAAAATTACAGAGCCACACTAATCCAACATGCATACAGACTGTTTCCGATTGGCCGGTCCTCATCAGTGCATAAAATGGATTAATGTGCCTCTGTGGGGTAGGACTTAAAACACCCAGGGCAATATGCAATTCACTTTTTCTCCTAGGTGATATTTTCACAGCTTGTAAATAAAATGCCTTTTACACCACCAGCAAGTAAACAAATGTTCAAAATAATTTTGACAGAACTTTTTCACCTACTTTTTGGTACTTTTTCAGTTGCATAGTCCTAAAAAGTTATTTTAAATTGAAGATGGAAATTAATCTTCTAGGAGTGTAACGATCGGTGAAGCACAGAGAGGATCTGATTACCGGTGATCTGCAGTATCACTGGGAATACAGATGTATACCAGATTATAAGTGATCTGCAGTATCACCGATAAACCGATATACTAGCTAACCTCTGTACCTGAGTAGAGTGTGGTGTTTGGTGTAACAGTAACACTTAGAGGAGTAGGCCTCAGTGCAGCAAGGAGTACTGCACAGATTCCTTCCGCAGACCTGAGCTCTCCAAGACGGGAGGAGTCAGACTGACAGTAGGAAGGATAGTCTGAGAGTGACACTCAGGAGGAGATGTCACTGACAGGACGAGGAACCGCCTCCAAGCGTAAGGTCGGTTCTCGAGGTCGGACAAGCCAGGTCGTACACACACGGACAGACAAAGTACAGGATCATAAGGCAGAGGCGGAGTCTAGGTACAGGCAGGGTTCGGCAACAGGGTATCAGAAATATCGAGGTACAAGATCAGGAGGCAGAAGCAGAGTCTAAGGACGAGCCGGGGTTCGGCAACAGAGTATCAGAAATATCGAGGTACAAGATCAGAGTTCAGGAGGATAGTCAGGCAAGCAGGAAGTCATAACAGATAATCACAATCAAACTAGTACTTTAGCTATCAACAGAATCTAGCTAAGTGTAGGATTACAGCTCCAGCTGGTCCCGGTACACTTACGGATCTGACTACGGATCTGGGTGCTCCCACATGTGTGATCGCACGCCAGACAAAGCGCAAGTGAACAGCCAGTGGTATATATACACAAGGACCTTTCCAGGACCTCCCTAATTGCTGGACCAATGAGAGTGGTGGAAAATGTCAGCTGACCCGCCTGGTCAGCTGACTCCCTTCTGGCTGTTATTTAAGCTCAGCCTCTGTGCGCGCGCGCGTGTCACTCTGAATCTAGGTGGACTATCAGTCCCAGCCACACCAGTACTGTCTTGCAATGTATCTAGTGAACTGAGTGCGGGAGCCGCCTTCAATGCGGATTCCGCCGTTCCCAATGCGGATTCCGCCGCTCCCAATGCGGATTCCGCCGCTCTGCCTATGCGGCATGCGGCGGTTTTTCCGCTTTGTGACGCAATGTTGGACGCGGAAACAGCCGCCTCACTTTGAGAGACAGCGGCTTTTCCGCGTTTCATCACAAGGAGAAAACACTGGTGAAAAAGTGAATTGCATATGGGCCCCAGAATTACAGACTATCCAGCAAGCTCCAGGTAGAACCAAAACTACTAGGAGTGTGTAAGGGGCTACAAAGGACTAAAAGAGGAAGTTTTGGTCCTTTGTAGCCCCTCACACAAAGCGCACATGAGAGGATGTTTCCAAAAATACATAATTTGGCACTACAACTTACAATAGATCAGGGCTGCCCAATATGTCGATCGCGATCTACCGGTAGATCGCGACCAGCCTTCTCGGTAGATCACGGCCTCTCGGCCGCATCTTGTTAAATGTTGCGGCCGGCAGCTCATCATGTTTAGCTGCAGGCCGCTGGCCAATAAGGATGCAGAGGAGGAGAGGCGGCGGGAAGAGAGAGGCGGCGCGGCCGCTACATCATGGCTGGGGGCAGCAGCGGGCAGCTTGCGACGTGCGTGCTTGTAACGTGCCCGCCACCGCCCCCAGTCATGACATAGCAGCTGCGCCACCTCTCTCCTCCCTCCTCCCTCTCTCCTCGCCGCCTCTCCTCCCCTGCATCCTTTTTGGCCAGCAGCCTTAGCCCGCCAGAGCATTTCAGGAGTCCAGGACCCTCAGCCGCCGGATTGAGGTAGCTACTACCTCCTATACTGGCACATATACCTGGCTAACCTATACTGCAGGCACACATACTTTGCTATCCTATGCTGCAGGCACATATACCTGGCTATCCTATGCTGCAGGCACATATACCTTGCTATCGTATGCTGCAGGCACATATACCTGGCTAACCTATGCTGCAGGCACATATACCTGGCTATCTTATGCTGCAGGCACATATACCTGGCTATCCTATGCTGCAGGCGCATATACCTGGCTAACTTATGCTGCAGGCACATATACCTGGCTATCCTATGCTGCAGGCACATATGCCTGGCTATCCTATGCTGCAGGCACATATACCTGGCTAACCTATGCTGCAGGCAAATATACCTGGCTAACCTATGCTGCAGTGCAGACACAAATACCTGGCTATCCTATGCTGCAGGCACATATAACTAGCTAATCTATAATGGGGTGGGGGGGGGGGCGTTCTTAGCTTAGCATTTGAGGCGTTGGTAGATCTCCTGGCCTTGGCAAATTTTAAAGTAGCTCGCGAGCCGAAAAAGTGTGGGCACCCCTGCAATAGATTATATAGCTGCTGAAACCAGTAGTTATTTATCATGGTATATATACTTTTCAAGGTACAGTGAGCCATGACAAAAGTCATAGAAACTTGAAGGCTCTATATTTTTAAAAACATGACAGGCTGTTACTAGGAAAATTTGTACTCCCCTCCCCCCCGCCTTTTTCATGGATAAGTCTAGGAATATCCAGCTCTATCCCTGGGCAATACTGTGAATTGCAAATGTTTTTATAGGTCACCTTGGATAGCTGTTATACTCACCAGTCCTGTAGTCCAGTGCAGGCTTCTCAGCACGCCATCCCAGTAGACCTCCAGTAGGAGCATGGATGCCATCCCTTGTCCATGGCTGTGAATGCACGTGTCTCCTCACAGTTGTTATTGCAGTGGCAGGGTTGGTACTCCGGCACTGGCGTAAAGGCCAGGGTATTTAAACCCAGGCCACTCAGTGCTGTCTCATCATTGGCAGTCATGGCGTGTTACCACACCACTCGTGAATCTTGTCACATCAGCCCTGCTCAGTCAGTCCTGTTACATCAGCCCTGCTCAGTCAATCCTGTCACATCAGGTCAGTCAATACAGTCATCAAGTCCAATTAGTCCTGTCCTTCAGTCCTGTCAAACCAATCCTGCTATTCAGTCCTGACATCAGTCCGTCCTTCTTTCGTTATCACAGAGTTGACCCCTTCTGTTCTTCTCATCACTGGTGGGGCAGCCCTGGGGGCCGTTACCTGGTGGGCACTAGGCAGCAAAGTAATCCATCACCTGCTAGGGGTGACGGCCCATCGTACCTTTTTGGGTGCACTGGTGAAGACCCGTGCCCACTTAGACTCCATGCCCTAGGGGTGCCCACGGCAATCACTGGTGCTGAGATCAATAGAACCTTGACAATAGCTCTTAGTCCTTGGGTCTCTGTTTGGTGAGAACTTTTTGACGTGACCTCTCACTTTTTTTTAATTTGTAGTCAGTCACATTATATTATGAAATCCTTTTGCGAGATCATACAGATGTAACTAAACATATTCACTTTATAACATCCTGCATAATATGTCTCTTCTGACGTAGTTACAGGTAATGACTTACAGCTTCACTTGCAAGAGCACCTACTAGTGAAATATTGTATTGTGGTTGTAAAATAACAGATCTGATGATATTCTATGTATGTTTCCAATGAGATATAGATGGACTTTATCCCTCTAAGTAATTGCTTTTTAGCAGCTATCAGGACGGAAACCGCTCAACAATACTACTTGGAAGTTGGAATCTGAAGGAATTATCCTTTTAAACTGAGAAATTCCTTTATATATTTATATGGTATTGTAGAGAAAGGCATGAAAGGCAAATGCTTAGTATATGTTATTTCACCACTGACAATACAATGATGTTTTAAATTAAACTAAAGCAAAAGTATTGACAAGTAAAATGTGCTTTGAAGTACTTGTCTTAATGTGTTATTTTGTGCATTAGATAGTTAAGCAGGCAAACTTTTGCATTAATCCATTTATGAGAGAGCCAAATTTTCCATTAGTTATTCTGAAACTATGTATCTTTAATGTAAATGTAAAGATAACTCCTTAACCTTTTACACACACAAACAACTGAACAACCGTTTACAAGTGGAATTTAGAGATATAATCTGTGTGTATGACCATGCAGTACAGCATGCAAGCTCTTTTGCCCTACATGTGATTCCAATTTCCGACTTTGATGCGATTTTAAATGCGATTCCGTTTTTAATGCGTTTAAAAAAAAAAACCCTGCAAGCCTCTTGCACTCTGCAAATCCGATTTCCGATTCCAGTTTGCATTTCCGATTTTAGCTGGAAGCTATAAACAAGAGAAGAAAAATGGGAAACAAAAGCAGAATTCAGGACCTATTTAAAATTGGAAATTGGAATCTCACGTAAAATTGCATCAAAATCGCAAATTGGAACTGCATGTTGTGTGCAAGAGGCCACATGCTGCATTTTTTTCTGTGTTTTTCTTCGAGTGTTGTTAGCATCCAGTGAAAATTATAATCTCAAATCTAAATCGGAAATATATTGTGATTTGCAGTTTGGACGGAGCCTGACATTGGTTTGGGCAT
The DNA here is from genome assembly GCF_040937935.1 of Hyperolius riggenbachi. NCBI lineage: Eukaryota > Metazoa > Chordata > Amphibia > Anura > Hyperoliidae > Hyperolius > Hyperolius riggenbachi. The sequence goes on along the minus strand of NC_090654.1, from coordinate 234,050,614 downwards.
CAATTATTTTGTAACCAAACATTTTCCCCACACTGATAAAATTATTAGCTAAAAGCCAGCAAATGTTGTGACTTCAGTATTCTTTATTATTAAGAAATAATATTATATAATTATTAAGTAGGCATTAGCTTTTGAATTCAAGTTCTGAGTTTCAAATGAGACAGAACCTTTACATATGCAGGCTGTGGGAGGGGGGTAATGCACCCTTGCCGCTGCCTCTGGCCACTACGTCCATGGCTCATTCCATGAGTCCATTACTTCCTTCTTCTAAGCTGGAAGGAGAAAGTAGTGGAGTGATGTGGAATTCAATAAGCGCAGTGGCTAGAGGTGGTGACAGGAGTGCGTTAACCCCCTTAACCCTTTCGGGACCGGCTTCCTAACCCCCCTTAAGGACCAGGCGATTCTGCATGGGAGGGGCACATTTGGGGGGGTCAGGCAGCCGGATCCCTGGTAGGGCTAGCTGGGCATGGTGTCCCTCTTTTAGCCAGATGTCCCCCCTGTAGCCAGCAGCCTTTACTCACCTCCCAGGTTCCAGTGATGAGCAGCTGTGGACCCCTCCACTCTGGCCGGCATCCCCGCTCATACTGACGTTAGGTTCGGGGGGTGACATCATCAAGTCGGGACCCGACACTTATGTCAGAGCAAGCGGGGATGCCAGCCAGAGCGGAGGGGAGTGACGATCGCTGGGGGAACGCCAGGAAGGTGAGTGGATCCTCTTCTTCCCCGCTACTGCCACAGCTCTAATGGTGATGACTGCAATCCGCCGCCGACCGTAGTAATCACATGATCAGGAGCCATACACGATGGCTCCTGATTACTGAGGGGAGATGTCAGCTGTCATATGACGGCTTAATCTCCCCTCTCGGTTGCGCACGATCGCGTCGGGAGTGGAAATGGCAGGCGGCATAAATTCTACGCCACATCAGGCTTATACAGCCACAAGTGTGGCGTAGGATTTACCTATGGCGGTCCGCAAAAGGTTAAGCATATGTAAAGGCTGTGTTCAGGGTTGCCAACTCATCCCTTTAAATACTGACACATCTAAGTTATACAGGTTCTGGGGCTTCTCACAGATAATCAGTGCCTAAACTGCATCTAACTAGCCACAAGACATGCATAATTCATAAGCATCCATAGTTAAAGGGTTGAGTTGGCAACACTGGCTGTGTTATATTTGACAGATAATCAAAACACAGTGTTGCGCCTATTGGTAAGTCAGCAGCTAGACCTAGAGTGGGGTTATCCCAATGCCCCTGATGAGGTAAATATAATGAAATGGTACGTGGTCAGCGCTAGGTAAGAAATAGATTTCAACTTTAATCAATTGATTTGTGTAATACAATGCATACAATTACATAAAGTGAATGATAATATATCTACACACACACTGACACGCACCAGTCACACCCACTACCCTGCTGCAGCAGTTAAATAATCATAAGTGTGAAGTGGATTTTTTTACCTTATCTATCTTCAGCATTAAAATCCAAGTTGTTTCGCCAGATCCCCATGGCAGAACGAGTGTCAGGCTCCCTAAATGCCCTAAATAGATTCTGAGATTGCAGAATTTTCCTTGGTGGAAGAGGCAGAGCTGTGCGCAGTTGCTCAACCTCTTCTCCAGTCAATCTCCGCCTATCTCCACCTCTCCCTACCCCTCTGTCTTCTTTCACTGAGAGGGGTGGGGAGAGGCGGAGGTTGACTGGAGAAAAGGCAGAGCTACTGCACACAGCTCTGCCTCTTCATGGCAGCAAAATATGTGACCTGAAAAGTTGTGGATTCTATTTAGGGAATTTCTAGGTAAATAATACTCGTTCTGCCACGGGGATGCAGCAAAACAACTTGGATTTTAATGCTGAACATAACTGCACAATAAAAAGAGGTAAAAAAAAGTCTGCTTCAATCTTGAGGGACACCCATAAAAAATTCGACCTGGGACCCCTGGATTCAACTAGAACACCCCCTCATGGAGAGTTCCTTGATCAGGAGGCTATGAGACGGGACAGCCCTCTTCTCTCTCTTCTTTTCCTTCTCCTTTCTTCCTCCTGTTTTTCCTTCTCCTTTCTCTTTCCACTCTCTTCGTTCTGATTCTTCCTCTTCCACTCACACTCTCCAGCTGAGCTTACCATAGCGACCTCTGGGTCGCCCGTCTATCGCTGGACGACGGGCACTAGGATTCACAGTTTTCCCCAGCCCGAAGCTGGTATTACCCCCTTTCCCCATCCATATACTGATCCCAGATAGCTGGACATGGTCCTCTGGGTCACACTTTTATAAAGTTCTCTAATTATGCATCACTCCCCTGTTTACGTTAGGATTATGTCATCATCCCTCCTATCGCATGATATTTGACCAATGTTACATTTATCACCCCTTCTACTGTATGACATTTGATCAATGTTTTGTTGTCTGTTATGATACTATTTGGCCATACTGTTTGAAAAATTCAATAAAAATTTTTTGAAAAAAAAAAAAAATCTGCTTCAGACTCTCTTTAGGAATTCAGCAGCTTCTGATTCACACACCTGAAACAATCATTTGACCAGTGCAGTTAGAACTTAGTCATAGCACTGGATTTGCATACTTTACAGCAGGTGTGTCCAAAGTCCATCCTGGGGGCCAAATGCGGCCCGTCAAGCATTTTCTGGTGGCCCCAAAGCTCTTTACAGTTGTTCACTCCATGGGGGTCACAGGCCTTAGCTGCGATGCCACATGCAGGGGGCACCTTGTGTCACTGTTCTGCCTTCCCCTTTGGTCGCCTGTAGATTATCAGCTACCACTGTAGCAGTAACAACCACTGATTAGCAACTGCCGCTGTAACAGCCACTGATTAGCAGCTGTCGCTGTAACAGCCACTGATTAGCAGCTGTCACTGTGCTAATGGTACATGGGGTATTTCTTGTGGAAATGTTTTATTTGAAAGATTGTCACAGGCAGTGTGTACCTAACAGCAATCAGCAAACATTGTGTTTAATTTTGCTACTTCAGCCCCCTAGTACTCTCAAGAATGGTGATATGGCCCTTGGCCTAAAAAGTTTGTATACCCTTGCTTTACTGAGCCAGTGGCTTAAAGTGTTAGAGTTAGTAGACCAGAAGGACTGTCACATTGAATCAAATTTCTGTGTTAAAGTTATGCAAGTTTGAAAATGGACCAATCAATCAAATGCAACCTGCATAAATCTTCAAAAACTCTGATATATTTCCATCTCATTGACTATCCGTAGTTCCCATCTTTTGCTACCCATTCTGTACTGTAATGCAAGCATTCTGGGATGCAAGCCGGACATCTATTGCTTTTCCTACTTTGAGTGTTACATGGTCAACCCTGATCAACCTGCCTTGCAGTTGCTTTCAGTGGGAGACAGGATGAGAGCGACAATGGAGTTCTGCAATAAAATGTCCCTATGAAAGAAATATCATGTCTACAACACTGCTCCGATACAATGTTTAAATTCCCTTATCATCCTGATGTTTATAATAATTTTCCTTACTCCATTTGCATTTATTCAGACTTTAGTGTGTACCCAAGCTAAAGCTTAGATACAAAATCATATACTTACCTAAGAAGAGGGAAGCCTCTAGATCAGGCATGGGCAAACTCGGCCCTCCAGTTGTTATGGAACTACAAGTCCCACAATGCATTTGCCTTTATGAGTCATGACTGTGGCTGTCAGACTCCTGCAATGCATTGTGGGACTTGTAGTTCCTTAACAGCTGGAGGGCCAAGTTTGCCCATGCCTGCTCTAGATCCTAATGTGGTTCCCCACGGCATCCTGTGGTCTTCCGTTGGTGCTCATGGGCCCTCCAAAGATTACTACCAGCACTGTGTTAGAGCATATGTTAATACAATGCAAAGAAACACACAACCCTTTAGGGCCAAACAATGATATACCACAAAAAAGAAAGCGTGCTCATACGGGTTTCAGTAATTAATAAATAACTCCATGGTTGCAATCCAATGTGACGTAGTCAAAAGTAAAGTAAATTTATTGAGGACATATGAAATAATATTGGATACATCCACAATAACTTGACTTTACTTTTGCTTACGTAACATTGGATTGTGACCATGGAGTTCTTTATTAATCTCTGAAACCCGTATGGGCACTCTTTTTTTTTTTTTTGGCGTTGCCTCCAAAGATTACGGACTAGAGCTTGTCGGTAATCTGATCAGGGACACGTCCCTTTTCAGGCACGAGAACGGCCATACAGCATCTGTGCAGTAAGCCAGAGCGGCTCATGCACATGCTTATGCTACTGCATGGCTGCGCTAATACCAGAAGAGAAATGTGGCCCTGATCAGCTGGGGGCCGCGAGAAGCAACTGGAGGACAGTGAGGGAAGCCTCATTACGATCCAGAAACTTCTCTCTCCTTAGGTAAGTATGTGTTTCTGAACCCGAGATTCAGCTCAGATTCTTTTTGTCAAATCTCCAAGTAAAAATGTCGTCCAAGTGTGCTTCAAGTGTGCAAATTGACTCAGTCCAAGGGTGTTTCAAGACCTTCTTTTTAAGCCAAAATTCCATATCTTGGTCGACTCAAGGGCTCTTACAATGCACTCTATGTTGGGGGTGCAGTCATTTCTTCTGTTTTTATATCTGTAGATATAAGTCAAGATTTGACGTTACCATTGACCTTCAATTTTGTAGAACAAACCAGTTTAGCTTTTTTTTAAGGAGCTGATGTGTTGAAGTTGAATATGTGCTCACGCCTGAATAATCAGCAGATATAATGGACAGTTTCAATGTGTTAGCTGGTCCAGGACCTCCTTCTACCAACCCATTTTCTCTTTTAGATTTCTCTTTGAAAACATGCAACCGATCACAAAACATCACCCACAAAACTATGTTTAGTCTTTGAATCGCTTCACAGCTGTCTGTATTTGGGCAGTACTTGAATTAACAATGTATGAATACCTGAATAATAGAGTTAAAGTGTATAATTCCTATTAACTTCTAATGCTTTCAAATAAATTGAGTTTTCGGGGGTTTGCCCAGAATGAGACAGCTGTTTCATTATTAACCAAGTTCTTGTTATGAAAATTGAAAATGATTTAGTGTGACATTATTCAACTCACTGAAAGATTTTACCAATGTTCACTGAGCAACTGACAAAACTCGACTTGACTTGTTCCTAAATTAGTACCTAGCATTATCTGCAGGAATAAAAATGAAATGTCTCTTGTTCATATATTTTTCACAGTATACAGATTGGAATTTATGTGTGAATGGTGTTTGATTTTTCATCACATGAAAGCGTTACAGCAATGTTCTATATATAATTCTACAACGCTACTCAAGGGAAAATCTGTTATATACTTATGCCAGCTAGAATTGGTTCTTTTGATGAGGCAGTTAAAGGGATTTTCCTACTTCAGCCTTAGTTTTATTCCAAATAATTCAGTAGCATTAAAAAGGACTAGGGGGGTGTTTCAGAAAAGTTACGCCATGAATTATCATATTTTATTTATTTTTACCTCTTCTATAAGGAGATACGGTTTGTGACGTAAACAGATAATGAGCAAAGCAGGATCATCCACCAGGCAACCTAGGCAGGTGCTTGGGGACATGTGGGTTCTCCCGGTGGCTGCGTGGGTTTCCTCCAGGGGCGTCAAATCTACTTTCTTGCCTAGTTCCCCATTACATCTTAATCCATCTCTGATCATGAGAGACCACTTATGAGATAAAAAGGACAAGGAGCATTGATGCACAAAAGGCCAGTAAATTTGCTGTGCGCAGGTAGCGCACTGCAATTTTAGCAGTACTAATAACAGGGGATCACTGCCTATTAGCACTATGTACATTATCAGGATAATGTACACGTTGCAATGGTAAAGCGCAGTGTAATGCATGTTACCATAGCAACGGTCGCTAATATTGTAGTGGGTGGGGCTCCCCTGGCATTAGTAACTGTAAAATTGCCTTCCTTACTTATCACGTTTACTTTGTTTATATACATGTTTTTAATTTTTTTTAAACATTACAAAAATAGCATGCCCTCTCTCCCCATGCTTTTTAAACCCCATGCCCCCCTTACTAGCTGATATTGTTAGAATGGCTGGCTCAGCCAATGTCAGCCCCATTTCCTGAACAGTACAATTCCACATGGTCCCTGACATGGGAATGCTCTGAAAAGAGAGGGCAGATATATTCTATATATAATATATATTGGGACAAGAGCTCATCCCTACCTACAGTGCCCAGGAGGGTATTAAAGGAACTGCCCCCAAACCTGTGGGAATAGCCTATAGTAGCAGACAGTCCTAGAGGGGTCTTTATTGATCTATATATCTAAAATTGGGTATAAGTGTGTATGTATGTATGTATGTATGTATGTATGTGCCGCCATCACTAAAACTGCCTTGACCGATTTCAACAAAACGTGGTATACAGATCCCTTACTACCTGGAAAAATATTTTCTGTGGGTCTTGTGTCTCTCCTGAACATCTGGGCGGAGCCAAAAACAGCCAATCACGTCAATGCAAAAAAAAGTAAAAGGCTGCCGTTCTCGCAGTAATAAAGCCATAGTCCCCAAACTTGGCACAGTTGGTCACTTGGTGACAGAGGTAAAAAATTGGGGGAATGTGGGTGGAACATAAAACAGCTAATCAAATTTCAGCAATTTGTTTTTAATGGGAATATGTAAGCTGCAGCCATTCTTAGACTGTTAATCGCAGGGTTTTCAAACTTGCCACACATGGTTACTGGGTAACTGGGATTAATAATCAGGAAAGTGGGTAGAGCCTACAACAGTAAATTAAAATCCACCTATTGATTTTCAAGGGGAATATATAAACTGCTGCTATTTTTACACTGTTATTACCAGAAGGCTCAAACCTGGTGCAGTCAGCCATTGGGTGACTGGGGTTCAAATTCACTAAAGGGGGCAGAGCCACCAACAGTCAATCAATTTTTTTGCTGTTAAACTGCTTCCATTTACACATTTTTGATGCCAGAAACCCAAAAGATCCCAAATTTTGTCATTGAGTGACTGTGTGTCAACATTACAAAAAGTGGGTGGAGCCCAAAAACATTTATTTAACTGCGAAAATGTAAATTTCAGCCATTCTGACACTTCTAATGACAAGGTTTCCTAAACTTTGCACAGGTGGTCATTGGGTAACTGGGATTAGTATTCAGGGAAGTGGGTGGGGCCTACAACATCCAATCAAAATTCACCTTTTGATTTTCAAGGGAATATTTACATGTTTGCCATTTTTACACTGTTACTAGCAGAGGCCTTAAACCTAGTACAGTCGGTCACTGGGGTTCAAATTCAGAAACGAAGGCAGAGCCACAAACCGCCAATCAGATTTGATTAATTTCTATTGGAAAATGTTAACTATTGATGCAGAGGAACCCGAAACCTCACAAACCTGGTCACTGAGGGCTCGTTTCCACTATAGCGAATCCGCATGCGGGCACTGCACGCGGATTCGCATAGGTAATGTAAGTGGATGGGGCTGTTTCCACTTGTGCGGCTGCGGCAGCGTTTTTTGGTGCGGCAGAAATCTGCACGGCAGGGCCGTCAGATTTCGCGTGCAGAAGGAATGTGCGCGAATCGCCGCTAATGCAACTAATAGGGAAATCGCATGCGGGGTGACCATGCGTTTTTTACGCGAAATCGCATGCGATTTCGCATAGGTATTAATGTTATTTCACTCAGACAGTGACATGGTTAAAATCGCATACAGCCTTACCTATGCGGAATCGCATGCGAAATCGCGGCAAAAACGCATGCGGAATCGCACCCGCATGCGATTTTGTCCGCGGTGGAATGCAGGCGATTCCGCACCGCACTAGTGGAAACGAGCCCTGAGTGTTTGTGTTTTAAGGTTAGAGAAAACCAACAACAGCCACATCTATACCTGGCCAGTGCTGGAGATCCCACTAGTAATAAATAATAATCATTCATATGAATACAATTGAAAATAACAATATTTTGAAGATTATAGTTTGCTTGCTTCCAATGGGGGTGGGGTGGATGGGCATGATTTGCATTTACATTCAGAAAGCCCCTTTAATAATTTTTATTTTCGGGACTTCAAGATATTAACTCCCATGCTGTAATGTTGCCTTTTGGCTGTCTTACACATTGTAAATCTTAGTGGTCTCCTTAAAATTTTTATAAAAAGGTCCCCAAATGACATCTGCTCTGTAGTGCTACTGCCACAATTCTGAACAAAGGGAAATCCAGCAAAATCATTTGAATTCTCCTGCTGGTGCTTCCTATTGCTCCACTGATTGATCCAAAGAGAAAGTTTCTGATTGGTCAGATCGGTGAGCCAATGAAGAGCTGGCAGCAAATCCAAAGATGTTTTCTGTAGGGACTTCCTTCTTGCTGCATCTTAATCTTATATTAAATCTCCAGTGACCTCCCCCCCCCCCCCCCCCCCCAGCTAAAGGGTGTTTGAATCTGCCTCCAGGGTTTCCTGCTCTTCCTGCTGAGCTAACTGTAGAGAACCCCTAAGAGAAAGGAAGTGGTTAATTCAACAGACAACAATTAGAGAACCTCAAAGGGCAAACAAGAGTGTTTAAAAGTTCTGAAGCTGTTAATTCTAAAGAAAAAAAAAATTAAAGGCTGTGAACTGCATATGTTATTCCTACTTAATGGCCAGTCCATTATAAAGTCACTGAGTTTTTCTGTAAAGCTAATACTTTATTAGCCTTTATCATTTTCTTTCTTTGTAGAACAAAATATACTTCAGCATGGCTAAGTTATGTATTTATTTTTTATGCTGAGAGGTGGAACTTGACTGACATCTTTTTTCAGTCTAGTTAGCTATCCAGCTATTCAGTATGTTCTTACCTTTATCATTATACACCTCTTCACCTTCTGCTGCAACACGCTCAAGGACAGCCTAGCTTACCCAGAGCAGAATAGGAGAAACTGCTGGTGCATTATGGTAAATTACTTATTGCTTATCTCTGTCCTGCTCAGTAACAATGTGCTGAACAAGCTGAGCATTCGCGGCTAATATTCAAGGCCTGTCGCATATAGGTGGGTTAGAGACATAAGGGACCCTCTAAAGCGTATTTGTATTTTCAGGATTATTTGCAGTTGCTCTAACTGAAGAAAGAGCTCATAGTAAATTCATTTAGTTCATTATAATGTATCTAATGAATAGTCTTTGAATGTGGGCAAATTGGCTAGTATCTGTATGTGCATTTTCTGATCACAAAAATAATGTATTGTTCTAATCCATAAGACTTTTTATTAAATAAAAAAAACTTTTATGTAAAGAGACACGGAAGCGAAAAATAAATTATGATATAATAATTTGTATGTGTAGTACAGCTAAGAAATAAAACATTAGGAGCAGAGACATAAGTCTAATATTATTTCCAGTACAGGAAGAGTTAACCACCCTGGTGTTTTATTAAGATCGCCAGGGCGGCTGCGGGAGGGTTTTTTTTAAATAAAAAAAAACTATTACATGCAGCCAACTGAAAGTTGGCTGCATGAAAGCCCACTAGACGGCGCTCCTGAAGCGTAATTCCGATCGCCTCCGGCGATCAGAATTAACAAGGAAGGCTGCAATGGGCAGCCTTCCTTGTTTTGCTTGCCTCGTCGCCATGGCGACGAACGGAGTGACGTCATGGACGTCAGCCGCCTCCGATCCAGCCCTTAGCGCTGGCCGGAACTATTTGTTCCGGCTGCGCTGGGCTCCAGCGGCTGCGGGGACCCTCTTTCGCCGCTGCATGCGGCTGACAAAGTGCCGGCTGCATGTGCTGCTTTTTATTTGAAGAAAATCGGCCCAGCAGGGCCTGAGCGGCAGCCTCCGGCGGTGATGGACGAGCTAAGCTCGTCCCTACCGCCAGGATGGTTAATAAACTCCAGTTGTTATCTATGCAAAAGAGCCATTGAGTGCCATGACTTTCAAAGTTGCAGAGAGCTCTGTCTTCTGAAGCTTATTATCTCAACTGTCAGTCACTGTAATTTCTTTTTCTCTCCAGAGGACAGGTCAAAAATTCACAAGCCTGCTCTGTACAAACATTTAGCATGCTGAGTAGTGTGCAAACTGCAAATATTAGAGAATGATACAATGTTATAAAAAACAATATATAACTGAAAAAAAAAATATCAGATTATTTTCTTTGCTACTAATGTTCTAGTAATTATCCATACTATACAACCAATTCATTATATTATCATTTATTTTTTCACTTCAGTCTCTCTTTAAAGCCAGTAGTTAGAAATTGCTTTTATATCATAATATGGACTTATCTGGAAACTGTGAGGTTGATTTGTTAAAGGTCATTATTATTTTAATGCAGGTTTAAAGTAACCTGAAGTGAAAAAGATATGATGTAATGAATTTTATTTGAAGTACGGATAAGGAATAGAACTTTAGTAGCAAAGAAAAGAGTTTCATATTTTTATTTTCAGTTATATAGCTTTTATTAATAACATTGTATAATTATTTCACAGTTGCAGTTTTAAAGGGGTTCTGTGGAGGGATTAAAAAACAAAAACCAACACTGACCTGGTTTCCTCTATCGGCCCCCTGCAGCTGTCATGTCCCGCGCCGTCCTCCTACGATCCTCTGTTCCCTGCTGCCGGATGGAGGTATGTGTTGCTGCTGCCAGTGATAGATGCTGGAGGGGGAGCACCAAGAGGAGAGCCCGAGGTGAGGGGAGGGTGACTGTTCCCCATCCCCACCAATGTCCAATGCTCTACCCTCATGCTGCGACCCCTCCTGCCCCCAAAAAGGCCCCGAGCGGCCACCCGGGGGGGCATCCAGATTATTACAAAGCAGAGCAATGGTACATGTTAAAAGAGCCCTCTGTGCAGGCTGGTATTCCCCAGGAAAGACAAGGCCACAAGTGTGGGTCTGTGCCCCACAGCAGTATCTAATCCAGAGGTTTGGGGGTACTTTGTGAAGGGGAGAGCTATGAAGACCCATACCTTCACTACTTACCCCCTTTTTTTAATCTTTACATTTGTATTGATATTTTAAACAATAAAAACAGCGACAGAACTGCACAATAATGAAGTATATCTCACAAACAGATTATCAGAGGTGATAGATAGTGTCTTAACATTTTCTATGTTGTTATAGGTATTGGTTGATGGTAATAGAATAGTCAAAAGGTCACCTGAGAGGAAAGGACTCGCTTTAGGAGGGATTTCCAATTTATATGATGACTGATATTAAGGTTAAGCCCAAGAGAAAATATGGAACCAGTTTTGGAGGAGTAAAGGAGGACTCCAGGGAATATATAGGTGGATATAAGTGCTGGAGATAGGAGCTATTCAATTTGTCAATTGTGAGGAAGGTAGGAATTTCTATATTTAGTATGTTACGACTTAGAGCAGAGAAAGATATGACCAATCTATCTGCATATCATATGGATGAACTGAGCGTTTGCCTTGACTCCTTACTCCTTAGTGACCTTTTCATCTGGAGATTGAAATCAACTGTATATTTCAAGGTGGATAGATTTGAAGATTCTGCTGAACCCCAATTTGACAACAGTTAACTTCCTGCTACACACAGGATCTGGGAAACAATAAAACAAAAACGGAGAGGGATATCTGTGTTCCCCACATGTAGAAGAGCAAGTTGGGGAGTGACCACAAAGTGTTGCTTCAGTAATTTGCCTATTATTTGAGAGATTGATGTCCAAAAGGTGTTGATTATTGGGAATGCCCATAAGATATAAATGAGGGTGCCTGTATTATTACAATTACGCCAGCATAGTGGAGATTTGTTGGATGACAATTGTGCTAGGCATCGGGGAGTGAGATACCATTTTAAGAGAATTTTATGAATAGTTTCCCTATGAGACATGCAAGATGAGGTATTATGGATCGCCTTTGAAGATAGGATAATATGACTATGTTCTAGTGGGAATTGAAGGTCCTCTGCCCATGTAGTTATATACTTATGCAGATTCCTGTGGTTGGATCCCAACAGCTTTCTAAGAGTGCATATGAGAAATTATATGTTTAGAGGCGACCGTGATGTTCATTTTATATTTGTAAATAAATGCTTAATGCTGATAAATCTGAAGATGTCTCTGGAGGGAATAAAAAATGTTCTATTACACTACATACCCTTGTCAAACCTAATGGACAAGAGGTAATACCCAACCTGTGTTCGGAGGGTGGGAGTAACAACACCCACCTAACATTGGATGGGTGACCCAATAACCAAGGAGTTTCTGTGATATTTGAGTGTGCCCTTTAATAAGGAGACCTCCAGAAGTCCACCTTATCCTATTTTTAATGGGAACTAGGGTATATAAGCACCCCTTACCCATTACCACAGAGTTAAGAGTAAATAAAAACACACAAAAAAAGCCATATTAATAGATTTTTTTTGTTTACAGTAAGAAATACCTTTTATTATTGATCCCATGCCAATAATGTTGATTAATGAGCCCCCCAAATGCACCTCTGCACTTGCCATTCAACAGTCATACAGCCAATAAATTCACTTTTTAGGGAGTTTATTAGCAAAAGCAAACCCTTATTTGGGCAATGACATAATTAGTGGCCAAACAAGGGTTGTTTTGGGGTAGATGGGAGTTTTAACATAAATATGGGGTCCCTACCATCAGAGCCATATAAGGGCTTGCTATTGCTGATAAACTCCCTGCTAACAGAGTTTATTCACCATGTGAGATGGCCGGGTAGCGATTGCAGCCATGATCAATCAAGTTCAAATGAGACTTTTTCTCATAGTTTGTGTCTCTTTATATACGTTTAACTATAATGTACACATATTTTCATGTTATATAGTGGGGAGGACACCTGTGGATCCTCTTGTAATTAAAGGTGGCATCGAGATTTAACCGTAAATTCCCCCTGGAGCTCTATCTTTTTTGCCACATCAAGTGGTAATCTATATCTTTATGGACATCTTAAGAGGTTAACATTTGAAATGATGTAATTTTTATATTAATTATATGTATATTTATGCAGCTTGAGGTTGGACCAATCAAAATAATCAGCTACGGCATTTAATGACTCCAATTCCAAGCTGCAAAAAAGTGTGTAACTAAGATCTGGGGGATCTCCTGCCTTCACTATTTGTACCTATGCCCCAATCTCCTCCACAATCGTTACCCTGTGTGGCACATATCCACTCAGCTGAAGGATGACTAGCAGTGGCGTAATTAAATTTAATAGGGCACCCCTGCAAAAATGATAGCATGGGGCCCCCTTGGTTCCCAAACCCATGAGTGTAACGCGATCGGGAGCCAGTGAATGTCAGCAGAGAGTGTTTTGCTTTGAAGCAGCATCTTGAAACAGGAAAATATTACAGACACTCTTGCTACTCTGCATGGTGGGAGGAGGGGGCAGGGATGGTTTTTGTGAGCAAATGCGGAGTTTTTTTTCTGCTAATTGGCTACACTTGCAGTTGGGGAGAGGGAGGAAAAGGGACCCCCAAAGCCTCTGGCCCCCCTGCGATGGCAGGGGTCGCAGGGGTGATTGCTACGCCCATGATTACTAGTGCATTGTCCCAACACTCGGTTACACCCAGGTCTTTAAGTGTGCAAGGTATAGACACTGATGACAAGAAGGCAGAAGTACCTCTGAATCAACCCAGACAAAAACAGGCAAAGAAGATACAGTCCAGGGTCATACACAAAGAGACAAGTTACCAAACCAGGGAAGAGTGGTCAAAACGAGGCAGGGTATCAGTCAATGGAGCAATCCACAACAGTAGTAATGTCCAGGCAAAGGGTCAGTCCAGGCAGCAATCCACAACAGTAGTAATGTCCAGGCAAATGGCCAGTCCAGGCAGCAATCCAAAGAGTAGTAATGTCCAGGTAAAGGATTAGTCCCGGCAGCAATCCAAAGAGTAGTAATGTCCAGGTAAAGGATTAGTCCAGGCAGCAATCCAAAGAGTAGTCCCTGTCCAAGCAAATGTCACAAAGGTAGATCAAGATCAGAATCAGCACAGCCAGCAGCTAGAGAAGCTAACGCTATCACGAGCAGTTAATTCAGAGTACAAGCAAGCTTTTATATTCACACTCTTCAGTAAGTGACCAGCCACACAGACTATCCACCAATCAGAAGCCCAGCCTTACTTCATGGTGTGCTTTTACCGCTGTCAGCATGCATGTACGCCAGCGTTTGAGTGCATAGGTAGAGCGTGTGACCCTATGCACTGGTCTCTCAAAGCTGTCATACCGTGCACATGCACGCATTACCACAGAGATGCTAGGGCTGTCGTCACGGACCACAGCAAATTGCACAGCTCCGTCCGCCACCCGGAAGTGACCGGATCGCCGCGGGCACAGACAACAGATCAGCTCATGACTGTAACATTTGCATCAACTTGAAATAAGTGTCTCGCTGACCATCTCTACTGTTTTCATATAAACAAGTAGTACAAATTTACAGTATGTACCAAAACACTGCACACCTCATATTTGTTTATATTTCCTGTGCACTGTAATAATAAAAAGCCAGCATGGGGTCCTCTTTTGTATCCACATCAGCCCCCAGGACGCAAGGAAAGCATAATTCAATATGAATGCAAAATCATAGCTAGCTCTAAACAAAAAAAAGAAATGAAATTTGAATAACATTACATTATAGAAACATTGGTATGTCATCGACATATGCAATATCTCTTTTTTTTTTAAGAAACAATTTATCACACATTAACAACTAGAAACACATGAAAATTAAAAGCCTATTATTTTGATTTTGCAAAATTGTATACAGCTGTCTTGTGTGTTGATTTTCTATCATTTCATGTTAACGCTTGGAGGAATGCTGTTGGGATTCAGTCAGCAGTCACAATTACTGAACACTTCACTAGGTATATGTATACCAGGAGGTAAAGTACTAGCATGTGTGACTTTTAACACTGTGGGGTACATGGATGAAAGCTAAGACTGACTGACTTTGCTGCACAATAGTCCACACCATTGTTATCAAAGGACAAACCCCCATTGAAACCAGCAAGCAATTTTCTTTTCCATTTTTATTCTCTTTTAACCCAAGCATGACACACTGAACAGAAGGAGGTGTACAACATTCTCATCTGTGTAGATACAATTATGTTACTTCTGCAACTTTATTTTGCTGTGTGTTATTTTACCACTGCTAATTTCTACTGTAAATTCTGTTTTCATTTAAAGAGGAACTGTCATGAAAATCATACATTTTAAAACATATACCTTAAATAAGTTCCTTTCTTCTAGAGTAAAATGAGCCATAAATTACTTTTCTCCTATGTTGCTGTCACTTACGGTAAGTAGTAGAAATCTGACATTACTGACAGATTTTGGGCTAGTCCATCTCTCCTTAGGGGATTCTCAGCAGGGCCTTTATTCTTTATAAAGACATTCCCTGAAAAAGATTTATACAAAGATGCTGGCCAGCCTCCCTGCTTACTGTACACTTTTTTGGCAGTTGGACAGAGCAACTGCCATTCACTAAGTGCTTTTAAAAATAAAGAAAACCTGAGAGTATGGGATAGTCTAAAATCTGTCGGTAATGTCAGATTACTACTACTTACTGTAAGTGACAGTAACATAGGAGAAAAGTAATTTATGGCTCATTTTACTCTGGAAAAAATGTACTTCTTATTTGTATATGTTAACATGTATTTAAAATTTTAAGATGTTTGCTACAGAGGTCCTTTCACCACTTTATGGCCCCAAGAAATGTATTAGTGAAAGCCAGTGCTGAAACTTTTTGGAAGGACAGCTCACACAGTAAGATACATAGATGGAAAAATGTAACATTCTCCCAAGTGGTTTATGGTGTAATGAAGGACACTGCTTGGCAAAAAATAAAGAGATGCGACTGGACAATACTAAGAGTCTTTAGTGAAGTAGGTTTGCAGGCGTTCGTGTAAAAATTGCGCTCCGTAATCTGGGTGCCAGGT
The DNA here is from genome assembly GCF_040937935.1 of Hyperolius riggenbachi. Lineage (NCBI taxonomy): Eukaryota > Metazoa > Chordata > Amphibia > Anura > Hyperoliidae > Hyperolius > Hyperolius riggenbachi. The sequence continues at coordinate 234,034,762 of NC_090654.1, read as the reverse complement.
AGTGCCGTTATTAAAATATCACTTATGATATTCAAATAATGTCTTAGCATCATTAAGAGCTCCTACGGTCACTTTTTAGCGCTACTCTAGCCCACTTCTGCCTTTTGGGGTCTTGTTGAAGAATGGTCACTCACTCCATGGGATGCAGAGAGGAAGATTGAAAGCGGAAATCTAAGGAAAAGTAATAAGTGAAAATGACAATTTGCTTTTTTGCAATAATTTTCACAAAAATAATGTTGAATTCGACTTTAGAGCAAAAATGCCATCAAAAGTCAGTTTATAATAGGTTTTTGCTTTCCTTCTTTTTTTTTGTGTGTGCTAAAATCGTGTGTGTGTGTGTGTGTGTGTGTGTGTGTGTGTGTGTGTGTGTGTGTGTGTGTGTGTGTGTGTGTGTGTGTGTGTGTGTGTGTGTGTGTGTGTGTGTGTGTGTGTGTGTGTGTGTGTGTGTGTGTGTTAAAAACAACGATTGTTCATGTTTTCGTGATTGTTTATCTATATAGCGAAAATTCAATGTATTTTCGTAAAAATTTTCTCAAAATCAATTTTCGATGCAAAAATGACTGGCAAAAATTAGAAGACCACTGGGGCTCCGAGATGAGTTTTTTTTTTCCTGTGTAGTTCAAATTTTATATCAATGGACTTTCTTTTAAAGAGGCACTGTAGTGAAATATATTCTATTGTAGTAAGCTACCCACAATTAGAGACGGTTCCTAAACCGTTCGCCGGTGAACCCCTCACCCTGTACTACTTCCGGGTCGCTGTGACCCGGAGTAGTACGGCTGCGCTGGGCCGGTGTTGTGTCTGATTACGTTGCCTGTTGATTTGCGCTGCCCTGCATGCACAGTAGCAGACTGTGTGGCCACATTTCCTATTAAATGATGCTGCTGGTGATAAAATACTAAATATCTCCGCTCCCACACCTCTTACACTCCCCAAATTTTCAGGGTAGGGAGGGAACCCCCAGAACGACCTCTGTGCCAAATTGCAGCCCCTGAGACCCGCTGATTCCCGAGATAGGTTTCTGTAATCTTTCTCCTGAACCAGCAGGTCTCGGGGGCTGCAATTTGGTATAGAGGTAGTTCGGGGGGGTCCCCTCCATACCCTGAACATTTGGGGAGTGTAAGAGGTGTGGAAGTGAAGATATTTAGTATTTTACCTCCAGCAGCATCATTAACTTTACACTGAGCATGCGTGCTACTCAGTGTGGAAGGAAGCTTCCGGGCAGCACAATTAGACATTACACCAGCGTTGTGCATGATCCTTGATCGCGCACCTGTTGCCGGGCACTTTCTGCGTGACGTCATGAGTGAGGGGGAGGGGATCGCCGGCGAACGGTTCCCAAACCGTTCGCCAACATCTCTAATTGTGGATAGCTTACTACAATAGAATATATTTCACTACAGTGCCTCTTTAAAAGAAAGTCCATTGATATAATCTCCCAAAGTTTGCAGCAGGAAGTGTAGAAATGTCCCTGTTTACAGGACATATTTTATCTGATTAACCTTGTATTCAAACTGAAATGCAAGCAGAGCTCACTAGTTATTCTCTTTATACATTATCTTTATTGCTTTTTATCATTGTACCTCCAAATTTCCCTTTCCTGTGAAAATTAAATCAGAGATCTCTTTCTAGATGTAGCAAATCATACTCTAGATTGTAGCTGAAATGATAAAGGGTCTGGGTTGGGTGGTCATACTTATGAATAATGGGTTGTCTAAATGGTATCATGGAAACATGAGTCTACAAATTGGGTTAACATGAGGCTAGATTTGAATAAATGTTGCCCATCTAGCAAGAATGAAGAAAAGTTGAACAAGCATAAAACGATCATTAAAATCCATTATTAATCCACTTTTGAAAAGCAACAGAGGTGCAAGGTGACAGATTGGCCAAGTGGGGGAAACTATGCGGAACCAAATTAAAGAAGGAAGCCAGCTGGATGGCAAGCTTGAGAGATAGGTGATGACAATGACTAGTTTATATGCTGCATGCATCCTTGGCAGTAACCAATATCCCATTTGTTTATACATTTTACCTCGAAAAGGCTGATTATTTCAAAGAACCATTGCCTCTCTCTAGACGTTAATTTCGAGCACTCCATATCCATCAACTTACATTCTAATGCTGGGTACACACAATGTGTTATTTCGGTCGATTTTACGTTGTGTCGATATTTAATTCTCTTATGTTTTCGTATCTATTTCCATTCACTTCTATGAGAAATCGATCAGAAAAATGATTGAAAATAAGATCGGACATGTCGGATATTATCTATCGAACTGTCTGTCTAACACAAAATTGTATGGTGTGTACCTAGCATAAGGGACAGTCTATAAGTTTCTTTTGTTCTAGTTCTCTTGTTTGTAGGCATGTAAATCATTATTTTTTATTAAGCAGAGCGCATGCTCGCCATCACAACATTTGGGTTGTTCTCTACCAGCATCTGTGGCTGCTGATGTGACACCCATGGCTCAAATTCAGTTCTCATTAACCAATGGTATCAAAGGATAAAATGGACACAGTGTAGTACCTTTCATACTATCAAACACAGCTGTTATTATTATTATTTAGTACTTACGGTATATAGCGCCAACATCTTACGCAGTGCTGTACAGAGTATATATTGTCTTGTGCCTTTACTGTCCCTCAGAGGGGCTCACAATCTATCTATCCTTACCATAGTCATATGTCTATGTATGTATCGTGTAGTGTATGTGTCGTAGTCTAGGGCCAATGTAGGGGGAAGCTAATTAACTTATCTGTATGCCCAGAGAAAAGCCACGCAGACACTGGGAGAACATACAAACTCCCTGTTATGCTAATTTCTAAATGAATAATAATACTTATGCACAAAAGCAAATAGGATAACTGTATGGGATATAAAAAGTAAAAAAACACATTTTTACTGAATACTATGTCAGAGTTTAATACCACTTTAAAGGCAGATCTCATCTTTTACTTCTGGAAATTATAATTAAAAAATGTGAAATTATCCAACTGTGATGATTATGTTACAGAATGCCTTCTCAGTACTAAAAGCATCCAAATACTGCTGCAACACAAAACAAGTATTCACTCTGTAAGACTCTGTGAGGTTCTTGCAATGTAAAACCCTCACTTCACTTTAACCTCTTGACGACCAGCTAACGCCGATTGGCGTAAACTGGTCGTCTGCGGGTTACCATAGAAATGGCCGCTCGAGGGTGTCTCCGTGAACAGCCGGAGAGCCGCTGATCGCGGCTCGCCGGCAAAATGTAAACAGGCAGGGAAGAAATCCCCGCTGTTTACATCATATGGCGCTGCTGCGCAGCAGCGCCGTAAGACAGATCGGCGATCCCCGGCCTCTGATTGGCCGGGGATCGCCGGCATATGATAGGCTGAAGCCTATCCTTCAATGCGCAGGACGGAAATCCGTCCTGCGCAGCTCACAGGGGGAGGGAGAGGGAGCGGGAGAGACGGCGGAGAACACTGCGGAGGGGGGCTTTGAAGAGCCCCCCCCCCGCTAAGCAACTGCAGCCGGCGGCGATCAGACCCCCCCAGCAGGACATCCCCCAAGTGGGGAAAAGCTCACAGGGGGAGGGAGAGGGAGGGAGCGGGAGAGACGGCGGAGAACACTGCGGAGGGGGGCTTTGAAGAGCCCCCCCCCCGCTAAGCAACTGCAGCCGGCGGCGATCAGACCCCCCCAGCAGGACATCCCCCAAGTGGGGAAAAGCTCACAGGGGGAGGGAGAGGGAGGGAGCGGGAGAGACGGCGGAGAACACTGCGGAGGGGGGCTTTGAAGAGCCCCCCGCTAAGCAACTGCAGCCGGCGGCGATCAGACCCCCCCCAGCAGGACATCCCCCAAGTGGGGAAAAAAGGGGGGTAGTCTGATCGCCCTGGCTCACTCCTGATCGGTGCTGCGGGCTGGAGAGCCCACGCAGCACCGATCAGTGCAGAAAGCCCTGGTCGGCAAGTGGTTAAGAACCACTGTTTCAGCAGAAGACTATATTCAGAGTTCTCACTTAAAGAGACTCTGTAACAAAACGTTCAGCCGTATTTATTCTATCCTATAAATTCCTATACCTGTTCTAATGTGGTGTGGATTACTGCAGCCTTTTCTAGTCTATGTAATGTATCTAATCTTATTTTCTTTGTCAAGCTTTGTCGACCCAGGGAGGAATAGGCTGCCTCTGCTGTGATAGGGACAAGTTATCCACGCCCCCTGCACACCCCCTCCAGGCTCTGTGTGCTTTGTTTATTTATCACAGACATTGTCTCTGCTCTCAGTTTCAGCTTGTCTGTATGCAGTTTGTGAGGCTGATGGGGGAGAGAGCTGCCTGTCACATGCTGAGAAACTGTAAGAAACCCAGACTGGAGTGCAGATAATTCACTATGTAATATAAACTTGGTATACTGCAACATGATGATGAAATGATGATTGTGTGTGTGTGTATATATATATATATATATATATATATATATATATATATATATATATATATATATATATATATATATATATATACATATATATATATATATATATATATATATATATATATATATATATATATATATATATATATATACATATATATACATATATATATATATACACATATATATATATATATATATATATATATATACACTGTATGCGCACACACACATATTAGTGCGCGCATATACACGCACACACGCACACACACACACATATCACTTCCTGATTAGTGGCCATGTTTTTTGTTTGTAAACACTGCCTACAACTGGCGATTAAAAGCCAGGATCATGGCGGGGATCGGCGGAAATGGCAAAGAGGGATCCAGGAGATCACAGTGACTTGATTGGTATGTTTTTTTTATTGTACAAATCGGACAGGACAGCTTTTCTGTAAGACAGATTCTAGAGAACATATTTCGGATGATTTTAGTGAACATCTTAATTTGCAGAAAGGTCAACTAGGACTTCATTCACTCCATGTAAAGACTGGCTGACTCTTCCTGGGACTAGAAGGCATAAACCATCTCCTACTTTCAACAATATTAAGCAAAACTCTGATTCCAGGAAATCAGAGTACAGGTCAAAAGGAGCTCCCAGTTTGGTGTGGAGCTTCTGCATCTGCGCAGTGTAGGACTTGTCAATCACTCAATCACACAAATGAAAGCCAATAGAAAGCTCCTAATATTAATTAAAAAGGTGCGGTCATTTGATCGCTGGTGCCGATGGAAACCAAAGGCAACCACACTAAATATTACACATTTATGAAAACCACTTGTGCATAGTTATCAGTGTCAGAATCCCAGAACAATCTGGCAGCCATCTTTACTCCTTCTCCTCTCTGTTTACTAATTACAGCTTGAACCACCATTTTGTATCTGTTAAAACCTGTATCTTTAAGTTTATCCTTGATTGTCTATGACTGAGTCAGTTGTGGAACTTCTTCAGGAACATAGTTTGCTTTTAAGTTCCTCCTTCAAGATTGTGTCCAATTGTGTGTCCCTCAGAGGAATACGGACGATGACCTGACTGTATAATGTTTAAAACCCAGTGGAAGACATCAGCATTACATAATAATAATAATAATAATAATAATAATCATAATAATAACAACAATAGATCTGCTCTAAGTAAAATTTTGTAAAATTAGATGACTGTGTCCTTCGTTCTCTGATAGGTGTATGACTCATCGGCCCAATTAGAAGCTTGACCTTGAGAAGACAATGTGCATTTAGAAAGGGACAAGTGGGACATAAAATTAAATGCTAAACTACATTTAATATTCTTCCATAAGTATTGTTTTATTGAGCTATAACAGTAGAAGGTTTTACTGGAGGCATTTTGCCATTTCATTAACCCGAGAAGTTGGAGAGTACGATTTGCTGAGGATTAATGTATAAATGTGCTCTTGTGAAACCACTGAGGTATCCCTGGTGTAATCATGTTATGTTGGAGTTTTATGTGTAATTAGTTGAACGCTCAGTAGAGTAGAAATAATCATGTATGAACCGGGGATGCCCCAATTTTTATGGCTCAGTGTCTTTGTTTGGGCAACTAGAGTAATATGTGATCTATGAGCTTGTAATGACAGCTTGGCAACTCAGGCATGCGCTTGAAGGATTGGTCTGTCAATGAAGGCAAACTTCTGTTTTACATAGCATTTCAGTAAAGAGGCTTTTTGGTCTCTTTCTGCCCCTTACACACTCCTAGGAGTTCTGGTTCACCATGAGCATGCTGGGCAATCTGTAACTCTGCGTTTTTCCAGTCCTACCCCATAGGGCCATATTAATCCATGCTGATCATCCACTGATGAGGATCAACCAATCCAAGTCTTTATGTACTGTATGTTGGATTACTTTGGCTCTGTAATAGTAGCAGCCTGACGCATCATTACATTCCAGCGGTTTTGGAGGTGTGTTTAGCTACCGGGGACAACAAAGAATTGATTTGCAAACTCAACAGTGATACACTGATAGACACCTCAGAGCTCACTCCAGCCTGAATAATCACAAGTACCTTATATTTTAAAGGAGAACTGAAGTGACAGGGATATAGAGGCTGCCATATTTATTTCAGTATAAGTAATACCAGTTGCCTGGCTATCCTGGTGATCTTCTTCCTCTAATACTTTTAGCCATAGTCCCTGAACAAGCATATGCAGATCAGGTGTTTCACACATTGTTAGATCTGACAAGATTTGCTGTATGCTTGTTACTGGTGTTATTCTGGAAATACTACAGCCAAATAGATCAGCAGGGGAAAAAATATGGTGGGCTTCATGTACTTCTTACTACAGTTGTCCTTTAAAGGAGACCCGAAGTGACATGAGGAGATAGACATGTGTATGTACAGTGCCTAGCACACAAATAACTATGCTGTGTTCCTTTTTTTCTTTCTCTGCCTGAAAGAGTTAAATATCAGATATGTAAGTGGCAGTCTCAGTTCTGACTCAGACAGGAAGTGACTACAGTGTGACCCTCACTGATAAGAAATTCCCCTCTTTATCTCTTAAATGCTCTCAGAAGCCATTTTCTGCTAGGAAAGTGTTTTATAGTTGGCATTTCTTATCAGTGAGAGTCAGGACTGAGTCAGCCACTTACATACCTGATATTTAACTCTTTCAGGCAGAGAGAGAAAAAAAGGAACACAGCATAGTTATTTGTGTGCTAGGCACTGTACATACACATGTCTATCTCATCATGTCACATGTTACTTCGGGTATCCTATAAGAAGGCAAACTTCTGTTTTGCATAGAATTCAAGAAAGGAGGCTTTTTGGTCTGTTTCAGCCACTCATAGGAGTTCTGGTGCACCATGAGCTTGCTGTGCAATGGGTAACTCAAAGTATTTGCATTTATAATATAGGCTACTTAGCCCCAGTTAAATAATGGCGTTAACTGCATTCTTGCTTCTTCTAGGGGATCTGAAGTTAAAGGAATATGAAATTAGTTTTCTTTATTCCCCTTTAAAGGCGACCTAAACTTACATTATGCACTTTTATCTAAAGCCTTATTTTGAAGGAGATATTTTTCAGAGTTTATTCAACTTCTCTAAACTGTATCCATCAGTCACCAGTTATTCTCCTATCCAGAATCAAAGATACTATCTTTGTCAAGCATTGTATTTGTTCAATAAAGATTTAATTGATTAGTCCACTTCCTCAGCTGCAGAAATACAGAAATTTAGAGACCGGGTTGGGATCACTGTAGCTTCTTCTGATGTGAATCTCCCAGCATGCATTTTGGTAGGCTATATCTAATTGGCATAAGCACATGGTTACCAATTGAGGTGCAGCTAGTTCGCCAGAGCTAAGTGCATGCCACACGGCCTATTTTAAAACTGTGACCAGCCTATTACCTAGAAAAACTGCATGATTGATGACGAAATAACGCTATTTTTTTTCAGACCATCTTTAATGAAAGTGTTGATTAGCTAAAAATAACTCCCCTTCTCAACCTGATTGTCAGTTGTATAAGATTGCTAGTTTCTTTCAGGCTGGGCATGCATTCCATATCTTAACAGAGCATCCTGTTATTACATTCTCACATGCCTTGCACAAATCATGACGGTCATCAGACAAATGTCTAAAGCAACTGTCTGAATTGGTTGACTTTGTGAAATGAATAGCTATAGGTGCACTATTAGAACACACTTCTTAACTGACTATACAGTTATCCAAGCTGCATTTTACCAAAAGAAATGTCACCCTCTTGAAAATCACAACTCTTCCTCTGCTCATAGCAGCTACCGTGAAAGTAGACATCTTGTATGGTAATGTAATATTCTGTTTAATCAGTAAGTACAGATTTTTTACCTACACACAGAAGCTCTCTGCTAAAAATCATCATGTTATCCTGTAGTAAAGGATAAAACAACAACTTTCTTCAGCCTGGAGCAATAGTATAGAATGAATGCATAAGAGGGTAGCACCTAAGTGTAGCTTTTATTTTACTCATAAATAGATAAATAGGTATTAAAAGGTATTAAGCATTCACTTAAAAGCCAGGGAGCCAAATCATAGGGTACCCCTAACAGAAGAGTGCTCTATATAAATTCAGACAGGTATACAAAGTAGGGGTGCCATGTGACTCCAACCTTTGACCAGTCTTGCATAGGGATGCTCATTCGGATTCCGCGGAAATGCAATTTCCGAAATTCCGATCGGAATTTGCATTTCCGCATCGGAATGCGGAAATCGGTAATGCAAGTGTGTTAGGCGGATTTCCGCCGGAAATCGCGGAAATTTCCGCCGGAAATCGCGGAAATTCTGCCTGACTTTGACATCGATTTTCTCAAAAACTATAAGGTCTTTTTGAAAACTTTGTTTTGCATATTGTTCACAAGATTGAGTTTAATAAACCCTGAAAATGTGGTGTTTCTAGGACTTACGGGGGCTTTGCTATTAACCACTAAAGTCGGCAGATTTTTACTGTAAAGTAAAATGCAGAAAATCTGCATCTGCCTATTTTCTGCATTTATATTACAGTAAAAATCAGCCGACTTTAGTGGTTAATAGCAAAGCCCTCGTAAGTCCTAGAAACACCAAATTTTCAGGGATTATTAAACAGAATCTTCTGAATAAGATGCAAAAAAAAGTTTTCAAAAAGACCTTATAGTTTTTGAGAAAATCTATGTCAAAGTCGGGCGGAATTTCCGCGATTTCCGGCGGAAATTCCGCATTGGGATGCGGAAATTGGTACCGGAAAGCGGAATCGGTAATTGGCAATGGCGGAATGCGGAATTACCGCGGAATCGGAAATTGGCATTTCCGACCATCCCTAGTCTTGCATGCTGGTGTCCTTGGGGGTTATGAAGCCAACATAGCAGGCACATGACCTGACTATATATGTTTCTGAATCATGGGGGCAGAACAGGAAGTCAGCCCCTCCCCACCACTTCCAGAACAAAACCCCACCCCATGAGTATGTCAGTCAAAATTAAACATATGGCAGAAGACTTCAAACTAAACATCTCCACTACATTTATTGTTGCGTTGTTCTATATTAAGCATGATTTATATTAGCACCCATATTGGAATAACATGTTGATAACCTCCTTGGTCCGGTAATCAACCAACCACTAAAACCAGGTAGCTTTGATGGCCAACACAATCAATAATATCCACATCCCACTGGCATAATGGAAGTGGGCATAGACTCACAAAATGTTTTGCCAATGCATATTAAAACAGTTTTATTACATAATCCTGTGCCATCTAGGGGAAGTCAAGTCTTCATTTCCAATTTTAGTTGTTTTTAATTAATTATTATACCTCCTTGGGCACCTCTTCCCTCGTTGTGCAGTTGTTCCAGAATTTTATTTAGAGTGCAACCATCCCCTGATCATTGGATATATCCAAGTGGAGACAGGGTTGTGAATCTCCACTTGCTTACTTGGTTGGTTGCCCGATTGCAACCCTCCTTTGCGAGTACCATCTTTTTACATTTCTCACCATATTTATCTAGCTATTGCACTATTGGGATCCCAATGTTTCTGTTTTCTTGTTTTTTAAGATATCACAAAACCTCAGCCTCACCTTTCTAGGTAGAAGGAACTGAGGGGGTTCATGTTAAAGAGAACCCAAGGTGAGAGGGATAGGGAGGCTTCCAGATTTGTTTCTTTGTAAACAGTGTTAGTTGCCTGGCAGCCCTGCTGATCTTCTAGCGTAAAGTGAACCTCTAGACTAAAAATCTACTCAGCAGCTGTTTCTTTAAGTTTCACAGCACCAGAACTTTATTTTTCTTATCCAAGTCTCATTTTTGGCTGCACAGAAGCTAAGCTCTGCCCCATCAAAGAAAACTGCCCGGGCATTTTTCCCCTGATTCTGTGCAAAGCATGAGGGGATTTCCTACGTTGTTGTTCTCGTTGCCTAGCAACTGGGATGGGTGATCAGGACACAGGACCTGTGTCTCATGCTCCCTGTCACCTCCTTTCAACCAAAAAGATGGCTGCCTTCATGAAATCAAACAATTGCCTGCCCACAGGGTGGGTGAAAGATTATATTTCCTATTATCTATTTTAATTAACGTTAACTAATGTAACTTAATATTAGTATGTTTGTTTAGGCTGAAGTTCCTCTTTAAGTATAGAGATGGCTCAAATCTCCGATTTTAGGTTTGCGAACCTCGAACATGAACTTTTGCAAAAGTTTGCAAACCGGCAAACTTTGTGAACCGCAATAGACTTGGGCAGGCGAACTTTCAAATCTACAAACACTAATTCTGGCCACAACAGTGATGGAAAAGATGTTTCAAGGGGTCTAACACCTGGAGGGGGGCATGGCGGAGTGGGAAACATGTCAAAAGTCCAAGGGAAAATTACGGATTTGATGCACAGAAAGGTTTTAAGAGCAAAAATCACATTGCATTGCTATGGAGGCCTAAAGTGCTTTAAAACATCTTGCGTGTGTATACATCAATCAGGTAGTGTAATTAGTGTACTGCTTCACACTGACAGACCAAACTCACTATGTAACGCACCGCAAACAGCTGTTTGTGTAGTGATGGACTGGTGCACACCATGGCGAGAGTGCAGGTGATGGCGGTTTTCAACCACATATGGTCGGGCTGAGGTAGCTCAATGACAGAACAACAGTGACTGTCCAGTTGATCGAATTTGGTCTGTCCACAATTAATTAACAACCCTATTATCTTGGGTGTGCCCCCAACACACTCATATAGGTCATTGCTTCATTGTTGCTTCACCGTGGCAAGGTAACGATCATGAAGGGGAATTGACACGTACATGCCTTTTGTTTTGTTGTTGGAGCTGCAGTGCAGCCAGAAAAATTAGGCAGGCATGTACACGCACCAGAAAAAAATATTATTGTTTTTGTTAGCGGCCGCTGCTAGCAGCGGCCTTAAAAATTCAGGAATCCACCTGGAGTCCTGGAACCTGATGTTGGTGGTGGAGAAGGCAGTCAAGCAGCCTGCATGCAGAGATGCTGTGTGGGGACCGACTTAGTCTTGGGGCAGGCAGTCACACTGCATGCAGGCAGAGATGCTGTGTGTGGGGACTGACTTAGTCTTCGGGCAGGCCTGACTGTGCTTTGCAGATCAGGCATCCGTGGTCAGATGGACCCTTGAACCAATGTTGTGTGTCAGAGATGACACCACTTGCTTTTTAATATCACGGTACAGTTTGGGTATCGCCTTTTTTGAGAAATAATTGCGGCCTGGTATCTTCCACTGCGGTGTGTGGTTTTGCTTTTGTGTGCTGCTTTTCCTCAGGTGGTAATCTCATTGCAGTTTGTGCTTTTTCATCATGTGCCTTCGTAAGGCAGTTGTCCCTACGCGGGTCTTGGTCTTTCCACGGATCAATTTTCGGTGACAGAGAGTACAGATGGCATCGCTCTCATCTGAGGCAGACACACAAATAAATGTCCAAACCGCTGAGCCCTGGAAAGATGGCACTTTGGTGATGGCTGCCAACTGCCAATCCAGGAAATGGAAGGATTGAATTATTGGTTAATGGAGGGAGATGCCGGGGCACGGGAGGATCCACACAGCTTCCCATTCACACATTAGGTGTCCTTTTTGAATTTAATTTAGCGCTAAGGTATCCTTTAAAGCTGCAATAGATTGAAATGTATTAGAAACATTTTTTTTATCTGGGGTTAAATTCTGAAACGTCTCGCGGACCTTCTTATTTTCTACTGTTTGAAACATGTTCTTATGTAAGGTTTTGCGCTAACAGCAGTTGACCCAGCAAGGAAAGTGATCCTGTTTCTAAGCCACCTACTTTAAAGCACATCCAAACAGACAAAAGTATTAAGGTCAATGCTTACTCTGCAACTAAAATTTCTTCGCATGCCACTGATGCCAGTATTAATGAAGAATTCATTCCCGGCACTTAAGAACAAAACTTTACACTTTGGATGTTAAAATATGCATTCCTCTATATACGGATAAAACCAAAGTTGTCAAACTTTCAGAATTTTTTTTCTTTCTATTTGAAAAAAGAAAGGTCAAGCAGCAGTCAATGCCTCTCTTTCTGGGTGATTAACAGACATAGGCCCATATGCAATTAACTTTTTCTCCGGAGTTTTCTCCTAAAACATCATTTTTCATCTTCTATTTAGAAAAACTTTTTAGCACTTTGCAATTAAAAAAAAGTACCAAAAACGACTTTAAAGTGACACTGAAGCAAAAACAAACAAACTTATGATATAATGAATTGTATGCGCAGTACGGATAATGAATAGAACATTAGTAGCACATAAGTGGCAAACATTTATTTTCAGTTATATAGCTTTTTTTTCTTTTTAATAACAGTGCATCATTTTTAACATTTGCAGTATATAAACTACACTCTGTATTTTAAACTATGAAACAAAGCAAAGCCAATGACCCTTTGAACTTTCCTGCAGTCAAACCTTAAACAAAGAAGGAACAGCGAGAGACAGGTTGAGATAAGTGCTTCAGCAAACAGGATTGTCTCCGATCCAAGTTGGGTCAGAGAGCTCAAAAAAGCTCTTTTGCATAAATAGCTTGTTAGGAATGAAGGATTTACCTTAGCGGCGGAGAGCAGCGCGACCACCGCTTCTGCGTCTGACGTCATAGCAGCTGTCGCCGCATCATCGCAGGCGTCCCTCACGGCCTCCGGCAGAACAGGTCTCTCTTCTGCACATCAGTTCAGGTCGGCACACTCGCGCGCGGAGCGGCAGGACCTTTATGGGCTTAGGAGACAAGTCAGCTGACCGGCCGGTCAGCTGACATCTGGCTGCTGTTTCTCTTCGCTGATTGGTGAAAGTGTTCTGGGCGGGACACTTGGAATTGCCTGTCTGCATTTAAGCTTGGAGATGTCAGTAGCTCATTGTCTGTTGTTGCTGAAACTTCGCAGTGAAAGCTCTCAGACCTTAGTCAGATCCGTGTGTGCTTGAACCGGCAGGACCCCGGGGATTCGCACTTAGCTTAGGATTATTATTATTACTGTTATTTGATTATTACTGTGTATTACTTTTGCCTGTACCTCCGACTACTCTCTGCCTATCGATTCTGTACCTCTGCCAATCTGATCTGTTGCCGACTTCTGCCTGAACACTCTTTCTGATTTAGCCTTACGATTCTGTACCTCTGCCAATCTGATCTGTTGCCGACTTCTGCCTGAATACTCACTCCGATTTTGCCTTACGATTCTGTACCACTGCCTGACCAATCTACCGACCTTGCCTGTACGACCACTCTCTTATTAGTGATAGCCCCTGTCACCAAAGGGCTATCACTCTTTAGTACTATTGTATATTACTGTGCACTAAAACACGTGTGATCACACTTTGAATAAAATACTGACTATTGTGCTAATAGAGCTCGTTCTGATTATCAGATACATCACTGATCATTACATAGTTATTGTATTGTATAACTGAAGTTTAACTCTTCCTGTACTGGAAATAATATGAAACTCATATCTGTGCTACCAATGTTCTATTTCTTAGCTGTACTACACATACAATTCATTATATCATAAGTTTATTTTCACTTCAGATTCCTATTTTCTTCCTTGCTGGTGATTTAAAAGGCATTCTATTGACAAGTTTAAAAATATCACTTAGGAGAAAACTCAGGAGAGAAAGTGAATTGCACATGGACCCTAATGCCAGAGTTGTTCATTCCAGAAGGAATTCCAATGAAATTTAATGAGAATCATGGAGCCATTGATAGCCACAAACACTATTGTCCGTCAACACAGGACAATCCTAAAAGCCTCCAAAATTATGATGAATCTTATCATCTCCAACTTTAAAGCATACATGAAAGGACAACAATGAAATTAATGAAGTTAACAACTGTGGCCCATATGAAAATAACTTTTTCTCCCGAGTTTTATCCTAGGAGATAATTTTCATCTTATCTTTTTCAAATTATTTTTCAACATTTTACAATTGAAAAAGTAAGCAAAAGTTGGTGAAAAGGCACTATAACAATTATTTAGCGTATTTTCTTGCTTGCTGGTTATTTAAAAGGCATTTTATTATGACAAGGTGGTGAAAATATCACCTAGGAGAAAACTGCATTGCATATGGGCCTGTATCGTTACAATTCAGTCTTGACAAGTTTTTATATAATGTGTGCAGTTGGGTTACAGAGTACCCTGTTACTGTGCTGTGAAAAAGTACACAAAAATTTAAAGCACATTAGACTGAAACAGGGAGGCTCACTCGGAAGCAGGAAATGTGGGCGCATGAGGCAGGTGGACAAAAAGGGCGCCGCCATTCACTCCCATAATAAATATCGTTTAATGGGCGCCCAACAGGAAAAAAGGGCGCCAGAGAAAAATAACGTTTTAAAAGTGGCGCCCGGAGACTTTTAATGTTTTATAACTGCTTCTCATGATTACACATTATTTAATGATTTATAATTTTTTAAACATTATTTTTAAACGAAAAACAGTACAATATTTTTTTAAAACATTACTTTTAAATGAAAAACCGCACCATATTTTTTTAAAACGTTATTAATGCTTATCACAGGGGTCTTAGGTCTTAGGGGTCTTAGGTTTAGGCACCACCAGGGGGGTCTTAGGTTTAGGCATCACCAGGGGGGGTCTTAGGTTTAGGCACCACCAGGGGGGTCTAGGGGTTAGGGATAGGTACAGGGAGGGTTCTGTGTGAGAGTAGGGTTAGGTATAGCTTTAGTAAAATTCTTATTAATGTTTTATAAAACGTTATTATAAATTTCACTTTTTAAACAGGGAAGATTAACGTTTTTACAATTGCCGATTTCATACACATTATTTAATGATTTATAACTTTATAAAACATTATTTTTAAACGAAATATAGCACAATTTTTTTTTAAACGTTATTCATGATTATCGTTTAAAACCCTGCGCCCTTTTTTACCGTACGCGGCTCACTCACCCTTGGTGCCATGTGTACTGCCCTCCACAGTGTGTTCCAGCGGAGGCATCAAGGGTAAGTCAACCCCTCTGCTGCAATCTGCATGCCTTCAAATTCTTGTTCTGTTTTGAATCCTTTGGAACAGTGTTTCGATATGGAACACTCATGCCTATTCCTGAATGTCTTTAGATTGCAGCACCATGGCTCATATGCAATTAACTTTTTCTCCTGATTTATCTCCTAGGAGATCATTTTCATCTTCTCTTTAAAATAACTTTTCAGCATTTTACTATTGAAAAAGTACCCACAGGTTGGTGAAAAACTTCTGTCAAAATTATTTTGATTATTTTCTTGGTTGCTGGTGGCTAAAAAGGCACTTTATGACTAGGTGGAGAAAACTCAGGAGAAAAAGTGAATTTCATATGGGCCCATGTCTCCATTTGTGGGATCTTTTGGCTAACTTCGTTTTGTCGTACAGGTTATTTTTATGTAAGTGATGGAATCTGATGAGTCCTGAATAATTGACTGCATTCTACTATAAAGTGTGTCATTACGGTACCTCTTTCACTCAGGAATTCTTCTGACCATTGTACAAATTACAAACATCTCATGTTATCGCTCATGCTCTACTATCAACGTGCTGTTTTATTTTCACTATTTATTACGGCTGCTTTCACAGTAAGACGTTACAGGCGCACGTTAGTGCAGCCTGTAACGCATCCCAACTCACAGCAATGATTAATCAATGGGCTGTTCACAGTGCCCACGTTGCGTTACATTGTAACGCAGAACGTAATTTGAAAGTGCTGCATGCTGTGCGTTATGCGCGGATAAGCTGCGTTAGACTGTGCGCACATGCTCAGTAGTGTTGGAGGTCTTCCCTCCTCCTCCTCGGCCAGGCACATGGCTAATTAATATTCACTGCACAGTGTGACGTGCAGTGTTTACTTCCTGGAGCGCCGCTCTGTGCGGCGATTTGCTGGCGGGATCACGTGATGCCGCATACGTCCAAGAGTACGCATCACGGCATCACGGACGCCATAGTGAGCTGCACAACACGGCTCACTCTGACATCCACATCCAAGAGCACCAGGTGTTGCGTTAGGGGCATGTTATGTGACCATAATGTCCCCTAAAACGCAACGTCTTGGTGTGAAAGTAGCCTAAGAATATCTTTCCCCCCGCTTACTCATACAATTTTCTCATTCCCAATCATGTGCATTACATAAAATGATACTGCTATAGGCTAGAAGTTTCTGTTAATGTTTACATCAAATACCAGAATAAGGGAAAAAAAACTTGATGTCTGTGATTCTGGCTGGGGCATGATTGTTGTTGCAAGACGTGAGGGTTTCAGGGTTTTTGTAACTGCTGATCTCATGAGAGTCTCACATACAACATGCTTAAGCATTTAATCAGAATGATGCGAAAAACATCCAGTGAGCTACAGTTCTGGTGGCAAAGAAAGAAGAAGGTTGGTTATAGAGGTCAGAGCCTTGGCTGCAGGTAATCCCAGGCTTCTGTATACTGGCTTGATTATATGGAAGCTCTAGGTCTCTGTAATCATGGAAAGTTTAAAAAGGCTTTGAAACAGATTTCCCGGGCTAGTAACATTTGCAGGTACGTTCTTCCGGTAACACAGATAGTCAGGATGCTACTAGGCCTACCTATGAATAGCCGCCTGGAGATTTTGCCGCAGGATAAAGCCGATATACGGCTTACCCTGCTCCTGCAAAAGTCCCGGCGGTGCTAATTACTATTCCCACTGGTGGGAAATGATGCAATTCGGCTTCCAGCTATTGCTGGCGGCCGAATTACAGTGTTTTAAAAGTAATTTGAGCTCTGTCTTTTGACGACACCAAAATTACTCACTGAGCGCAGCTATAGCCGTAATTCCTATTACAACCTATGGTGGCGCCGGCTGCGCCCGGATCTCCTGCGCTGTTTTAACAGCACTCGGCAACTAGTACCTTAGCAGTATAGGACATAACAAGAAATGAGCACAGGGATTTTGCGAAATTCTGAATTCTGACTTTAACATTGGAACTTTGCAATTTCGAGCTCAAAGTTGGAATCTGCGATGATTTTTGGCATAAATGGCCAAAAATGTTTACTGAGCATGCTCAAGTGACACAGATATGAAAAGCCCGTGCAAAAATGTGAAAATTCTTAGCAAAATTGTCCCCCATTATGAGCATGAACATATTTTTGCAAATTCTCACTAAATATAATCCCATCATATGGTAAGTGTGAAAATATATTTGCAATAGCTCACAATTTTGCAATGCAATTTTGGAATTTATGAAAAGAGTAATTAGCAAATCTGGAATTTTGGCAATTCCAATCATCATAGGTATGGCTGTGGGGTCTTAGTTGTGTTGCAAGCCGGAAGGAGGAAGTGCGCGGGGTGAGGCTTGCAATGCAACCAATAGGACGCATGCAAGCTGTTTGGAACGCAAGGCAGACAGCGGAATCATGGGTAACTAACCCCTTGTAATCCAGCCGCTCAGCTGTGGCAATTAAGGCACATTTGAATAACAAGTAAGCACTCGTGATTACTCGTGAGCCCATCGCTGAGTTTGTGTGCCTGGCGCTGTACATACACAGGTTTATCTCATTATATCCCACGTTCTCTGGTGTATTCTTTAAAACAAACTCGTGTCAGCCTTGACATAGTGTTCACCAAGATTAAGACTGCTATGCCATCTTCCTACCCTTAATGCAGTTTTTGTGTTTGCAAACAAAATTGTACTTCATGGAATAGAGGTTTAGACAGGAATCATAGTCATGATCCTGCTTATCCAGATGACCACACCAGCCTCTGCACAGGTGCAGTCTATTATATTGGTAAGCAGGCAGGGGCTTGACCACATAAGATGACCCCAAATGTTTCTCTAACTCATCTGGTTCAAACGTACTCAGGAGGGTGTGCAACGATGTGACATTGTGGGCCATGGTTCCTGCTCCCTCACCCGACTTAAGGTAAATTTTCATTGCAGTATCCCTAAACTGATACTTAAGCACACCCTAAACAAGCCCTCATAGGTGAAATGGCTTTTAGGCTGCATAATAACAGAGCTCTGAGCAGAAAACCCCTGGGAACCAACATTTGTTAGAAGAAAACAGCAGTGCCCAAACCAAATGCAACAAAGTGATCTGCTTTGAATCGGAAACAATACAAAAGTCAAAATGCAACCTAAAGTGAAATTCCACCATGGTCATGAAATTACCATAGACACACAGTAGGTAAGGCTGGTTAGGTCAGTAGGTAAGGCTTGATTTTGCAACTTAATGCTATTGAAATTCTATTTTTATTTGGGTCTGAAGGTAGCTAAGATTTTTAAAAACTGTCAATAAGCTCAAAACACACTTAATCGGATCCTTGGTGGCAGTACTTTGTGGACTCTGGTCGCCCAGGGCATAAGGCAGTTTAGATGAATTACAGTGTTGGACCTCAAAGAGGAATTGTAACCAAGGATTGAACTTAATCAGTAGCTAATTCCCCCTTTCCCATGAGAAATATTTACCTTTTTTTTAATTAGATTATCAGGGGGTCTGATATTGTTGTGAACCCCCTCCCACAGTGTGGCATCTGTGCCTAGGTCCTGACATCACACTGTAGGAGCCTTGTTGCATTGTGGGAAATAACAGCTGTTTCCAACTGCCTAGAAAGCACCATTTCCCTCTGTCCACAAGTATATCTATACAAAAAACAGCCTGTAGTGGTTATAGATAATGACAGTTGGTGCTGTCTGTTTTTTTTTTCTATGTCTGCCAGTAGTAAAAATGATTATGCACAGGCTGATTGTAAATCAACAGCATGAAGAAATTACATGGTACATGTCAATCATTTCTTGATCTCTCTTCTATTTTTTAATTACCTGTACTCACTTTGCAATGTATTGATTTCTTTTTTCCCCTTTTCGTTACGGTTACTCTTTAAGCACCCATTGCAGTGACCAAAATACAAGGGCCTTTTTTATGAATGTGGAGGAGATACAAAATTGTCAATCATATATTTAAAAGTGGAAAAATTGTCATTTTTTTGTGCCACACTTTTTTATGAAAAGACCTCCATGAGTTCAGAGTGACCATTGAGGAAGCATAAAAACAATGTCTACTCTTTTAAAGTCATGGCCATGACTAGTGGTTGCAAAGAGTTTGGCTGCAAATGGGAGGAGCTTCAGTTTGCTGCCAGTCACATATCCCTCTGCACCGGCCCGGATTTACATCACTCCAGCTAAAGGAAGCTCTCATCAGTGGAATGCCAAGAGCCTGTCGGGTAACCTCTCATTTACACTCTGTTGGGGACTCTGCATAGGGAAGGAGGCACTAGGCATGTGCCTACAGGTTCTTATAGTAAATCCAGCCCTGCCTCTGCCACTCCATAAGCTGTGAGGAATCTACTTGAATGGGAGGAGCTTGAGTTTGCTGCTAACCACATATTTCTGGACAGCACGGTGGCGTAGTGGTTAGCGCTCTCGCCTTGCAAGCAATGGGTCCCCGGTTTGAATCCCAGCCAGGTCAACATCTGCAAGGAGTTTGTATGTTCTCCCTGTGTCTGAGTGGGTTTCCTCCGGGTACTCCGGTTTTCCTCCCACATGCCCAAAAACATACAGATAGGTTAAATGGCTTCCCCCAAAATTGGCCCTAGTCTACGATACATACACTACACTGGACATATGACGATGCTAGGGATTAGATTGTGAGCCCCTCTGAGGGACAGTTAGTGACAAGACAATATACTCTGTACAGCTCTGCGGAAGATGTCGGCGCTATATAAATACTAAGTAATAATATTTCTCTCCAGGACCATAAACTGGTGAAGCTATTCCCTTAAAGAGATATGAAGTGACTTCTTGCATTCCTGTAAGCAAGAAGTCTTACAATTGTGTTGAAAATGCAAAGTGACAGACTGCATCTTCAGTGTGGCTCTATAAGTAGGTCCCTAAATCATTACGATATGCCCCGCTGATCATGTGTAGTTTGAATTGTCTATGTAGTGTAATAAGCTCAGGTTACTCAATCCCCGATTTGCTCAGATCCTGTTTATTTATTTTCCCCATCTTTTCTTCTTACCCTTGCCTCTCTTTATGTGGAATTGCCTTTACATTGATTGTTCTTCCATAAAACAAAGTAGCCTTGTTTATGTTTTATTTAAGGGGAAGTATTTTCATTTCCTGAGAATGTGTCATTTCCATTCACAGTAAAGAAACGACTCCACTGAGCTTTAGATGCAAATCCACAATTTTCCGGCCTGCGCAGTGAGCCGTTATTTGTCATCTGTGTGGATACAGCAGGGAGAATGTGCAGAGCTTGTATAGCACAAGTGGGTATATTAATCAAAGGGTGATATTTTCTGATGTTAGCTAAATCACTTTATATTACGTGTATGGGATGGTGCCAATTCATCACCGGAAAGATGTAATTTTTTTATTTATTTTTTTTAGATTTTGATCAATTGATTTCATCAAATAACACAGGATTAAGTGGCATCTGAAATAAGATGTGAGCTTGATAAATGACCGGTTTTGTGGTATGGAATACACAAGCATAAATCCGTTCTCTAGGTATTGTTTTCTAAGTAAAAAATTCAGATTGCTGTAGCTGTATTAACCACTTAACGACCGCCTAATGCTGATTGGCGTCAGCAGGTTGAAGTGGTGTTTCCATGGAAACCGTTCTATGTCAGTTCACGGAGGGTGTCTCCGTGAGCAGCCTGCGAGCCTCCGACCGCGGCTCGCAGGCTAATTGTAAACACGCGGGGAATAAATCCCCGGTGTTCACATCGCACTGCGCTGCTGACGCAGCAGCGCCGTAAATGAGATCGGCGATCCCTGGCATCTGATTGGCCAGGAATCGCTGCCATCTGATAGGCTAAAGCCTATTGAAGGCAGTACAGGACGGGTCGCCGTCTTGTGCCGCCCAGAGCCAGAGCGAGAGGGAGGGAAGGAGAGGGAGGGAGGAATATCGCTGCGGAGGGGAGCTTTGAGGAGCCCCCCCGCTCGGCCACACAGAGCGGTGGCGATCAGACCCCCCCGCAGGACATCCTCCTAGTGGGGAAAAAAGGGGGGGGGGGAGTCTGATCGCCCTGCCACAATCACGATCTGTGCTGCAGGCTGGAGAGCCCATGCAGCACAGATCAGACAGAAATACCCTGGTCCTATGGTTGGTTGGTGTGTTTGGGTTTGGATAATAAAGAAAGGCATAGCTCCCAACTGTCCCTCTTTTGGAGGGACGACTGTCCTCTTTAGGAACCCAATCCCTCTCTCCCTCCTTCTTCCTTATCTGTCCCTCTTTTAGGGCTGATGCACATATCTATGTAAATATATGTCATTTTCTACTAAAAAATGTGTTAAATAAATTTAATTCACATCCTTTAAATTGGTACATTTCTTAATTTCAAATGTAAATACTGTATGAAGAAAAACTAGTGATAATTGAAAAGACCAGTGTGCTTTAAACTGTAATATTGCATCTTTTGCTGATGTGCTTTTAGTGGTAAGAGTGGCTAGGGGTGTGGTGGGGGTGTGGCATGGGGGTGTCTTAAAGTTCCGTCTTTCTCATCTCAAAATTGGGATGTATGGAAAGGGGTAAGAACCAGAGATTTAACTATAGGGCAAATAACCCCCGAAACACAGGAGGGCCAGAGGTAGTCACCCTTTTTGATATGATTCATGGCAGATAGGCATTCTGGCTATGGGGGTCAACATGGGGAAAGAGGGCTAAACACTGGGGGGACCCCATCAAAGTTTTTCTGGGTTCCCCCATGGTTTGGTAAAATGGAGGGTCCTATTCAAGATCGGCCTACTGACATTGAAATCACTAAATAATCTGGGCCCTGGACACATGAAAGAAATGTTACAGCTGCGTAGCAATCCCTGCAATCTCAGATCCACAGGTTCTAATAATCTAGTCATACCCAGAGTCCACTCGGAAACTTTTGGTCCCAGAGCCTTCTGTCATGCTGCTTTTACGTTTTGGAACTCCTTACCTCAGCAGATCAGGACAGCTCCATCCCTGAACGTGTTTAAATCCAGACTGAAAACCCACCTGTTCAGTTTGGCATTTGCAGAAACATAACTGTTATTGTGTGAATACTTCATCCTACTACCAACTACTAAATCTGAAAGAGCCTAAGCGCTTTGAGTCCTATGGGGAGAAAAGCACTATAGAAATGCTGTTGTATTGTATGTAACTGCACCCCTGGTTTTCACTGCTGTCTATATCCTCAACCAACAAACGTATGAAGCTTGGGGATGTTTGGACAACTCCCTGTTAAGTTTTAATGCCTCCCCCATTTCTTGGCCTACAGAAGATGTGAATTTTAAAGGATAATTCACCTTAAATTATGTAATTGTCGAAAGCAGAGAAGAACCTTACAATCATCTTTTTGTAATTTAATTTTATTAAAAGTTATCTTTTAATTCCAGTTTGTAGTCAGATTTTACCTGTCTGAAAAGGCTAAAGAAGAGACAGATTAGGAGCATATTAAATCGGACCCAAACCAAACATTTTTTTTAATTCAAAAGTATTTAGTTGCACCACTCTGACACATACAAAGATAAATAAGCACTCCTTCAAGGATATGAGCATTTCAGTGCATGCTTTTCACCCTTCTCTTTTCATAACTAGGGTTATAGAGGTGGCAGCCATTAGCAATTCCTCCTTTGCCGAACACCTCCTACTCCACCAGTCTGCCGGATTCTGTCCCGACAATATGAAAGAGAGGGAGGGGTTCCTCCAATAAATGTAAAATATTTTATATTTGTCATCATGCAGCTGAAAAAAAGGCTGCTATTTATTATTATAAATTTAGAAAATAGATTTTGTTTCTGAAATCTTGCATTTTAATTTGGATCCACTTTAATAGGTATCAGTCAAGGGGGGCTCGATTAGATCATACCAAATTACAGCACCAATCAAACATCAAGAGGCTGGGGCCACATGTGGTAAATGAAACAAAGGGGATCTTCTTCACTGAACTTAGCTCCACAGGATGAGGCTGTTGTAATCTAGTCATCAATCAAAAGATGCAGGTATATCACACACACATTTAAAATGAGATAAAAATAAACACACACACACACACGCACTTTAGAACCAGGGATGGTCGTAGTCAGCCAACTTCGCTATGCTGGAACTACACGTAGTTTTACGCAACTACGCTTCGCCAAACTACGGCTTAGACTACGGCGTAGACTACGCGTTAAAATACGCAATTATGCGTAGTGCGAAGCGTAGTGTATGCGGATGCTTATGCCCGTATGCAGAACATTTTACGCATTAATTCCTGTTTAAATGGTCATACCGGGAACTCTTCTATGCGTACATTCCCCTTTCCAATGCGTAAATTTGTAAGCATACAATCGCACGCGGAAAATTAGACGCGAGTAACGCATTCATAGTTCACTACGCAATACACATGTTAACTGCGCATAGTGGGCATAAGCTACGCATAGTGGTACTTCGCTACTCGTAAATTCGTAAGCGTAGTTTTGAAACTTCACCTACGAAGTACGATGCGTAGATGCAAACTACGATGCGTAAATTCGCACTGGCGCAGATTCTGCTCATCCCTGTTTAGAACTATGTCAATAAATGTCATCAAATGAATCAAGCTTAAAAGGTAACTGTATTACAAGGGCAGCAGCAGTGATGCTCATCCGAGCTAGGATATCCGAGATACTCAGATATCCTAGCTCTTTTTTTACTATTCGAACTCAAATACCGAGCTCGAATAGTATTAGCTATCCGGGCTGTGCTATCCGAGCGCATTCGGATAGCAATCAGCTATCCGGAGATATCCGAGCTATCCGAGCTCGAATACGGAGCTCGGATAGCGTCATCAGCGGGTGACGTCACCTCGAGTCCTCACAAGCGAATCAGAGGGCTCCCAGCCCTCTGACTGCAGCAAATCACAGAGGGGGAGCCTGGCCAAGCCCCCCTCAATAAATAGCGGGCGCCAAGTTGCCTCACTCGTCCTGCTTGTGACTTACTAACTGACTGTACTGAGAGACTGCTCCAGTGCTTTTTGTCTGTGCAAGTAGTGCATTTATTGTTCAAAACACCAAGCGTCTTTACACTCCACTTGATATTCACCTGTATTGCTTTGTATTGTAGATAGATTGTATTTTAGGCAGTTTAGTTTGCGTGATTAGGGACTAGGGAGGGAGACTGTCACTGGTGCTGCTGCAGCTGCAGCAGCTAGGCCCTGTGCCTAGGCAAGGCAGCCTGCCCTGCTCTGTGCTCTAGTCTCTAGTTACCTGTGCTCTCACCTGTCCTACTCTACTGTACTACTTCTGTGTTAGATAGATTATTGTACTATTTTGTAGTTAGCAAGGCACAGCTTTACTGCTATACCTGTCCTGTATCTGCTCTCTGTAATCTAGTCACACCTGTTCTATTGTTTAGCTAGATTCTTCTATTGTTTAGTTAGTACTGTAGTGTACTCTAGTCTGTGTATAGGGACCGTCCGTCACCGCGTTACCTAGGGTCTTTGTGTGCGCAGTGCACGTCTGCGCTGTCCGCACCCTCTCGTTAGGGCTACACCCGTCCTATTGTTTATATTACTTGTATTGTGTATTCGCTGAATTGTACTGTACTGTAGTATGTGTATAGGGACACCGTCAGTCAGCGTCAGCTAGGGTCTTTGTGTGCACACTGCGCACTCTCTCGTTAGCGCTACACTGATCTCTGCTGTAGAGTACACCTGTCCGTCACCTCACACACCCACCACCACCAGTCCCACCCCATTAAAGTACCCCACTTGTTCCACCCGCCTTTACATACATAACTTTTTTTTTCATTTGTATAATATTAAAAATATACGATGTCTGGCACTGGCATCCGTGGTTTGGGCAGGGGCAGCAAGGGCATCGGCAAGACAGGAGGTTGTGGCAGCAGCGCCACCACCACCACCATGCGCAGTTCTGCATCTGCACCAGTGGCTATTCCGCCATTAGCCACTGGCCGTGGACGCCTTGGCCGCCCAACAGCTGGGAGTCACGCTGCAGAGACACAGCAGCAGCGCGTGGCGCAGAGGTTCCTCCCACCGCCAGGTCGTAGCCGTCTTATTGAGGAGAAGGACGCAGATTCTGTGGTGGAACTAATGGTGGATGATCAGGCCACCATTAGCTGTGGAACCGAGTCCTCCACCCCCGCCCACCACTCCTGTTCGCAAGAGCAGCAGCAGCCGCCCAGCACTGCCTGGGGAGGAGGAGGAGGAGTGCAGTTCTCCATCCCCAGCGGGCAACACCAGCACCCTGTCACTCAGCACCTTCTTATCCCCAAGCACAGCGAGGGTATGGAGTGCTGTTGCGGCAGAATTGGAGGAGGAAGAAATGCTGATGGGCACTTTGGGGGATGATGCTTTGGACAGTCAGACAGTGGTGAGTGTCCATCAGCCCATGCATGCAGAAGGGGAGTTTGTGGGGTCATCCCAGCAGGGCATGTTTGTGGAGGGGGAGGATGATGATGACAGGGTGAAGGACAGAGACTGGGTGGCAGATCCTGGGGATGTCATCAGCTCTGAGGAGGAGGATGTGTCTGCGTGCCTTGCTAGAAGGATCAGCATCGCAGACATAGGCAGGATCAGAAGTGGGCGTGGTATGCAGGCCACACAGCGTGCTGATCCGGAGAGTTCTGCCAGTGCCACCAGCCGCACCAAGAAACCGCCCCGCCCCCAACCACCACAGGGAGACCAGCGGCAGCAGGGGGAAACTTCACCTCCCCAATTTGGAATTTTTTCACCCTGCCATATGTGGATTGCAAGTATGCCACCTGCAACCAGTGCCACCAGCAGCTCAGCAGAGGGAAGGAGCCCTCTGCGTACGGCACCACCTCTCTGGTGAACCATCTGGCAGGGAAACACTTTCATGAGCATGAGGAGTTCATGAAATTGAAGGAAGCTGGCAGTGGTAGACCCGCCTCCACTACGAAGCCGTCGGCAGCAGCCACCCGCCCTCCTCCACCTCCTCCAGCAGCACCAGCAGGAGTGCGTCAGAAACGCACTGCTCCTCCTCCCTCTGTAACTCCTGCCACCGACACTGAGGCCTGTTCTGGCAGCCAGTCCTCAGTGGCCTCCTCTGCTCCCTCCAGTGATTCCCGTGCCAGCAAAAGGCGTCGCCAGACCCTGCTCAGTGACACCTTCCAGGGGGTGGTCAGGGTTCTGCCTCCCAGCAGCCATGGTGTGCGTCAGCTGAACGGCTTGCTGGCACGGGCCATGTGCTCCCAACTCCTGCCTTATTCCCTTGTGCAGGAGGGGAGCGACATACGTGCGCTCCTGATGTGTGCAGCCCCCGATTGGCCAATCCCCAGCCGACATTTTTTTGCACGCACGGCCATCCCTGCACTTCACTGCTCTGTGATGGCCAATGTTGGTAGAGGGCTGGATCACGCGGTGGGTCAACGGATCCACGTCACCATGGACTCGTGGAGCAGCCGGTTTGGGACAGGCCACTATCTATCCTTCACTGCGCATTGGGTCAGCTTGGTGGAAGGGGGTGAGGAGGGGGGAGCAGCATCGGGCACTGTCAGAGAAGCAGCAGCAGCAACAACGCAGTGGGTGATGCCACCATGCAGGGTCATTGGAGTTGCAGCAGGTTCCTCTGATCCGCTTCCATCCTCCGGCACACCAGCCCAAACCCCCCGCCTCAGATGCAGCGTGAAGCCCCGCCACTGCCAAGCGCTGCTGGAATTGGTCAGCATGGGGAAGACCAAACTGACGGTGAACCATGTCCTGGCCAAACTCCGAGAGCAGGAGAGGAATTGGCTGACCCCCAGAGGCCTCAGAGTCGGAGAGATGGTGTCCGACAATGGGGCAAACCTGGTTGCTGCAATCAGCAGGGGAGACCTGACTCACATCCCCTGCCTGGCGCACGTCCTGAACCTGGTAGTCCAAAAGTTCCTGTGGACCTACCAGGGGATGGACCGACTCCTTGAGGCGGCAAGGAAGGTTGTGCGTCATTTCCGGCACTCAGCTGCAGCCGTAGCAAGCCTGGAAGAGGTGCAGCAGGAGCTGCACCTGCCACAGCACCAGCTCATGATCGATGTTCCAACTCGCTGGAACTCCACCCTGGTGATGTTGGAGCGTCTGGATGAACAGAGGCAGGCTGTCAGCCAGTACGTTGCATGAGCAACAGTTGCCGCCATCACTGCAACTGGGCGTGCCACCACCAACCTCCCGTCCATCATCTCCATGGAGGACTGGGGGCACATGCAGCAGGTGTGCTCAGTGCTGGCACCTTTCCTGCAGGCCACCAACATGGTAAGCAGGGACCATGCAATGGTGTGCGAGTGGGTCCCCTGGTGTGTGTGCTGGACAGGGTCCTGTATGCACTGCTGGAAGAGGGAGCGGCAGCCTTGGACCAGCAGGAGCTGCAGGCAGCTTCACAGCCACCTCTGAGGAGGAGGGCTTGGAGTTGGTGGAGGTCCCTGACCTTGCTGCTGATGAGGGGGAGCAGCAGAGCACAGCTGGAGTGGTGTGGGGGTGGAGAGAGGATGAGGTGGAGGAGGCAGAGGATGAGGAGGACAGCACTGTTGGCTCTGGGGCTGCCGATGATGTGCCAGCAGACGTGGCCAGACTCTTCCCAATGGCAGCGCACATGCTGAGGTGCCTGCGCAAGGACCCAAGGGTGATCCAGATGAAGCAGAGGGAGGACATCTGGATCTGCATGATGCTGGACCCACGTCTGAAGGGGAAGCTCAGCCAGTTCCTGCCTGCAGGAGGAGACTGTGCGCAACAAATGAGGGATTTGCAGCTGTCCCTTGTTGAGCACTTGGAGGAAGCCTTCCCTCAGCCATCCACCCCCACTGTCCAGCCAGCACAGAGGCAGCAGCAGGTGCCTGCATTCACCAGCAGCAAGCGCACGCGCACCACAGACCTGCTGTCTCTGACCAACGAGCTCTACATGAGTGTAGAGCTGCCAGGGACTAGAGAGGAGGTGCCTGCAGCAGCATCCTTCTCCAGTCACAGACAGCGCTTGACCCGCATGGTGGCTGACTACATGGGGTCCTTCAGTGGGCTTGACAGCATTGCCCCTGTTGATCCCATGGAGTATTGGGTCAAGCACCTGCAGATCTGGAGCGAGCTTGCGCAGTACGCCCTGGAAGTGCTCTCCTGCCCCCCTTCCAGCGTACTGTCAGAGCGTTGCTTCAGTGCAGCCGGTGGAGTTGTCACTGAGAAGCGATCTCGTCTGTCTCACAAGTCTGTGGACAGACTGACGTTTCTCAAAATGAACCAGGTTCGGATGGAAGGTGAATTCCTGGACCTGTTGTCGGCGAGAGGGGGACATGAAGTGACACACACACATTACACCTGCTGCTGCTGTATTTCTTCCTGCTGTCTGTGTCTCCACTGCCAGGGAACACATTAAAAGGTGCTGCTGCCCATGCGCCACCTATTTACGCTCAAAAATGGCTGCATTATTTTGAAAAAAAAATTAAATTATTTTAGAGGTGTCTGGGTTGAAAACTGTGCTGTCCCAATTGTGTATTGGACACAATGTGGGCTTCACGACCGCTGTCTGGAACCTCATGGTGTTCATTTACAGCCCTGGTACCACCGCTAGGAACCAGGGCCTATTATGTCTCGCTGCCTGCCCTCCTGCTGCCTGCTGCCAGTCTGCCACACACTCATTCTCCTCACGCTGCCTGCTGTTGTATTTCCTCCTGCTGTCTGTGTCTCCACTGCCAGGGAACACATTAAAAGGTGCTGCTGCCCATGCGCCACCAGCTAAGTCTCGCTGCCCGCCTGCCTGCTGCCACTGCCACACACTCATCCTCCTCATGCTGCCTGCTGTTGTATTTCCTCCTGCTGTCTGTGTCTCCACTGCCAGGGAACACATTAAAAGGTGCTGCTGCCCATGCGCCACCGGCTATGTCTCGCTGCCTGCCTGCTGCCACACACTCATCCTCCTCATGCTGCCTGCTTTTGTATTTCCTCCTACTGTCTGTGTCTCCACTGCCAGGGAACACATTACAAGGTGCTGCTGCCCATGCCCATAACTATGGTGTTATTAAAATAAAGTATTTCCACAATTGAAGTAAAAAAAAATATTACAAAAGAAAGGAAAATGAAGAAGAAGGAGAAGGAGAAGAAGACGACTTCCAACCATTTTGGACACACCTTCTCATGCAAACACTTTTAATTTACTTTTTTTGATACCTTTTTTATAACTACTACATCACCACATAATCACTTGATGTTTTTCTTCATAAAAAAGGTGGTTTCATGCATCATTGTTGACCTCCAATACAAGTTTTAAAAGCTATTTAAGGCCAGCTCGAATATTTTACTCGAATACAGACTCGGATAGTGACGTCGGATATCCGAGTTCGAATCGGATATTCGATTAACTCGAATAACGAACTTCAAATGAATTCGGATAGTTTACTATCCGAATTCGACCAAACTCGAATAGGATAATGAGGTATCCGATCAACACTGAGCAGCAGCACAGTGTCAATCAACTGGTACATATGCAAGTAACACAGCATGTATTGCAATTTTCATTATGTACACAATGCACTTGATGCTTCTATAACATGTTACTCTACTTGCATGAAGCAAACCTGAAGTGAAAATAAACTTGTAATAACTTGTAATATAATGAACAATATGTGTAGTACAGCTAAGAAAAAGAACATTAGTAGCAAAGAAAATAATCTCATATTGTTTTTTCCAGCATAGAAAGAGTTAAAAAAAAAACTTGAGGTGTTATCTTTGCAAAAGAGCTTCTTTGAGCTGTTTGGCCCACTGGGTTGAATACAGTACTGGTTCTGGAGCAAAGAAACAGTGAAAGGCAGCTTGAGATAAGGTTTTACTGCAGGAGAGTTCAAAGGGTCATTATTCCTGCTTTGTTTTATAGCGTAAAGGGCAGAGTGTGCTTTTAGAACTGCAACTGTGACAGAATGATGCAATGTTATTAAAAAAAAAACTATGTAACTGAAAATAAAAATGACTATTTTCGTTGCTACTATCATTCTATTCCTTATCCGTACTACACATACAATTCATTATATCATAAGGTGTTTTTTTTTTTTTTTGGCTTCAGGTTTGCTTTATTGTGCATTATACTAGTACTAAAGCACACATTGGGGCTGATTCACAAAGGTTACATATTTTTCACCTTAACTGTAAGGAGTGCTAATGCAGGAGATAAACACATAAAGATAGATAATTCATGAGATAAATAGATAAGGAGAGCTAAACCATAACTTTTGTCAAATAAGGAAAGCTAAACCATGACTTCAGTCAAATAAGGAGAGCTAAACCACGACTTACGTCAAAAAAGGGGAGCTAAACCACGACTTAAGTCAAATAAGGAGAGCTAAACCATGACTTATGTCAAATAAGGAGGGCTAAACCATGAGTTATGTCAAATAAGGAGAGCTAAACCATGAGTTATGTCAATTAAGGAGAGCTAAATCATGAGTTATGTCAAATAAGGAGAGCTAAACCATGAGTTATGTCAATTAAGGAGAGCTAAACCATGAGTTATGTCAAATAATGAGAGCTAAACCACGACTTATGTGAAATAAGGAGAACTAAACCAATGCTTATTTCAAATAGGGAGAGCTAAACCATGACTTATGTCAAATAAGGAGAGCTAAACCAATGTTTATGTCAAATAGGGAAAGCTAAACCATGAGTTATGTCAAATAAGGAGAGCTAAACCATGAGTTATGTCAAATAAGGAGAGCTAAACCATGAGTTAAGTCATTTAAGGAGAGATAAATTGTAAGTTAATAAATAAAGTGAGATAATTTAACAGAAAAGCTTTGTGAATCAGGTCCACTATCTACATACCTTACTTATGGCAATTTTACCTGAGTTTAGTAAATCAAACTCCATGCCTACTTCCCTTTAATTTCAGTCTACCTAGTGGCTGCTCAGTTGATCTTATGATCCATCTATACAGCAGTCCGCTTCCTCTCTTACTGCAGACTATACTGTTCAGTTTACTTTAAATAGCTTATTTTCATTTTACAGTAGTCAGCACAGGCTGTATTCGGAGTGGACTGCTGTGCTTTTTTTCTTCAGTGTTAGTTTCCATTGTGTGTTTTTAGCCACGGATATACAACTTGCACCCAGCCGTGACTTTCCACTCCTGGTTTTCTACTGACATAAATTGTAGCTTTGCCTCACATCGGGTTCCCCCTTATAAGCAATAAAAAGATGACAAGAGGTAAAGTATCTCTGCTAGTCATTTAAAGGGAACCAGAGATGAACGTTTCACACAAAATAAACATATCAGTTGATAGCTTGTAAAGAATAAATGCTCTACCTGATAATTTTGCCGCTCTGGTGTGCCTTTTTTAGTGTTTTTTATCCATTATTGCTCCAGGAAAAATCAAATATGGCCACCGGCTCATATCTCTTCTCCTTCCGGGTTATGAGTTGTTCTGGATGTGCTGTCTAGGCTATATGAGACTATGCTGCTATCTAGGCTAAATGCAGCCTTTCATCTATGTGCTTTCATTTTGGTATGATGTACAGCTGCCTGTAGAAAGTGTCTCTCATAGGAATGAAACTGCAGTCATCATCAGTATCTAGTGCACACAGAGCACACAGGGATCATATTGCAGCCACAGAGCTTCTCTCTCAGCAGCAGCAGCCCCTCCCAGTCATCACAGCTCTCAGTATGCAAAGCAGGAAATCTAAGCCAGGAGGGGGAAGGCTTGGGCTTGAAAAGACTCCACAGAAGAGTGACTCAGCTATAATGATTCCAGGTCAAACCTCGACTGAATAGTCGGTGGATTCTTATCACAGTTGCTAATAGATTAAGCAGATAACAATTAAACTAAAAGCAGTGTAGGTGTTTACTGTCATGTTCCCACTGATAAATGTAATAAAATACATGAGGGTGCTTCGTCTCTGGTTCTCTTTAAACAGGTCTGGGAACAGCTAGGAACTGCATCTCATTACTAAATGGCCGCACTAACACTATTTTCTGATGCTTGCTCAGATCAGGTGGACCAAAACAGCAGGAAGCGCGTCAGATCGATTCCAAGACTCCAGCGTTTTCAACGAGACCCTTCGGATTACAAATATCCAGAGACACCAAGGAGGCCGATATTACTGCAAAGCAGAAAATGGACTTGGTTCTCCTGCAATAAAGTCTATACGAGTGGATGTATACTGTGAGTAAACAACATTTATTTGGCGACAAATGATTATTTTACTGTGAAATACAATTTAGAGAATAATATGTTTATCATTTGTAGTCTCTTAACATAGTTTTTTTTTAGGTAAAAATAACATAATTCTGATAAATATTACATACTTGCTATGTGCACTCAGTAGTTGGAGCAGGGGTGTAATTAGGGCGGAGCAGCCGTTGCTACTGTGGGGGGGGGGGGGGCAGAGGTGTGGGAGGGCCCCAACTACTAAACTTCCTTTTCTCTGATACTACAAAGCACTGGTTCACATGACAGTCAGGGGCCCGGAATCTGCCACACTAAACCACCATGCGATACCTAGAAGGAGATGCAGGTGAGCCCTGGAACTCTCACCACCAGGGGAATCACCCACACTACCTCTATACTGAATGCTGATTGCAAAACACTGGAAAAGCAAATGCACACTCCCATCTAGCAAAATTCCTACATTTATCTGATCAGCAGACGCCTCTGATACTCCATATCAGAATTTTTTGTGGCTAGTCTACACGTGTTACGGGTGTGAAGATCCTGATAGCCATTCATATTTTAAGATCCTTGTAAGATGGACCTTCAGGCCACCAGGGTTACTAAGAAGAGACAAAAGGGTTGAGAACATTAAGGAGCCCATCAAAGTTTTGCTGGGTGGTCCCATGATTTGTAGTTACACTCCTGAGGTGAAGCACTGAACAATATGGACTGAAAACCCTCCATATCGTTTTAAACCCCTGTAATACAGTACGTGCAGGTAACATAGTAAGTAGTTGCATCTATGCAATTTTATGCACTTTGGCACCATATACTTTGTGTGGAGCTGTCAGTTTACCTGCCTTCAGCTGAACTGTTTGCAACTTACTACAGTTTCCTGTGTATCAATACACTCATCTGCTGCAAAACTGTTATTTTTGGGGGGATAACACTGCCAAATGATGTGTATTTTTTGTGTAAACACTGCCAGATTATGTGTATTAGGGTGGGGGCACTGCCAGATGTGTATTTTAGAGGGGAAACTTTGGCAAATTATTTGTGTTTTTGTGTGTGAATGATGTTAATGATGTATCGTTTTGGAAGCTAATGCCTCCAAATGATGACTATTTTTGGTGGTTAATGCTGCCAAATGATGTGTAATTTTGGGGGTAAATGCTGCCAAATCATGTGTATTTTGATAATTAATGTTGCCAGATTATATGTATTTTTAAGAGTTACTATTCCCAGTTGGGGGGGAGGGGTAAACACTGCTAAATTATGTATGTTTTTTATGGGAAATACTGCCAAATGATCTGTGTTTTTGGGAGACAAGCAAATCCACTTGACATATCAGGTCTTTTGATCTACACCTTTTATCCAACTATTGGTACCATGAGAACTCAATTTATCATACTTGTCCCTCCACCATGTAGTCTGAAAAAAAATTGGCCCTCCATTTCCATGAAGTTGGACAAAACTGGTCTAGATCAGGGCTTCCCAACCCTGTCCTCAAGTACCACCAACTGTGCATCATTTCCACAGAGGTAGATATTGCGACACGTAATTACCTCACCTGTGAATGTTTTTGGGTTCCTGTAAAACAAGCACTGTTGGTGGTACTTCAGGACAGGGTTGGGAAACCTGGCAGAGCACCTGGCATTTCCTGTGCTTATTAAAATGCAATATATATATATGTATATTTTTGAGATAACCCATCTCCCCCTTTTTCTATTTTATTTGTTTTAACTCCTCCGGGGCACCTCTTTAACAGTCCTGGGCAACTCTTACCCCTTTGTGTTTTAAATGTGAAAGTGCAGTATCACAAATAGCACTTACCATTTACACTAAACAATATGTGTACTTTCAGTATTTTACACATTCAATTTTGGGTTTAGTGGGGCTTTATATTTTTATACTAAACAGAAGGGTACCTGTTTTCAGTGCCATTAAGCTGGACAGGGTTAGTTCCAATTTAAGTAAGACTATGAATGCTTGAACAAATTCTGAATTTGTTGTAGACTTCATAATGAGCCTTAGTATGTGACTTTTAAATAAGGCTTCAGCAGGTTCTTGGAACAGCATCTGGAACTATGTCAAGCTGCAGGGTGCACTGGAGTATGTGGTGAACTTTCATTTGGTGGCACATGTCACAATGCCTTTTTTTCCTTAAGCTTCCTTTGAACCATCTCCATCTGTGGGCCATGAGCAGTTGATAGATAAAAGAGTTCACACAGGCTTGTGGGAACTGGAGAATGATCACAAGAGACAAGTTTGTGCTGTGCATTGTGCCTAACAATCCAATCTAATGAGTGTGTCACGCGTAGTTCAAAAACAAGGAGACTTCAGCTTCTCCAATCTTTCATCACCCCAAGTGTGTCACGATCACAATCACATTAATGTTGTTATCCTGTAGTAAAGAAAAGGATATGTGTCGGCGGGAGAGAGTTTCCCATAATCCCATTGGTTGGACTCTTTTATGCCTATAATGGTGCAGTGTCATTATTGAAAAAAACAAGTGTAAAATCTTCTATTCCAAGAGAGAAAACAACAAATGTGTAGAACTCTACAATAGAATAATACACAGAGAACCTTTAAGTGACATCTCAGTTTTTATGTATTTATTGTTTTCCACAGTTTGATATTTACCATAATACCTACTAAACATAGGGGGGGGGGGGGGGAGAGATAAACTTTGTAGTTGTTAAACCAATTATATAAAGAAAGCTGCTATTTTA
Organism: Hyperolius riggenbachi; assembly: GCF_040937935.1. Lineage (NCBI taxonomy): Eukaryota > Metazoa > Chordata > Amphibia > Anura > Hyperoliidae > Hyperolius > Hyperolius riggenbachi. The sequence goes on along the minus strand of NC_090654.1, from coordinate 233,999,583 downwards.
TTGCCATATAAATGTCAGGTTTTCTGTGGACTACGGATGCTGGGGAGGGTGGGGAAATGTCCTTTCTTTACATGTTCTGTTCTTCTTGAAGGAAATCTGAGCTAAAGGGAGGAAGATTATGCTGGGTACATACGATTCAGTTTCCCGTCCAATCGACTGGTAATCTGATGGGAATTAGTATTGTGTGTACATGTCCAAATTGCTCCCGATGGATTACAATCAAATTTCCAATGATAATATTGCAAAGCTGATCAGGTTATTGAATGGGAGCAGATTGGACTTGTCTGAAATAATCTTCCGATTCCTGTGAATCGGACTGGAAATTGCGAAGGACTTGATTCACTAAGCTCAGCTTGGTTTAACCTCCCTGGCGGTAAGCCCGTGCTGAGCACGGGCTATGCCGCCGGGAGGCACCGCTCAGGCCCCTCTGGGCCGATTTGCACAATTTTTTTTTGCTACATGCAGCTAGCACTTTGCTAGCTGCGTGTAGCATCCGATCGCCGCCGCTACCCGCCGATCTGCCGCTATCCGTCGCGCCGCCCCCCCCCCCCCAGACCCCGTGCGCTCCCTGGCCAATCAGTGCCAGGCAGCGCCGTGGGGTGGATCGGAGTCCCCTGAGTAGCGGGCGGGATGACGTCACCGACGTCGTCGTGACGTCATCCCGCCCATCGCCATGGCGACGGGTGAATCCCTCCAGGACATCCCGTTTATTGAACGGGATCTCCTGATCTCCGATCGCCGGCGGCGATCGGAGGGGCTGGGGGGATGCCGCTGAGCAGCGGCTATCATGTAGCGAGACTTTGTCTTTGAAAAAAAAAACGTTTTTTAAAAACACTACTTTGCGGCCCCCTGGCGGATTTTTTTTAAACCGCCAGGAGGGTTAAGCAGCACAAGTTAAAAAAATCCCCAGAGCTAATAGCAGGAGTGCTGAGTAGCATGCACTGCTAACTTACACACACTCCCCATAAAGTACAAGCCGCTCCTATAAGCCCACCCTCAAACCCTGTCAGATCCTGTGGAGTTGAAGGATGTGATCCCTGCACTTTGATTGGCCCAATAGGCTGCCTGTCACTTGATGGGGCTGAGGGTGGATTTATAGGAGCGGCCCGTACTTTACAAGGAGTGCACGAAAGTTAGCATTGCACGCTACTCAGCACTCCTGCTGACAGCGTGCTTTGGTGCACTGGGGAGTTTTTTTAACTTGCACTGCTCAAACTAAGATGCGCTGCTTTAGCAGCACTGCTTAGTGAATCAAGCCCATTGTGTGTATTTACTTACCTCGGGCTCCTTCCAGCTTCTAGCAGTCTATCTAGTCCCTTGCTGTAGTTTCGCTGAACTACAGTGTGCCACTGATCCTTGAACACAGCTGTGGTCACGGGCAATCAAGAGAGGCACGCAAACGCACATGCACAGAAGCCTGCAACCACAGCTGTGGTATGCTATCTTTTGGAGGGTTTAGCTTTGCCTTAGATGGACCAGATAGACTACTAAGGGCTGTAAGAAGCCCTAGGTAAGTCAATCTAATCTCCCCCCCCCCCCCCCTTTAGCTTGCATTTCCTTTAAAGGGTCACTATCAAAAAGTTAATTGTAAATTTATAATGGGATTGCTGTATTTCTATATGCATGACTGCATCTTTTTTTCAGTCAGAGACAATGAAGCCGGTGGTTTTGGTGCCCAGTGCTCAGCGCTGAGCGCCAAAATGAAGTGCCGTTCTAGTACTAATGCTGTAGTGCGCGGGGCACATAATGGTAATGCGCCCTGCGGATTTTGTGTCCACTCAAGTGGGAACGGAGCCTTACAGTTTTATTAGTCTCCTCCTTTTTATCCTGAGAATAACTGTTCTTGATCAACTAACAGTTGTTCATTAATCTCCTTGGCGGTAACCCTGAGCTACGGTCGCGGCGGAAAACCACAGCTCAGATCGGTAACCCTGACCTACACTGATATTATATAGGAGAGAACAGAGGCGCCAAAGGGATAAAAGGAGTTTTAAAGGAGCTTAAAAGCCAAAAATTTTATAATTAGAGGAGGCAGTGGTGGACTTACCTCCTCCAAGCAGACACAACACGACTGTACATTCCGTCTATTTATTAACAAACTCACAGAGGTGCCGAGTGTTGTTTGTTTTGCTAGATCCTGTAACTCCTTTTACTATTGCCTGAGGAAGCGGGCGCTGACCCGTGAAACGCATTGCTTTGTTTTATCTGGAGTTCGTTAATAAATATACTGAATGTACAGTCGTGTTGTGTCTGCTTGGGGGAGGTAAGTCCACCACTGCCTCCTCTAATTACCAAATTTTTGGCTTTTAAGCTCCTTTAAAACCCCTTTTATCCTTTTGGTGCCTCTGTTCTCTCCTATATAATATTGTATCCACCCTGGGTGGAAGGTTGCGACCCTTTTCTACTATCTACAGAGAGCGACTTCTTATTCCTGAGTGGGGTCAGGATAATCTCCCTACCTGCCTTTACAGTGGTTGCCTATTGGTGACCCATGCTTGTGAGTATAACAACTATTACTCTTTGTCATTATCCCCTTTGTCAATATATACTACACTATTGGGGCTCTTGGTGTTCCTCTGTTTATCTCGTTTGCTGACCTACACTGAGGGTAGCCGCCGGGAGGTCTATGCAGAGCAATGCGCAGCGGGCATTTCAACTCACCTCCTGGGGGAATCCTGACGTCGCCCGCCATTCTTCTTCCGCTCCTCCGAGACTCTGCTTTCCCCTGGTGAGATCTCGCAATCTCACTTTAGGTTTACAGAGCCGCCCGGAGGATGGAGGGAAAACAGCAGCGCTGGGTACCAGGGAGGTGAGTAAGTGCTGGGGCTGCTGCACACTCTCTGCTGGTATGATTTTTTTCACGATTTTAGGGTCTAAAAGCACATGAAGAAAAGAAGGAATCATACCGCCAGAAAGGTTAATCCTGGCATCAGTGTCACATGGCCAGAGATGTCACATGGCCACTTACCCAATGAAAGCAGCTACAGGAAGTCGGGGCGGGAATAATGTATGACTCAGGAGGATGATTAGGTCTCACTCCATACAAATAAAAAAAAGGTGAATTCAGTCCAGTGCATAGAAAAAGTACATTAAAGCCAACCGTAGAACAATTAAAATAAAGCAACAGGTATAATGTTTTCACAGGTTTGATTTTCTTCACAAGATTTGAACGCTGGCTTACTTTAAGTCTATTCATAGCTGCTACTTATCTATCTACACCAAACAGGTTGGCTGCTCTACAAAAGGCATGAGCTATGATATCGCTGTAGAATTACAGCAGTTTTTCCCCCAGTAGTTTTAATGAGGAAACACTAATTTGAATAAAACCGAACGTGTGAGACACTTCTGTTTCCTGCTCTATTTTAAATAATTTTGACTATTCGCCTTGGGAAGAAAAAGATACAATCCCTAATAATGAGACAGTGGAAGCAACTGCACATGTACATCTGATAATGAAGTCATCCTGGACATCTGCCGCTTCAGAAGAAAGGCAGACAGAGAGGAGCTTCAAAATCAAGCTGAAAACTCCAGTATATATTTCTGTCTATATCGTCATATTCAAAGATCAACTCAGTCTATGTAAAATAAGCCTCCAAGACTTAGAGAATTGTTTACAGAGCTAATCTAGGCAAGGCTGGATCCTGTGGAATAATATAAATGAGGTGAAAGATAGGAATTGGCAGACAAGTGAAACCTTACAAAAGCAATCTTTTGCTTGGCATTCTGGCTTTGAAGCCCTGGCCTATTATTCCTTTACTTTTCAAGCCGGGGTGCTTGTCACTCGTTAACTGCAGCAATGTCACTCCTAAGGACCAACCAAGGAGATTCTTTTTCTTTTTAGGAAGGGAAAATTGAAGGTCTGTGTGTTAACTGGCAGGATGACAGATAGCTCTGCTTATATGCGAAATAAACAAGATGTTCATTAGGGGTTATAGGCGTACCCCCAATAGGTGCACTCTTGGCCATATTTAAAGCTCAATATTGTGAATGAAATTGTATTTAATCTTTCCACTTTGTTTGTTATCTGTAATAATAATAACAATTATTATTATTATTATTATTATTATTCACAAATCTTACCATTGTGATGTTTTTATATACACATGATTCTGAAAATAATAATAATAATTCTAACAATAATAATGTTGTATTATTATTATTATTATTATTATTATTAACTTATAAAGTGCAAACATATTCCGTGTTTCTGTACAAAGTAAGAAAAACAAACATGGGGTACATAATGATACAGCCAATCATATACATCAAATATGGACACTGGTACAAAATACAGAATTTGTATTATTATTTATTGGATTAATATAGCGCCAACATATTACGCAGCGCTGTACAATGCATAGGATTACAGATCATGATAGCTGGGTGACCGATAGCACAATACAGGTAATAAGCAATAGATACACAACACAATACAGGTAGTAATACAATGTCGGATCATACACTATAGTGGTAGTGCCAATAATACACGTTCACATATTCTGGGTAGAGTGTACAATCAAGTATGATACACAAGGAGAAAGGGCAGTGCCAAAGGCTTACAATCTAGAAGGAGGGGGTGGTGACATGACTGGAGGGGGGGGGGGGGGGAGGCATCAAGAAGTCCTCGGCAGAGAAAGTTAGGGCAGCATCTAGGTGGGTTAGGCCTCCTTGAAGAGGTGAGTTTGGAGGGCTATTTTGAAGGTGTTGAAGGAAGGGGCAAACCTGATGGGCAGTGGGAGAGAGTTCCACATGATGGGGGAGCTCTAGTGAAGTCCTGTAATTGGGCATAGGAGTGCGAGATGCGCATGGGATGGTTAGAAGGAGGTTGTTGGAGGAGCGAAGTGGGCGGCCAGGTGTGTATCAGCTGCTGGTAATTACAATAACAAATGTAACCTTATCAATAAAATGCATAACAGAGTGCAAGCTACAAAATGAATAACAAATTCACAGACACAACACAAAAGAAGAACCAACATTTTATATGGTGCTGTACAATAAGCAGTACCTAGCGCATACGTTACATAATGATGGGATATAAATAACACACAGTTCGACACAGGGCCGGTTTAAGGGCCCTGGGGCAAGTTTAAGCAGGGGGCCCCACTAACACCACCTTCCCACCGATAAACACAACGCCACCACCTCCCAAGGCCCCTGCAAATGAGTTACTTATAACTTACTTGCGTCTGTAGGCAGTGGCTGCACTGTCTGTGCGCTCTTTAGCCACGCTACCTGCCTCTCTATCCGGTGCATACTATGAGTAAACATGCGCCGGGTAGTGTAATAGGAGACATGCAGCGTGACTGGAGAGCACACAGACAGTGCAGCCACTGCCTACCAAGTATGTTATATGCAGCTAACATGCAGGGGTCTAGCAGCAGTGGAAAGTATGGTTGCTAGGGACAGGGTCTGACGGCACAGGGGCCCCTGCAGAGGTAGGGGGCCCTGGGGTGATTGCCCCCTTTGCCTCTATGCCAGCGCTGGCCCTGGTTCAACAGGTCAACTTACAAACAGGTAATTAAGACTACCACACCTTGTCCAAACAGACTGATCCTATATAATACATAGAAGTGGTCAGTATAGACCATTCTTAAATAAAACAAACTTTATTTGTCACTATATTTTCAAAAAGAAAAGCACGGACTCCGTCACTCCATAGGAATTCTTCTGTTTATTGAAGCCACAAAGCAACAGATACAGCAAATGCCCCTACTGTCTACAGCTGTTTCACGTGAGTTTCACGCCTCTTCAGGACACGTAGGGCCTAATCCTATATAATACATAGAAGTGGTAAGTATAGACCACTCATAAATAAAACAGACTTTATTTGTCACTATATTTGAATATTTGTAGAGGCCCAATCACTGACTTCATTGTTAAGTACCAGATATTAGTGAATTTCTGTAGAAGACCTATCTTTGTAGAGTATCAAAACCCAGTGGATATTTGGAGAGCACCACCAAACGGACCGAACCTATAAATTACATAGAAGTGGTATAAGTATAGCCCACTCTTAAATAAAATAGACTTTATTAGTCACCATATTCATTTATAAGTGTTTGTGCACTCATTCTACAGTTGTTCTAATCGTACATCCCCTGTGTATTTTGGTACAGAGACTGTCCAGCACCTAGGAGGGGGGTTATACAGAGCCGGGGTCTTTGCTGATTCCCCCCCCCCTTCCCCACGGACGTCATGGGGTGTAGCTATCTAAGCTCCTATACACCTTGTACATGTGCCTCCTTTGTGTTACTAACTGGCTTGATGGCATTTTATAAACTTAAGAAACCTCGTCCTCTAATAGCCTATTGGCCCTGTTTTATCCCGGGTCAACAAATAGGTGTTTCAACTCAGTGACAGAGTAAGCTTAGAAGTACACGTCCAGTATAATTACATGCGTTCCGTGTGTATCCTATGATGTTAGACTGGACATGTCTGATTATACTGGGTGTGTACTTCTAAGCACCTCTGTCCCTGAGCTGAGACGCCTATTTGTTGACCCAGGATAGAAATGGGCCCAATACGCTATTAGAAGACGATGTATCTCATAAGTTTATAATCTGCCATCAAGCCAGTTAGTAGCACAAAGAAAGCACAAGTACAAGGTGTATAGGAACATATAGTCTATTTTATTTAAGAATGGGCTACATTTACCACTTCTATGTCATTTCTAGGTTCAGTCCGTTTGGACAAAGTTTGGTGGTCCTCTTCAAATATCCACAGGGATTTGATACTCTACTGATATTCTCAAACATTTGGTCCTCTACAAAATCCACTAATATATGGCACCTAAAGGACCACTAACGCAAAAATAGTAACATTTAAAATACATGTGAACACATGTAAATCAGAAATACGTTTCTTCTAGAGTAAAATAAGCTATACATTACTTTTCTGTGTTGTGATTGAAGTCTGTGATTTGGCCTCTACAAATATTCACATAGATTTGGCACTCAATCAAACATTTGACACTGTGGTGTTGTTTTATAGAAACTGGCCAAGATGTGAAACCCTCCGAAATGTGACCGAAGTCTGGTGCTCTACAAGAATTCATTGTAGGTCTTATATCAAGAAAGGTGCAAAAAAGGCAAAAGCAAAAGCTGAGCAGCTGTCCAGAGCAACCAAGCACAGTCAATAGCCTTAATTTAATTTAAAAGCTGAAAGTTGACTTCTCACACTTTTGCTCCCATTTTTTTTCCACCTGTCTTGTTAAATCAGAATGGTGGGCTTCCAACTGTGGTGTAGACCTGTGCTGCCAGCACTTCACATTTCAATTTAATAGGATCTTTAATCTGTGCTATTCTTGCAGGCCCAACTGTCAAACAAATCCCAACATATAAGTCTATAGGAAAGAATTGGGTTCAACACTTTATTTATAAACTGCTATAATGGCGCATTCCATTGTTTCCAATAGAAAATGTATTTTGTAATGATGCAAAATTTTAAATTAATACCATATTCCGGTAAAAACTGTGAAAAAAAAGTTTCCCACACCACTGAAAAAAGATCACAATGAGAATAGTAGAATTCCGAGCAAATTCAGTATTAATCATTATAATAAACAATCATGTTAAAAGAATCACTGGAATAACAAGTTATTCTGGGGCTCATCCTATCTAATAATTGGCAAGTGTCCCTGCGTCCTGTCCATGTGTCAGTGCTTTTGCGCTACTGTGCATGTCAAGCACTGACAGCCGTTGGGACAGGATGCAGGGTGGGCCAGCCGAGCGGGCATGAGGAGCGGAGGTCTGGATTTGGAGACACTCAACATATAGTGGAAAAAAACACTACAGGCTGATCCAACATTGATGTTCTGTCCTTAAAACAAGACAAAATGAGGCTCAGTAGTGTGTGTGTGGCCTCCACGTGCCTGTATGACCTCCCTACAATGCCTAGGCATGCTCTTGATGAGGGGGGCAGATGGTCTCCTGAGTGATCTCCTCCCAGACCTGGACTAAAGCATCCGCCAACTCCTGGACAATCTGTGGTGGAACGTGGCATTGGTAGATGACATGATGTCCCAGATGTGCTCCGTTGGATTCAGGTATGTGGAATGGGCGGGCCATTCCATAGCATCAATGTCTTCATATTGCAGGAACTGCTGACACACTCCAGCCACATTGCCTTGCTTTAGAAGCAACCCAGGACCAACTGCACCAGCATATGGTCTCACAAAGGGCTGAGGATCTCATCTAGGTACTAAGTGGACAGTTGATTTTACAGAAGTGTGATTGACTTGGAGTTACATTGTGTTGTTTTTTATTTCCAACATTAATTTTTATTGGGATTAATGCAACAAACAAGTAGATAATAAATTACATACAGTACTTGTGGTCACAGATTTCAGATTTCAATAACAGGTAATAGGTATGATAAAGTACCAATAATTAAACATCAAACATAAATACAATTATACTGTATTATTAAATCATAGCAGTATCAGCTTGAGAATTATCACTCTGAGGCTATCATAATATAGAACATAATTATGGTAATTTTCCTTTCAGTGTGTTTGTCATGAGGATGTACTAAGAAGAACTGGGGTTGGAGACATTGTTTAAGTGTTCCCTTGGGAGCAGTGTATAAAATGCTTATGCACACATATTTAAAAGTTTGTCCTTTGCCCCAGAGTAAAATACACTGTAAATGATTTGTTTCTATGGTGTCACGTGCTGAAGGTATTGTGAGCATAGGACTACACAATTCTTATCAATTTTTAAACTAGAACATTTCCTCATGGAGATTCTCAGGGTTTGCATTTCTTTTTTTTAAATACCCTCATGGTAAGGATCTATACAAAGCTGTATGCCAGCCTGCCTAGTGCCTACTCGAAGTCCCCGCTAAAACGTTTATGACACATGAAATTAACTGTTTACCTCCCACACTCTCCAAAAAATACTCAAATAAAATTAAAAACAAACAAAACAAAACTTAACCACTTCACCACTGAGGGGTTTTACCCCCTGAGCACCAGAGCAATTTTCACCTTTCAGCGCTCCTTCCATTCATTCATCTATAACTTTATTATTACTTATCGCAATGAAATGAACTATATCTTGTTTTTTTCGCCACCAATTAGGCTTTCTTTAGGTGGGACATTTGCCAAGAATTATTTTTTTCTAAATGTGTTTTAATGGGAAAATAGGAAAAATGTGGGGAAAAAAATAATTATTTTTCAGTTTTCGGCCATTGTAGTTTTTAAATAATGCATGCTACTGTAATTAAAACCCATGAAACGTATTTGCCCTTTTGTCCCGGTTATAAAACCATTTAAATTATGTCCCTATCACAATGTTTGGCGCCAATATTTTATTTGGAAATAAAGGTGCATTTTTTTCAGTTTTGCGTCCATCCCTAATTACAAGCCCATAGTTTATAAAGTAACAGTGTTATACCCTCTTGACATAAATCTTTAAAAAGTTCAGTCCCTAAGGTAACTATTTATGTATTTTTTTTAATTGTAAATTTTTTAATTTTTTTTTAATTACAAAAAAAAAAAAAAAATGGGGAATGTGGGAGGTAATGAGTTAATTTTATGTGTAAAAGTCATTTATTTGTATGTGAAAAATGTGTAGGGTGTAGTTTACTATTTGGCCACAAGATGGCCACAGTAACTTTTTGTTTTAATGCGACCTCCAAGCTTCCTTCCGGAAGCTTGGAGGAAGTATAATGAGGCTGGACACGTGAGTTTTTTCTCACAATGATCGCGCTGCCCATAGGAGAGCAGCTGATCATTGCGGGGCTTAGATCAACGAACGGGAATGGATTTTCCCGTTCATTGATCTCTGGGCGAGCGGGCAGCGGCGTGTTTACTAGCGGCGGGTGGCGTGTTTACGAGCGGGAGCGCGGGCAGCGTCGGGAACGCGGAAAGTACGTGTTTCTCCGTCCCTGGTTTTTAAAGGATGGAAAAAGGGGTGGAGAAATACGTACGCGCGGGGGTAAAGTGGTTAAAGGGGAACTGAAGAGAGAGGTATATGGAGGCTGTCATGTTTATTTCCTTTTAGACAATACCAGTTGCCTGGCAGCCCTGCTGATCCTCTGCCTCTAATACTATTAGCCATAGCCCCTGAACAAGCATGCAGCAGATCAGGTGTTTCAGTGGTTTAGACTTATAAGTCTGATCTGACAAGACTAGCTGCATGCTTGTTTCTGGTTTTAATCAGATACTACTGCAGAGAAATAGACCAGCAGGGCTGCCAGGCAACTGGTATTGATTAAAAGGAAATAAACATGACAGCCTCCATATACCTCTCTCTTCAGTTCCCCTTTAAATAGTTACCTAAGTGTCTGAACTTTTTTAAGATGCATGTCAAGAGGGTTTATTACTGTTATTTTTTAAATTATAAGCTTGAAACTAGTGATGGACGCAAAACTGAAAAAATGCACCTTTATTTCCAAATAAAATACTGGCGCCATACTTTGTGATAGGGACATAGTTTAAATGTGTACTAACTGGGACAAATAAGCAAATAAAATATGTGGGTTTTAATTATGGTGGTATGTATTATTTTAAAGCTATAATGGACAAAAATGGAGAAATAATGATTTTTTTCAATTTTTTTCTTAATATTCCCATTAAAATGCATATAGAAGAAAAGAATTCTTAGTAAAATGTACCGCCCAAAGAAAGCCTAATTGGTGGCGGAAAAAACAAGATATAGATCGTTTCATTGTAATAAGTAGTGATAAAGTTATTAACAAATAAATGGGAGGTGAAAATTGCTCGGATGCATAAGGTGAAAAAACACTAAAGGCTGAAGTGGTTAATGTTCTGGAAAGAGAGAGACTGTGCACAGGTAATTTGGAACCCCTACACTAGGGATAACCTCTGATCATTTTAATGTGGTTCTAGCAGCACTGATGTATGATGAGGTTGGTTGGTTTTTGATGGGTTTCTTGTTTTTTCATTGGTGGGTGAAGATCTTATGGTGTTTGGTATATGTGCTTATATGTAAGGTGATCTTGGCATAATATTAGACCCAGCATTGCATCAGTGTCAGCAGGGCAAGAGGTTGGGATGTAGTCTATAGTAATGTCTGAATAACACCAGAAACAAGCATGCAGCTAATATTGTCAGACCTGGCAATAATGTCAGAAATACCTAATCTGCATATGGTTGTGCAGGGTCTATTGCTTATTGGACAATTTTCTAACCTCTTATCCCCTCCCCCCCTCCCCCCCTCCCCCCCCCCCCACCCCAGGCCATTTTTTGCAATTCAGCACTTCACAGCTTTAATAATTTATTGCTCGGTCATACAACTTAGCACCCAAAATAATTTTACCTTCTTTTCTTCCCAGTAATAGCTTTCTTTAGGTGGTCTCTGATTGCTGCTGCGATCCTTAGGGTTTTTTTTATTATTAACCTGCCTGGCGTTCTATTAAGATCGCCAGGCAGGCTGCGGGAGGGTTTTTTTTTAATAAAAAAAAAACTATTTCATGCAGCCAACTGAAAGTTGGCTGCATGAAAGCCCACTAGAGGGCGCTCCGGAGGCGATCTTCCGATCGCCTCCGGCGCCCAGAATAAACAAGGAAGGCCGCAATGAGCGGCCTTCCTTGTTTTGCTTATATCGTCGCCATAGCGACGAGCGGAGTGACGTCATCGACGTCAGCCGACGTCCTGACGTCAGCCGCCTCCGATCCAGCCCTTAGCGCTGGCCGGAACTTTTTGTTCCGGCTGCGCAGGGCTCAGGCGGCTAGGGGGGCCCTCTTTCGCCGCTGCTCGCGGCGAATCGCCGCAGAGCGGCGGCGATCAGGCAGCACACGCGGCTGGCAAAGTGCCGGCTGCGTGTGCTGCTTTTTATTTCAGCCAAATCGGCCCAGCAGGGCCTGAGCGGCAGGCTCCGGCGGTACTGGACGAGCTGAGCTCGTCCAGACCGCCCAGCAGGTTAAAAAATGAAAATTAAAAGAAAACTATTTCTTTTATTTCCCCCCTCAAACCCACACCCCTAAAATTAACCTTAGACTGAGATAAATACACTACACTACATATACATAGGTATGTGAGCCATTTGGAGGGAGAATTAAGTGACAGGGCTGTCCAGCAGTGGGCTAGATTGCAGTGCTGTACACATATATTATCTTTTTTTTTTTTATTTCAGGCGGCCAGCTCCGATTGCGGCTGGCAGGCTGATCGCAGTGGCCCCCTGTGTTTACTGCAGGGATCATTCCCTGCAAATCTCGATCCTCACGAGCTCACGCCATATGGCGTGATCGAGGAACGAGCATTAGGCGGTCGCAGAGTTGTTAAACAATCCCAGTTGCCTGGCTGTCCTGCGGATACTCTACCTCTATTGCTGGGCATACACGGCGCATTTATGCGCTAGAATCAAGCCGCTGGCTCGATGCTGGTGCATTCCCGCTCGTCCCCGCGGGCAGTTCCTTATCAGGCGCTCGTTTCTTCCATTGTCCGCCCGCGGGAATCGAGCGCGGAGTCGATTCGCCGCGGTGATCGGACAGGTTGAATATTATCAATCGAGCCATCAGTGGCTCGATTGATGATAACTATCACGCCGTGTATGCCCAGCATAATATGTTTAGCCCAGACCCTGAACAAGCATGCAGCAGATCAGGTGTTTCTGACATTATTGTCAGATGTGGCAAGATTAGCCACATGCTTGTTACTGGTGTTCAGACACTAGACCAGCAGGGATGCCAGGCAACTGGTATTGTTTAAAAGGAAATAAAGATGGCAGCCTCCATACCCCTCTCGCTTCAGCTGTCCTTTGAAAGTATATAACCAGTAAAATAGTATGTTTGCATTTTCATTGATGGGGAAAACTGGTGGAGCTTTCTGGGAAGAAAATGAAAATATATAGTTATCCTTTTCAGATACTGAGAGCCTAGATTTTTGGAAACTCTTACACTTACAGTCAAGGGGGAGTGCTCAGTCTTGTGTAGATAGCCTTAAATCACTGAACCTTGTATGAATGTAGAATGTTAAGCATGTGGCAGCCCTATGCAGGCTGGATTCCCCTGCGGAGATGGCAAATAACATTACATAATATTCTCTGAAGGAGACTATCGACAAGTGCAATGAGCCACAAGGAGCTTTTGTTCCATTTTCCTCCATTGTATTAGCTCGGTGAAAAGTAAAAAGCAATCTCTTCAGATATTGGAAGTGTACACCAAAACGAATGACTGATTAACTTACACACTGTGAAATTAAAGAACATTGAAAGCTATGGAGAACATATTCATTCTATGAATGCAGTTGTAGAAGCATGTTTAACCCCACTGGCGCTATGATTATTTCTGGATTTTTAAAAAATATTTCAGACCCTAAAATCAGGAAAAAACCATGCCGCCACAATGCCTGCAGCAGCCCCTGCTCTCACTCGCCACCCTGGCTCCAGCGCTGCAATTTTGCCTCCATCCTCCGGATGGCGCTGTAACTCTGTGGTGAGATCGATGACGACGATCTCGATTAATTCATAGCCTCTGAGGACAGGAAGGTGAACAGCTACTGACGTCTGGATCCCCCGGGAGGTGAGTAAAGACGCCTGCTGCGCGCAATAATCTGTATAGAGCTCTCGCCGGCTAGCCTGCCCCTCAAATCCACTAGGGATGATAGCAATGCGTTTTTTTTAATCTAATGCAAACTCCATGCGCTGCCTTACAGTCCACTAAAATGTCCGCCAAAACCTTATGCAGGCTGTATGATTCAATCTTCAGTTCCAAAGTACCTCAAAAACATAAAAAAAATTATAACAGTTCATCGCATAGGGTGTAAGCACTCAGGGGTCTTCCACCGTCTAACCCCTGTGAGGTGTATATACGATTTCACTCACTTACAGTGATCCACCACCACTAGGGACCGCTTTCACCTGGTGATATGGCTGCCCAGACCCACAGACAGCTCATTCAGCATGATACTCCATCAACCACTGGCTTCCCGACTCCTTAAGCCTTGCACCGGTCCTCACATACATGCAATGAAAATTGAGATAAAAATCATAGTGTGGACTGCTTAATACTCCTTGTGGGGGATACCCCTGCCAGGTTAAACACCATGCTATATTCTACTGGGGGCGACCTTGACAGCGACTGTGCACCCAACACCGTCAGGGACCACACTCACCCTGCTTCACCCGCTGCCCAATTCACAGACAGCATCAATCACATATGTGCACAATGCTGTTCTGACAGATGATCCCCCTCCTGGCGTCTAGGTACCTCAGCAAGTCCACTGCAACTAAAAAGCTCCTATAGTGTAAAACCTTTTATTAACCTTCCTGGCGGTATAATTTTAAGGATTTTTTTACTTTTTTTTTTTTTTTTAGCATGTAGCTAGCCTAGCGCTAGCTACATGCTTCCCCCCTCCCTGCGGCGTCCCCTCGTAATGTCCGATCGCCGCCGGCGCCGCTTCTGAATGGAATTTCCTTAAGGGGAGTCCTGATCCACCCCATAGCGCAGCCTGGCGGCGATTGGCCAGGCTGCGCAAGGGGTATGTGGGGGGGGCCTGTATCGCGGCAGGTAGCGGCGCATCGGCGGTGGGCAGCGGCGATCAGACCAAACACGCAGCTAGCAAAGTGCTAGCTGTGTGTTTGAAAAAAAATATGATGCAAATCGGCCCAGCAGGGCCTGAGGAATCCTCCGCGGCAGCTTACCCCGTGTCCAGCACGGGGTTACCGCTAAGGAGGTTAAGATCATAGAAAAATGGTAGGGCTACTCACAAGCATATAAAAGTATCAAGCGTGTAAAACAATATCTGAGGACGTCTACTCCTTTCACTGCAACACTTCCTTCCCGCTTAGCCATGCCACGGTTTTATTTTATATTTGAATCTACTTTTTTAAGTTTTTATTGTTTTTGCTTAGTGACACATTCGTTGAAGTATGCCAGAGCTAAAATTTATGAACTATTGACCCTGTTTATTTATTTCCCGCTCTCAGAAGCCATTTCCTGCTAGGAAATTGTTAAATAGTTGTAATTTCATATCAGTGATGGTCACACTGAGTTCTGACTCAGTCCTGACTTGTATACCTGATGTTTAACTCTTTCAGGCAGAGAAAGAAAAAAAGGAACACAGCATAGTTATTTGTGTGCTAGGCACTGTACAGACCCATGTCTATCTCATCATGCTCATCATGTCACCTTGGGTATCCTTTAAGTAAAAATGTAACTACTGTAAATCCTTGCAAATGGCTCTGTCTTTTCTCTTAGTGAATTCCAAATTACATGTTCAGCAACGCTTAGTGAATTGAAGCCTATATCTTCATTCCAGTGATTATATACAGTATATTCCTTTAGTATAATAGACAGCGCTCCACCTTGTATATATACACAACAGCAGCCTCATATAAATGATTGCACTCACCCAATCCGATTGAGTGTGTCAGCCCCGTTTCTCCTTCTTCCTGATTGTCACCACTTTCATAAGTAAGTGTACCTCATTGGATGAGAAACCTCACATAGTACAGTTCCATTTGGTAAAATTGTGTTTAATTTTAAAATTATACTCACAATTGTGGAATCAATAACAGCGCTCAGAGTTTTAAAAACGGGCTCTCCCCCGTGTCTCCCGGTCAGGCCCGTTAGTTCCGCTCCGCTCCCGCCGTCAATCCGCAACTTGTAGCTAAAAAGTCACTTCCACGCAGTGTGTGTGTGTGTGTGTGTGTGTGCGTGCGTGCGTGCGTGTGTGTGTTTGTGTGTGTGTGTGTTTTTCCTCAAATTCCTATAATAGTAGAGATGTTTAGGTTTGTTTAAATGTATGTAGTCTTGTTGTATCGAAGTGTATGGGTAATGCCTGTTTTCTATACCTCAACAGAGACAAATATGATCTATCTGTCAAAGTGTATAAAGTGGATCACTGGGAAAATACTAAAATCCTTTCGCAGACCGTATCTATGTATGTAACATAAAGTATCCATGTGCAGGTATTAGCAAATTATCATTAAAAAGTCAACATCAGCTCACTCTCTTGGTTCTTGCTTATTTAATCTATAAAATGTATACCTAGTGACTGCTACTGTCAGCTCAAACTTGCACTCAACTGGAAGAGGAAAGGAGTTTTAACGATGCAAACGAAGGAGGAGTGAAGCCTCTCCATGTATTCCCTCTGTGCTAATGTTTGCCTCTCTGCTAATGCGTTTTCTCTGATGGAGCTTGTCACAGAGAATACAGAAGCCCAGCTTTCAAATATAGATAAGCAGCTCTGTTTTCTTTATACTGGAGGCACTGCAATGGCGTTACATTGTTATTTCCAAAATCTAAGGCTAGGTCCTCATTTGTCCAGTTGCAGATCGGATCCATTTTTCAAAAAAAACAAAAAAAAACATTTCCTCTCCCCGTTTTTCTGCAAAATGTCTTTTTTGCAGCATTCATTTCCAGTCTTTGGAAACATAGCCTCAGCCCTGGCCAGGGGTGTGGGGGGAAGGAGGGTGAACTGGAGGGAGTAGCCAGAAGGAGGAACAGCACCTGAGTCTCCCTGTCTCCGCTCCCCCTCCAGCTAAGTCCGCTATAGCAAAATGGCAATTCCTTCCTCTGCTCGCCACGTGACTTCCTGCAATGCCACCCTATAGTAATTGCTTCCCTGCTCGCTCGCCCATCGCCATTTTTCTATAGCAGATATAGCTGGTGGGGGAGCAGGGACGAGGGGACCCAGGTGAGGGACCCCCTCCCCGCCGCTGTGCCTGCTGCCCCCCTTCCTGGCTGCTCCCACCTCCAGCATACCAGAACACCTATGGGGTAATGTAGAGGGGAGGAGCAGGCAGTAGGCAATCTGGATCTCCCGCCATTTCTGTGTCTGGGTAGTGGGAGATCCATTTTTGCATTGCCTGCCACTACCCCTCTCTGTATCCGGGCTCCGTGAAGTCCCATCTGGGATCTGTGAAGTCCTGACAAATCCAGACCTTCCATTCAGTTTTTCAAGCCAGATCCCGCGGATCACCCATGGATCAGTTTTTTAATTAGGTGAAGACGGCTGCTATTTTTAATATCGGTATCTGTGGCTCTATTTTTGGTCCGGGCCAGAAAACGGAGCCACAGATACGCTTTAACAACAAGTGTGAACTGGCCCTTAGTCAATGTAGAATGCAAATCACATCCCTATTAGACAATAAAAAATATACCTGTAAAAATGACTGCAAGAAGTAGAATCCTTCATTCTGCTGTATCAGCAACACCACAAATGGCTGACATTTTTCGGACTGTCACAAGTCCCTAATCATAGCTTCAAAACCCTAATGCTGATGCTCCTGTCATCCAACAGAACATAAAGTGCTGATTCTTTTATGAAAAGGTATATTTGGACTTATATTAAAGAAATGTCATGACGGTTTGACAAAAAATATCAGTGTAGCAAAGCAGGAGGATGTTCTCAATGGGAATCCTGGAGGTCTACCTCTATGAACAGTGGCAGTAAATTATAAAACCTGTCTTCTACTCTAATTAACCACTTAACGACCAGCTAACACCCATAGGCGTCAGAAGGTCTTAAGTGGGTTACCATGGAAACCGCCGCTCGAACGAGCGGCCTTTCCATGTCAGTTCACAGAGGGTGTCTCCGTGAACAGCCGGAGAGCCGCCGATCACGGCTCGCCGGCAAAATGTAAACACGCAGCAGCGCCGTAAGGCAGATCGGTGATCCCCGGCCTCTGATTGGCCGGGGATCGCCGGCATATGATAGGCTGAAGCCTATCCTATCCCGCTCACAGGGGGAGGGAGAGGGACGGAGCGCCGAAAATGCTGCGGAGGGGGGCTTTGAAGAGCCCCCCCCCCCGCAAAGCGCAGCAAGCCGGCGGCGATCAGACCCCCCCAGGAGGACATCCCACTAGTGGGGAAAAAAGGGGGTAAGTCTGATCGCCCTGGCTCTATCCTGATCTGTGCTGCGGGCTGGAGAGTCCATGCAGCACAGATCAGGCAAACCACCCCTGGTCCTTAACCCCCTTGCTGTTACAATTCTGGCGGCAAGGGGGCAGCGCAGCACTTTTTTTTAAAAAAAATGTTTTAAATCATGTAGCGAGCCGAGGGCTCGCTACATGACAGCCGCTGACAAGCGGCATCCCCCTATCCACTCTGATCGCCCTCGGCGATCAGAGTAAGCAGGAAATCCCGTCAGACAGGCCAGCACAGCATCACTGCCAGCAATGCCAGCACAGCATCACCACCAGCCAAGCCAGCACAGCCTAGCATAGCATAATCACCAGCCAGGCAGCCCAGCATAACCGCCAGCCGAGTACAGCACACAGGCCCGCCAGCCGAAGAGAAGTCAGAAGCCAGTTGAGGGGCTTATTTATGTGAAATACTGCCTATTGAATATATTTAAGTTATGCCACTGCTATGTTCATGTACATTTGGCACCACCTATGACCACACCCACATTCCGTGGCTTGACCATGCCCATTTATGCACGCCACACAGTCATTCCCTCTTGGTGCCTAGGGGTGCCCCGGATCTCCCAGGAACCTAGGAACGCTCCTGCCAACCTGAATCATCAAGTGATTCTACAATTTACTATCACAAGAAAATCTAGGAAGCACTGGATAAATAACTGCCCTGGTCATTTGTTCAAACGGTCCTCAGTTTTCCTGGACTATAAGTAATGTTATAAATAAAATAATCAACATTGGTTAGCATGCATTTTTAACTACTGTTATGCTAATATGGGCATGTTTGCATATATTTAACCTGTTAGTGGCAAGCCACTGCAACCTGGAACCTCTTAACGGCTCCAGGATATTTAAATGTGTCACTCGCCCCTGCTGCCGATGTGCGTCCCCGCCACTCATACCCATCAAGATTGGTGAAGGGAAATACGTGATTGGTGAAGGGAAACAAGCATTCCCCTAACCAATCGGAATGCTTGGTATGAATCATGACCTCGATCAGGGCCCATGTCTGTTCATAATAAAGGAAGAAATAAAAGCATGTAAAATGTAAAATAAAAAAAATAATAAAAAAAAGTGAACACTTCCTGGTAAACCAGGCTAGTGTTTGCAGCACCATCTAGTGGCGAAAAGGTGAAATGAAACATAATATATACTTATAATTGCAAACTGATAAAATTAAGCCCTTCCAAAGGCTCACTGTGATCCAAGCACACTCCTACATGCACTTTGCACCTGTCAGCAATTACATATCGGTGCTCTGCACATACACACACGCACACAGTAGAGTCCTGGTTATAGTCAGAATGTAAACTGCAGAGTGGGCAGGGAAGCATTTACCAATCCTGCTGTCATGCTCTTCTCCTTCTCCATCTCGGGTTATCTTGCTGCTGTATGCTCCGGTCATCCATACACTCCTCTTCCCCTTAATCTATGTCTGCAGCCGGCACACATCCTGCCACTGTATACACACCACCCTTCCTGATTACAGTGTCCTTCCTAGTTACTGTTGCCCTGTTACTGTGTGACCTGACCGTGCACATGTGCTAGGTCACGCATGACGTGAAGCTTAAGTGCACAAACAGGTCACAGAGTAACAGGGCAACAGTAATTAAGAAGGACATGGCAACCAGGAAGGATGGCCGTGTACAGTGGCAGGATGTGCAGTGGCTGCAGACGGAGACTTTGGGGAAGAGGAACGCAGTGGCTGGGGTCAGGATGTCTGAATCACGGCACCCTCGGATGACCTGAGCATTATAGTGTACAATGGTAAGATGAGGAGGAGAGGAGTGTGGTATCAGGAACAGGTGAGATCTTCCACTGGAGGTGTAGAGTGCATGGGTTAGTGTAGTGTGTAATGTAGTGTAGTGCAGTGTAATTGGTGGGAATCAGAAGTAAGGCCTGGAACCCGCTAGCAGTGCTTTTCTAAGCGCTTGTGATTTGAAAAGCTCTTGCTAATATAAGACTATGGAGAATTTTTGAAAAATCACATCCCTAAAGTGGAATCACACCCATAGCATTACATTAGCATGATCTTTTCAAATCACTGGAGCTTACAAAAGGCTTAGAAAAGTGCTGCTAATGGGTTCCAGGCCATAGTGTATTGCAGTGCAGTGTAACAGGGGGAAGGGGGATCAGGGGTTAGTGAAGTGTAGTGTATTTGGTGGGGGCAGCAGGGGTTAGTGCAGTGTAGCTGGACAGTGTAGCTTAGATAGACAGATTTAGGGAAAAGGTCCATAAGATGCCCCTGCACCATGGACCCACCACGTATAGTAATTTTTTCACCTGATTTTTGCCCTCTAAACCTCGATGCGTCTAATAGTCTGAAAAATATCATAATAGTAAACATAATAAGAATCATTTTACTTTCCACTAGCTTCTTTTCTTTTGATTTGTTTGTTTCCATGTAAAGCACAGACATTTCACAGAGTTCTATCAGAAACTGACAGGTAGGTGTGTCAAGGTTTACTGACAGGCAATGGATTTGTCCTGCATTACTCCTGTAGCAAGGTGGGTGTTAGTGTCATGGCAACAGTGCTTTAAACAAATTGAGCTTCCTGTCATTTTTGGAAATGTTTAGTGGGCTCCAGATCAAAATGGAAAAACAATTGTAAAGAACATTGTAACATTTTGCAT
Source organism: Hyperolius riggenbachi (assembly GCF_040937935.1). NCBI lineage: Eukaryota > Metazoa > Chordata > Amphibia > Anura > Hyperoliidae > Hyperolius > Hyperolius riggenbachi. The sequence goes on along the minus strand of NC_090654.1, from coordinate 233,979,121 downwards.
TGCAAAAACAACTTGCACAGTACCAGTCTTTATCCATGATGTTTTTGTAACAAAGTTACATTTCCCTTTAACTGCGTCCTTATTTACTGCAAAGGCACGAGCATACATTACAATTATGCATGTTTAATTTTCATTCAAATCTTCTGCGTAATTTCATGAATTTTACAAGAAGCATTTGCACAATAATGTGGCAAAACAATAATTTGCATTTGCTTTTACATATATACTGTATCTATATATATCGCTATCAGTAGCCCGTCGAAAAGACATTATCATAACAATCTACATTGATGATGTGAAGCTTAAAAACAGGCATTTTCTTTTTAAACTCAAATTAAAAGGTAACATAAACAACAACGGTGACATCACTATATCTTTTCACGAACAATTTTTTCTTCATAATGGGAAGGGAAAAAGATGCCTCCGAGAAGGTAATGAATGGAAGATTTGTGTTTTGAATGTTTTTTTTAGCCCAACAGAGAAGCCCTTGTAGGATAAGGAAGCATGCTAAATTTAGAAGTAAGCCTGATCTTTGAAGATAAATATACATCATTTTCAAAGTATTTTGGAACCTTGGCTGAATGAAGCAATCAAGGCTCTTTAGAATTTTTAAGCACTTTTCATTTTAGGGGAAAGAAAATAAATTATCCAATTAAACCCTGGTGACAATGTGGCCCCAGCACTTGAGTCATGTGTTAATGGTAAATCAATACTTTGCTCATTAAAAACAAAAAGCATGTGCAAAGAAAGTCCGAACAATTGACCACAGCATCCAATCGAGCAGCTTGCACGTGGGATAGATGTTGCCTGAATTTTTTTTTTTTTTTTTGCAATCACATCCAGTGCCTACGGCAGCTTACAGCTGGGAACTACAGTAGTGGAGATGGGGTATCTACTTTGGTATATTGCTAGGATATCTGTACTTGGGGATATCTGTACTTACTCTTTACCAAAAATAATCAAAAATGATGAATATGGACCACAACATTTGTGTACTTGATTTAGAATCCTCCTTTTATTTACCATCTGGGACCATATGCAGTTAACTTTTCTCCTGAGTTTTGTCCTGGGAGATAATTTTTCATCTGCAATTTAAACTAACTTTTCAGCACTTCGCCATTGAAAAGTACCAAAAAAGTAGTTGAAAAAGTACTATCAAAATTATTTTGAGCATTTTCTTGCTTGCTGGTGGTTTTACAGACATTTTATTGACAAGTTTGAAAATATCACCTAGGAGCAAACTGAGAATGGAGAAAAAGTTAATTGCATATGGGCCCTGGGCTCTCAGTCAATAAACTTTTTCTCCTGACTTTTCTCTTAGGAGATAATGTTTCATCTTTTTCTTTACAGCAAATGTGTAGCAAAATAAAAAAAAGTCAGATACCTCCCCAGGGAAACCTCTGTATCTCATAAAGCCTTCTCCGTCCAGTGGTGTATCTTATGGGGTGCGCATAGGGCACATGCGATAGGTGCCCATATCACTCACCTCCCAGGGAGTGCATCAGTGAGTGAGCGAGTTCCTCCCTCCATCCTGCCTTCCATTCTGCTCCCAGCCAGGTTCAAGTCTGTTCCGCACCTCCTCATTAAGCTAACTGCCAGAGTCAGAACAAGGACTGAAATTATGTGGTAAAGCAGTGGCCTGCTGTAGAATGGATGGAAATGGTAAGATCTGAAATGTGGGGAAGCAGTAGTCTGCTGTAAAATGGATGGAAATTGTAAGATCTGAAATGTGGGAAAGCAGTAGTCTGCTGTAGAATGGATGGAAATTGTAAGATCTGAAATGTGGGGAAGCAGTAGTCTGCTGTAGAATGGATGGAAATTGTAAGATCTGAAATGTGGAAAAGCAGTAGTCTGCTGTAGAATGGATGGAAATTGTAAGATCTGAAATGTGGGGAAGCAGTAGTCTGCTGTAGAATGGATGGAAATTGTAAGATCTGAAATGTGGGAAAGCAGTAGTCTGCTGTAGAATGGATGGAAATTGTAAGATCTGAAATGTGGGAAAGCAGTAGTCTGCTGTAGAATGATGGAAGTTGTAAGATCTGAAATGTGGGGAAGCAGTAGTCTGCTGTAGAATGGATGGAAATTGTAAGATCTGAAATGTGGCAAAGCAGTAGTCTGCTGTAGAATGGATGGAAATTGTAAGATCTGAAATTATGTGGTAAAGCAGTGGCCTGCTGTAGAATGGATAGAAGTTGTAAGATCTGAAATGTGGGGAAGCAGTAGTCTGCTGTAGAATGGATGGAAATTGTAAGATCTGAAATGTGGGGAAGCAGTGGTCTGCTGTAGAATGATGGAAATTGTAAGATCTGAAATGTGGGAAAGCAGTAGTCTGCTGTAGAATGGATGGAAATTGTAAGATCTGATATGTGGGAAAGCAGTAGTCTGCTGTAGAATGGATGGAAATTGTAAGATCTGATATGTGGGGAAGCAGTAGTCTGCTGTAGAATGGATGGAAATTGTAAGATCTGAAATGTGGGAAAGCAGTAGTCTGCTGTAGAATGGATGGAAATTGTAAGATCTGAAATGCGGGAAAGCAGTAGTCTGCTGTAGAATGGATGGAAATTGTAAGATCTGAAATGTGGGAAAGCAGTGGTCTGCTGTAGAATGGATGGACATTGTAAGATCTGAAATGTGGGAAAGCAGTAGTCTGCTGTAGAATGGATGGAAATTGTAAGATCTGATATGTGGGAAAGCAGTAGTCTGCTGTAGAATGGATGGAAATTGTAAGATCTGAAATGTGGGAAAGCAGTAGTCTGCTGTAGAATGGATGGAAATTGTAAGATCTGAAATGTGGGAAAGCAGTGGTCTGCTGTAGAATGGATGGAAATTGTAAGATCTGAAATGTGGGAAAGCAGTAGTCTGCTGTAGAATGGATGGAAATTGTAAGATCTGATATGTGGGAAAGCAGTAGTCTGCTGTAGAATGGATGGAAATTGTAAGATCTGATATGTGGGAAAGCAGTAGTCTGCTGTAGAATGGATGGAAATTGTAAGATCTGAAATGTGGGAAAGCAGTAGTCTGCTGTAGAATGGATGGAAATTGTAAGATCTGAAATGTGGGAAGCAGTAGTCTGCTGTAGAATGGATAGAAGTTGTAAGATCTGAACCGTGGGAAAGCAGTAGTCTGCTGTAGAATGGATAGAAGTTGTAAGATCTGAAATGTGGGGAAGCAGTAGTCTGCTGTAGAATGGATGGAAATTGTAAGATCTGATATGTGGGAAAGCAGTAGTCTGCTGTAGAATGGATGGAAATTGTAAGATCTGAAATGTGGGAAAGCAGTGGTCTGCTGTAGAATGGAAAATGTAAATGTGCTTGTGATTAGTTTTCTCAAATTGAAAATAAAGTTTGTTCACTAATCCAGGCCCTAACGTCTTGTAGTTCCCCCATTGTCCTCTTACTTATGCTGCGTACACACTGGCGACTATGGTCGTTTGAAACAGCTAATTAACGATCGTTCCGCCGACAATCGGGGAAAAAACTTTAACCAACGATCATTAACACGAACGACAAAAGAACGACATCGGGAAGATGGAAATATCCGACCTGCCGGATCGTATCTACCGACAATCGTTACAAAACTATAGTGTGTACAGACATCGGCCGAGAACGATTGTTACAAGGGCCAATGCGCCTGCGTGGAATTCTGCCTAGCTTCAGTACTTCCTTTGTAGCGTGGAGGTAAAGATTGTTACATTGCTCATTTCAATTAAACTTTGTTTTCAAGTTAACAATCATATATTTGTATCTATTGTAACTCCATGTTAGTGAGTTTTATTTATTTTATAGAAATATGTACGCAACATTTCCTTATGATCGTTCTTTTCTGCGAGAACGATCGTTAAAATGTGTATGATGATCGCTGCATCCCATCGTTGCATTCCTATTGTTGACATATCGTTCGTCTTTCAATTATCGTTCCTAGCGAACGATCGTTATCGCAAGTGTGTACGTAGCTTTAGTCCTCATCCTTGATCTGGTGTGCGTCCCTGTAAACTCTGAGACTTAGGTTTAGCTAAGTCATGCACTATTACTGCACATGCAATGGTCCGGCAGAATGTCTTTTTGACTGCGTTTCCGTAGAGCGTTATGTTCATGTGTAGAATGCTCCTGGCTTCGTGTGCACTTGTGTCCCCAAGTGCTGCTGAAGATGGGAAGATTCTTAAAGAGACTTGTATACTTGTTTATTTATGCTATCATCTAATCAGGCAATTATATGTCAGTTGTGCAATGTATTTAACTATTTAGATTCAGCTCAGGGGGTTCAGCTCTGTTCTCATTAAAAATATAAAAAAATGCAATCTTGGTGATTTTACTGTGGTATGATTATTGGTGCCGGACAGGCTGCTCTAAGTAGTTCTGCAACCGCTTATCTGCTGGGAATGGTACAAAAATATCCAGTTTGTGGCCAGGGCTGGTTCTAGACTTTTTGCTGCCTGAGGCAAACTTGTGAGGATGCGCCCCTTCCCCTCGATTTGCAATGATCGCACAGCACTTGAAATTTACTATGCTTCATTTAACCATTTCAGCCCGGGGGTATTTTTCACCTTATGGACGAGAGGAATTTTCCATTTCAGCGCTCCTCTCTTTCATTCTCCAACAACTTTATCACTACTTATCACAAAGTAATGATCTATACCTTGTTTTTTCCACCACCAATTAGGATTTCTTTGAGTGGTATATTATGTTAGACTTGTTTTATTCTAAATGCATTTTAACAGGAATAATTAAGAAAAAAATGGAAAAAATTATTTTGCAGTTTTCGTCCATTATAGTTTTAAAATAATACATGCTACCGTAATTAAAAATCCACACATTTTATTTGCCCATTTGTCCCGGTTATTGCAATGTTAAAAGTATATCCCTAGTATAATGTATGGTGACAATACTGTATTTGGAAATAAAGGTACATTTTTTCAGTTTTACATCCATTGCTGATTTTTATCCCATACATTTATAATAATATGCCCTCTTGACATACATATTCATTTTTTTTAATCCCTAAAGTCAGTAGGTGTAATTTTACTAGTTGGCTACAAGATGTCCCCACTGAGCCAAATCCTATGTAGCCTACAAGTACTCTCTAAAGACCACACAAGAGCGGAGTGGGGAAAGAGTTTGGACTGAAGACTGATTAGTTGTGGTCTTTCTCCAACCAATATGACATTGAGAATGGAAAATTCAGGGGAGCACACCTTGCAGACATGGTAAAAGGTTTTAAGGCATCAATGAACATTAGTTTGTGCATTCAAAGTACAAAACATGTCCTACACTATGCATTAAGAGAAATGGAGGCTGAATTGGGTTTTTGAAAAGTTATACAAAGTATTTGAACAAACTTGAAAAAGGTACTTTAGTAAATTAAAAGCATGAGGAATTATTTAGAAAGCATTCATGTAGGCACTCATTCAGTTATGGAGTGCTCCTAGTAAAAAACAGATATGTCAAGGAGTACTTATGATTATGTTATCTGCTGTAGGGGATGCTTGGCACATGCTACTTTTGATAAAGAATCACATGTACAAATAATGCTGCAAAATTACTATAAAACATACAAAAAATCATCTAGTTTAAGCTACTTTTTTTTTTCTATAGATATACATGGACGGAAGTTAATAAGAACCTTCACAGTAGGACAGTGACTATAATGTTGTTGGGCTTCCTCAAAAGTTCAATATCTCTTACACAATCTTTTTTTTGTATTTCAAGATCCACTTGTATTTTTGTATTCTAAGTAGGTATTGCTGTCCCTTTGGGTTTAATTACAGGCACTCAAAACACCAAGGGGTGACATTTGCCATTGGGAATTCAACCTTCCCAGGCAACATAATGAAAAATACATACATTTAAGCCTAGTAGACACTAGTGTCAAGCCTTGGCACTTCCTCATTTTTCCCATTGCCAGGAAAATGATGGACACTACCGCTCAAAAATAGTTCAATACATTTCTATGATGGTGCTCACACTGGTTTTCTTTTTGATCACCGTCACCTCCGGTGGATGCTGTGTGTAGCTGTTTCTTGGGCTCGACTACAGTAATTGACTTTAGTGGGAGTAAGCTAGTAAAACTCAGTAGTAACCAAGTCTTGGGATTGGTTTAAAATTTCTGTGGTATTCACATTTCATGGTAAACTACCGCATTCTCTAATTGGTCCAAGACTACCGGGCATTTCAAATTTTTAGTGTTGCGATTGGCCTAAAATCGAAAATTTTAGGCCGATTACAGGACTCTGAAATATTCAGTAGTGTTGGACCAATGAGGTTTAGCTTGGAATTTGGAATACCACAAACATTTAGGCCAATCACAAGACTCCCATACTACCAAGTTTTACTAAGAGTTGTAATTGGTCTAAAATTTCTGCAGAAAAATTCTGCAGTATGTGAATGGTCCAATGTTTCCGACTCTGAAGTATTTGGCCAACTAGGGAATTGGGTAGTGTATCAAGGATGTCCACATAATAGCGGACATCCTCAAAACATAATGGATGTTATGTTTCTGTGTTTCTGATTGCAGAATGACTTAAAACAGTAAATTAACAATATGGGAGGATAGTAAGGCTTTATACAATACATACTTACAATAAGGGACAATTACATAAAGTCTGACACAGGGTCACTTTAAATTTTACGTATGTAAATGACGTCCACCTTTGCGCTTACACATCATTCAGCCACAACCTTGACAAGTGAAGTGTATTATATGATTTATGTTGTGTAGCACCTTTCAGGCCAGCTTCACACTGTATATTGGCGTCAGCAGTGCGGTGGCCATGCCACACCGTCAAAAATAGGCCTTCGAGGAATACCGCATTACTATGCGGTATTCCTTGTCTGGCAGCGTCTAAGCAGGAAGTGATGTACGCTTGCGGCCACTTCCTGGTTCAGAAATATGTAAGTGTACTGTTAAAATAAGCTTCCACACATGCGCATAGCAACGTCACTGCACTGCCACCACCAACTTTTTTAAAATCTGCAGGTAATATGAAAGCAGTCATAGGCTTTCATTTCCCTGTGGTAGTAGTGCAGTAAATTGCTGCAACGCACCACGCCAGTTTGAAAGGGCTCTGAGGGGCTTGGCTATATAAGGAAGCATGTGAACAGTCTTTTCTTGAAGGTGATCTGTTGATATGTGATTCAAGGAAGGAAAATTGGTGAAATGGTGATGGGGTCATGGGCACCCAAGGTTCATTGCTACACATCAGCGGTAAAGGCTATTCTTGTCAGTCTAATCTCATAGAATAGCTACTCAGTGTCGTACCTACCATAAGGCTGCAGGTGCTCACAGCACCAGGTGTAGCCATGGCTAGGGGTGCCGCTGTGGTGCTCAGCCACTGTGTTCTTCCACCTCGGACCGTTTTTCATAGTTTAGACAACATTTGGGAAAATAACAGCAGGCAGTGCAGGGGACTGTACTACATCTGGCACAATATGTAGCACCCTTCCTCTTTCCTGTCCCCCGGGCAATGTTTCTCCTTGCTCTCTACACACAGCCTGCAGTTAGTAAATGTGCAGAGCAGCAGGGTGAGTAGAGAGTGAGTAGAGAGAATGATTGCTGTGCTGCAGCTGGGACATTAGCAGGGAGAGGTGGCAGGATGTGTTTAGTGCTTTAGAAGTTGCCTGTCATTAATAGCCATGTGCACTGGTTGCTGTAATACCAGAGTGCCCTGGACTATTGATTATTTATCCTGATCAGAGTAATTAATCAATTATGCAGGTCAGTCTGCTGTTGCAGAAGCCAATGATACAGGTGCTGACAGTGACTTATGTAGTGAGTAGAGAAGCAAGCTACAGGAAATTGAGATTAGCTTGATTGCAAGTAATCTTATCTCTTTTCCCAGCTTCCCCTCCCACCCTGTTGTCTTCCCCATGACCCTTTCCTCTTTTCAGATTTCAGCGGCTGCATGTCCCTGGCAAACAACAGTGGTGATGTATGCAGTCCTGATGAGAGTCCTTCCTGCCATTTGTCCTCTACAACGAGGCTCTCTGTCTTGTGCCTCTACCTCTTTATCCCCCCATGCATCCCCCTCTTTCATATGTACCCTTTTTCTGACCTCAAAAGGAGCTCACAGTCTAATCATACTATAGTAATAGTCTAATGTCCTACCATAGTATTATTGTGTATTTACTGTATATAGCACTGACGTCTTTTGCAGCACTGTATAGAATACAGAGTTTCATGACGGTTAGCTCTGTCCATATCCTGAAGACTCTTTTTTTTCCCCAAAAGCCCCCAAACTTTGCAGCAACAAACTTGAAGTCCCAACCTGTGAATTCTCCAATCAAAAAAACTAATTGTTTTGGGAGAGAGGGGTGTTGTCTGTAAATAATCATCAGCATCGGATGTCAAATTCCCTAGGTACGCCACTTCAGCTATTGTAGCACAAATTGCTGAAAATGTTATATTGGTCACAACAACAAAAAATGTCCTGGAAGGAATGTTTTTTTTATGTTTAACACAAAACCATAGTGACCATGTAACTCTTTCTTACCCTGTGTCGGACTGTGTCTGACATTGGCATTTTCCCTTTCAGTTCCAATGTCAGACAAAGGGGTGCCGTTGTCCAATATAATCTGACAGAGTAAGCCCCTTTAGATCATTTTAGATCATTTTGTCAGGCTAAGTCTGATGCCAGCGACATGTAATAAAAATATTACGTGGGAATGTTTGGGCTCCCCGATGTCTGCACTGCCACCGGATCTAGTCCAGCACGGCGTCAGGCTACTTGGATCAAAGTGGTGGACAATGTCAGACACTTTCATCCCCTCAGGCACAGTGCTGCATCGCATAATTATGCTGATGCACATACAATGTGGGCGGTGCTGGTCCTGCCCCCACTGACTGACATGTAAAGACTATACTGACACAAACAGCAGTAACACTTAATGATCATCCATGTGTTAGTCTATGTCCGATATTGGCGTTTTCACATTCAGTTACAATTCTGGACATATCTAATAAGGATAAATATGGTTGTCTCTACGGATGCCATTGTCGGGTATAACCCAGCACAGCATTAGCCTCTTTCGATGAATGTGTTGAACTATATCCATAACCATAACTGTATCCGACACTTTGATTCCCACCAAACCCATGTTCTGCTGCTGTGCCACGTAACATAAATATTAAGTGGGCACATTTGGGTTCCCCAGTCCCTGCATCACCGCCAGATCTAGTCAGATGCTTTTATTCTCTCAGGCACAGTGCTACACAGCATAATTATGCTGGCTCACGTGCAATCTCAGGTGTAGATACAGCCAGGCATGGGCTCATGAGTAGTTACAAGTCCCTAAGGACAAATATTTGTGATTTAAATGAGGCTTAATTGCCTCAGGTGTGCGGCTAGGTGAGAAGGGGTTAGTTACCCATAAGGCCGTTGTCCTCCCTGTGCTCCAAACAGCTTGTATGCGTCACTATGTGCACTTCCTCCTTCAGGCAGGGAACACACTTGACAGTTTTCGTATGCGTTTTCTGCTCAGAAAAACTGAGAACTCCTGTTAACCTCTTGAGGACTGCAGGGCTAAACCCCCCTAGTGACCAGGCCATTTTTGATAAAATTAGCCACTGCAGCTTTAAGGCCACAGAAGTGATCCCCCCCCCTTTTCTCCCCACCAACAGAGCTCTCTGTTGGTGGGATCTGATCGCTCCCCCCATGTTTATTTTTTTAATATTAAATATTGTTCCTGCTTTAAAAAAAAAAAAAACAACTGTGTCTTTAAAATCCTTCCTTCCCTCCCTCCCTCCCCACAGCTGGCCAATTACGGCAATCGACTGTCATAGGCTTCTGCCTATGAGAGCCGACCGCTCTCTTGTCCCCCAGGGCTGCGGCTGTCCCCAGTGCAGCGGTGCTGCTGATCGCAGCGCTGCACAGTGTAAATAGACAGTGCCCACGCCGTCTAACAGTCTCAGCTCCGCCCTCCGAGCATGAGATGCGCGCGCAGCGTATCTCATGCAAATTACAGCCCCAGGACTTTATGCCAATTGGCATTAGGCGGTCCTGGGGCTGCCGCGGCGGCCACGCCCATCAGTGTGACGCGGTCGGAAACAGGTTAATCAATGTGCTAGTCCACACTTACTGTGTTGTTCGCACGCAGAAAAAAACCTGAGATTCTGCATGATGACTGTGCACATTTTGGCAGTTTTCTCTATCAATTACATCAGCTGCTGTGAAAAAACGCGTGTGTTTTCCTGCATGGAAACACAATTGGTGTGCATAAAAAACGCACGGGGAAAATTGAAAGTCAAGTGTGTTCCCTGCAAGGAAAAAGGGAGAAACTGCTGGGGCGGGGCGGGAGGGGGGGGGAGCTTGGGTTGGAATGTGATCAATAAAATGGATCGGAAAGGGTTAATATCGGTGCCCTTGGAGTATTTCCGGCAGGTGGAAGAGTTTTGGGATTTACATACACTACATGCAAATGAGATACACTGTGTACGCTAACCATATAATGTTAATTTATTGCAATAACTTCCAAAGAAAACACAGTATAAGCATTAAAATATCTTTGCTAAACAAAACTGAAAATATGCATTACAAGCTTACACTGCACTGCCATAAATCATAATATAAATATATTTTAGCATCGTTCATCTCAAAACTAATTGTATTACAAACTTTAATCTAAAGGAAAATAAAACCACACAGAAGCTCACAGTTACTACCTGTCCTACATACAATTTGTCATAAAATAAAAACTATCGTCAGGAAGGTTTATCACACAGACACATACTGTAGATGTGCAGTTTCTTTACTGCAAGCACAATCGCTGCACGGTTAATAACTAGAAATGATCAATGACTGCAAATTGCATGCAAATTTAACGCAATGTGAAATCAGGTCAATCAGATGCTATTTGTGCTCATTTGGATTAGCCCATGGCCATGCTGCACACAGTTCACATTATATTTGCACACAAGCTGGACTTATTTGCATCTCATTGATTGACCATCTCTGTTGATAAGCAATACAGGCAAGTCTTCATGGACCTGTTAGGGTTACTATCTGAGATAATAGAATAGGAAAGTAAAATTACCAACATTCTACTATTACTTGGTGGCCATTTTTTTCTTGTGCCTATAATGCATGTACCTAATTATTTGACTTCCGTATGCTTCATGGTAGAATCCATGTGCACCCCGAGGTCTCCTTTCTTTCACCCTACAATTTGATGTAGCAGTCAGAAGGTTTAGAGATGTATTTATGGGCATACCCTGCTTGGTATCAGAAACCTGCTTATAGCGCAGAGTGCAGCCATAGCAAACCAAGAAACTCGTCTGTACTAGAGGAGAATGATGGTCTAACCATAAAACTCAGTACTGCCTCTCATTCAGACTGTGTTTTTTTACCAGGATGATTTGTGTGCGTTTCATGCATTAGACCTAACAGGTCATTTTAATATCTATGAGCTGTTTCCATGTAAATGCGCTTTTTTTTGGGACTCCACGCATATTTGCCCGTTGATGAATGAACATAGCTATTGAGGATGCAAGTGCCACAACAGGCAGCTTCCCATGGAACATCACATCAGGTTAAAATGTGAATATGCAAATCATCATTAATTACAAACCCACATAATGCAAATTGCAGACCGCTGTTTCAGATGTGGTCCCCTTCATCAATGCAGAGAGTTGATATTGCTTTATGGGTAGGATTTGTAACCTAAGGGCGTTAAAGAGTACCAAGTTAGACACAGAGAACTATACTGATTATTAGGGATGATCAAAGAGATGGAAATTATTCAGAGTTGATGCAAATGTATGCACATCTTTATGCAAACATATGCAGCTTGAAAATGGGTCAATCAATTTAAACTTCATTTTCAAACTGCATACATTTGCATAAAAATGTGCATAATTTTGGAAGAATTTGCATCTCATCGATCATCCCTTGTGAATATGCATTCCTTTGAACCATGTAAAAAATTCTAGTGTTTTTTATTGTCCATGGTTTAACTGGGCACTCTGAAACACTCCCTGTTCAGGCAAGAAAATGTAAATGGCAGCATAGGTGTCCAAGACACCTCCCTACAGGTTTTGTCATGAGGGTTGTGACTCATCAGGGGCTTATTTTACATGCTGAAAGTTAGGAAACCTGTAGGTGAGAAAGGAGCTGAAAGGAAGCGATTTGTTGCTTTCTCTGCCTTTGGTGGCAGACACCTCTTACAATGTGTGATGAGCTCGCCATGTCAGGCTTTTTTTCTCTTGTTTCCCTAAGGTACTTTTCTTACTGATGAGACTGTGATTTGAACTATTGTTTCCAGCGGCACGCCTTTATCTCCCTCTTTGAACTATTGTGAGCTACGACTCTCATCTGACAGGCTGCAACTTGGGTGTTTGAATTTACTGGGGTGGTGAGCGCGGTATTGCATACTATTGAACTGTCTCTAAAATAAATAGGCAGGAGGCATGCAGTGGCTAGAGATGCATGCCTGGATTTTTAGGTACATAGAGTAATTTTATGTATTCAATGGTCTTGCGCAATGTATTATGTGAGCTACCTATTGTTCATCTGAAGCTGAATTTTTCGTTAAAGTGGATCCGAGATGAACTTTTACTCATTGCATAATTGTGTTCCTTTCCTATTGTTTATAGGGCATTCCTCAAGCCAAATACTTTTTTGTTTTTGTTTTAATACTCTAATTCCCTATAAACTAAATAAGCCACTCCCACAGGTTTTCAGAGAGCCAAGGCACATTCAGACAGTAGCAAGGGCTCATGGGAGCTCAGTCTGGGCAGGAGGGGGAGGTATTACTAGCCAGAGATTTCAGAGGCAAGGGGGAGGAGGGGGGATTCGTTTTCTTTGCTCAAGATGCAGATAAGCCTGCTTCTGTGTAAGGTTTACAATAACATGGCTGCTGTCATTGTATCACAGGAAGATATATTCTTATTCTATGAAAGCTGTTTGCAGCTAGATTTGCTGTGTAAACTATCTAAACTTTAGATAAGATATATAGACAAGTTACTTGTTATAGTTAGTTTTTCATCTCAGATCCGCTTTAATATTGTCTGTTTGTAGAAAGAAAATATTAAGCTGCATACACATTGCTAACTGATGTCTCCCGTTGGGGATCAGGAGCTGATACTCTTGGGTGACATCACTGGGCCGGGCTGCACACATGTATGTAGCTGACGATGCACTGCACTGCTATGTGGGGGGACGACGGAGGGGCGACATGTGGTACATGCATGATGTCACGTGGTGGGCAGAGGTGCGGTGCGTACAATGGGATCGGTGGTGGATTGGCATTGCTGGGGTTGAGTAGATACGCCCAGTGGATTGCTCGCAGACTGGGGGTTGCCGGCTGCCATATACATGCATGATTGTTGGCTGAGGCGGTCGTTATTGGCATCCTCAGCCGACATTAAGTCAGGCATGTGTATGAAGCTTTGTTTAGCATTAACTACATTGCTCACAAGTACAGCTTGTGCTTTATAAGATACACTCTGTCCCATGTGGCAGCTACTCCATGCCTTTTTAGACAGCATTGTGTTTCTGAGCTTCAATATGGCCTAGGAAACCTTCGGTCAATGCAAGCTGGCAAAACTGTCCAATAAAATTTTGTTGATATGTTTGAAATAGGCAAGTACAGCGGTGTATGCCTGATGGAGGGTGTGTTCACTAGCTATGTAATTGGCTCATCATAGGTTTATCTACAAAGCAATTATGCCCAAATAAAGACTTCTTGAATAGCTGTCAAGGAAATATTGACCACAAGCACATTTAATTAAGGTATGCTGGAGCAATAGCTTTTTAATCAAGAAGACGAACAGAATGGAATGGCCTGATCATTTGTAAATGGAGACGTGCCTGGCTTGAAAGCCCCCTAACGGGCCTGATCAAAAGTAATTGGCAACTGCAGATCTGCCTATTGGCGTACAAGCTGCAAAAAATAAATGTAGGCAAACAGCCAAATGTGTTTGCTGTTCAGATTAATAGGGAACTGCAATGCATTTTAGTGAGAACACTTAGACTTTGCAATGTTTCCCCACATCACAATTTCATGGATCTATCGCTGCAAAATGATTTTTTCAAACTGGGCCCCTCCCTGACGTTCCATTGCATATGCAGGCCATTCATCTATGTGTAATATCATTGTACAGCAGCCCTTCATGTACTTCTCCCTGGGGTGACAGCTCCCTTCTTCTATGTGTTGTTTTCTGTTTGCTGCCTCCCTATTTCATTTGCAGCAACCCATATTCCATGTTCAGCCATCAATTGGGCAACAGCCACCTTAGGCCTGGGCCTCTGTGGCCTTTCCAGAAACCTGTATACTTCTGCCCCTGGCTGTATCTGGAATATGGAATACAAGTTCAGACACAACATTGCAGGAAAGGCAAACAGGTTTTTGAGAAGGTAAATGATTGGGGAATCTATGGAAGTTTAATGGGGATAGAAAGTGATATAAAACAATGGACGTACTGTGGGTGGTGAGCAGTCTCCACACAGGGTCTAAGATCTCAGGCGCCATCTTCCATTGCTCTGCTACACTATGGAGCTTTACCAATGTGTTAAACCTTATTATAAGGAAACACTAGAGAGGGGAGAGGTTCGAGCGCATCAGAATGTTTTTGTACTGTGTGTTCTGAATTCAGTAGAAATAAGCACCCGAACTCCCAGAATGCTCCGGGAGGAGAATTCTGCATAACTAAACTGCTTAGGCTAAACATCACTGGGAGGGTGGAGTTACATACCAATAAAAAAAAGCCTCTGGTCCTTAACCTCCCTGGCGGTATTGACGGATATGCACGTCAATACAAAACATGCTGCAAAACGCATACATGTCAATACTCTCCTGCACTGTATACTAGACCCTTGGTTGACACATTTTGGCAAGTTACAGGAAAAAAAAGGTTATGAAAATTAATTGGATCACTTTTTGCACAGAAATCCTGGGGAAATTGAGGTTAAAGGGCCACAGGGTTTTGCTGAACGCCAGCGATCAGCAAAGCATTGAAAAGTACCCCAGTGTGAACCAGCCCTTAGGTATGATATGTGGTACTCCACTTTAGCTGCTAATATCCCACTGCCAACTCTAAATCCAACTCTAAATCTGCCATCTAAATCACATTGCTGTGAACGGAATGAGTGCAACCACTCTTGTTGACATCCAAATGTCGCAAATGCAGCAATACTAATATTGTCAGCAACTTCTGATGTAAAATAAGAGTTAAAGGGATCCTTAAGCCTTGAAAAACAATCAGTTTTACTCCTGGGGCTTCTACCAGCCCCCTGCAGCCACCTTGTGCCTTCGCAGTCACTCACGGATCCTCCTGTCCCCCGCCGCCAGCTAGTTTCGTTTTTACCCAACAAGCTTACTGCACCTGCATAGGCCTGGCCACGCATCTTCTTCTATGCATTCCCATACACAATAGCGCCTTGCGCAGGTGTAGGATGCTATTGCAGATGGGAACGTGAAGAAGACTGCACGTGGCCAGGCCTTTTGGGCCTGTTGGCGAAACAAAAGTAGCTGGTGGCGGGGGACAGGAGGATCCGCGAGTGACTGCGAGGGCACGGGACGCCTGCAGGGGGCTGGTAGAAGCCCCAGGTGAGTAAAACTGATTTTTTTTTTCCGAGCTTAAAGGGAACCTTAACTGAGAGAGGTATGGATGTTTCCTTTTAAACAATACCAGTTGCCTGGCAGCCCAGCTGATCTCTTTGCATGAAGTAGTGGCTGAATCACACACCTGAAACAAGCATGCAGCTAATCCAGTCTGACTTCAGTCAGAGCACCTGACCTTCATGCTTGTTGAGGGGCTGTGGCTAAAAGCATTAGATGCACAGGATAAGCAGGAGAGTCGGGCAACTGGTATTATTTTAAAAGGAAAAAAACATATCCTTCTCGGTTTAGGTTCCCTTTAAGTGCCTCTTTAAGCAATGGTACAACACCTTTGTTCAACATTAACATGTATGGGAGAATGTATATTATTTCTTTATGTTTTGCCAGAGACGCCTCTTTAACTCTGTTATAAATTATATTACAAAACTTCAAGTCGCCAATTTGTGATCTTAAACCCAGCGTGCTTATTAAGATTATGGTAAAACTATGCTGGATTATATTACCGCAGTAAGATTTGTTTAAAGCAAATTACATAGCAAGGGGGGGAAAAATGGAATATTGGTTTTTCCACTCGCTTGTGGGACTGCACAATAAATTGTTCATATTCTTTGTAAGAATCTATTTTTAGCCCAGGAACTTAACCTTAAACAATACAGCTGCAGCATAATACACATTAATAAACATTCATCTTCTAGTACACCTTTGGCTCAGTGGGAATGCTACCACTGTGTTACCGTGGAAACTGCAAAAAGTAATTGATAAAAGTATTTCAGGCTATCGGTGTAATTGTAGCTACCTTTTTGTGCAATTATCCTTTATTTGTATCGGATGGAAATGAAACAAAAAAAAAATGTTGTCCAGGTATCAGTGGTACAAGAAAATAGGTATTTTGAGAAGCATTTATATACTGAAATTTGTGCTGTACCGTATACGCCAAGCAGCTTCATGCTTCCAAAAATGTATTTTTTTTCTGTGAATTACGTAAAGAATTAGACTATTTATAGTATACTTACACTGAATTAACATTAAATCAACAATGTAATTATAACCTGTTAATGATTTGCCTCACCTTGAAAGATCTGAGGCTGCCTACTGTTTGCAAACACTTCTTGTTTAGCAGTGAGTACCCCACATACAGCAATGCTGTGGCTGCATCTAGCTTCCCTTCTAAGTCCCTCTGTCTCCCAAACCCCGACCATTTTGTTTCCAGACATTACTTACCGATGTGTAATCTATATCCCATATCACTGTGATTAGCTATCTTCCTGTCACATATCTGATCTAAGTAAGGAAGTGAAATGCAGAGATGACTCTTCAGGCTGATAAGCAGATAACAGATGAAAGATATGGGATTTAAATTACACACAGGAAAAGTAATGTTGATGATGGGGAAACTAGAGGAAAGAGGAAAAGGAAGCTCACACAACACACCTGTATAAGGCTTGGCCATACACTGGTCGATATGGCCATCAGATAGATCACTTGCAGACCATAATCTGATCAGAGAGGGATCTATCTGACCAAATGCCTTCTCACACTGCACATAGATTTTTAATAGATTTTTGCATGAAATGTATAAAAAATCTATCAAATCGTAATGTTGACCTATTTAATGCAGTGCAACTCGATGGGCCATTGATCTGCCACCACACCCTTGATGCCAATCAATCTATATCTTCTGTCTGTTATGATCGACCAATTTGACCAAAAACGATCAACCAGTCGATTGAACCAGCATGTCAGGGCATTGATTTCTAGAAGATTTGATGGAATCAGCCAAATATAACTATAAAAATCCACCAGTGGATGACCAACTTAAAATGTACAAACTGACAATGAGGATAAGTTTTGTATATGTTACGGCCAGAACCCGAAGTCTGGCCACTTCGGGATCTGGCCAGTCAAAACGCGAAGTGGCCGTGCACCTGCAGCCAATGTTAGAAATGAATTTGATTCCTGGTTCCAGGCGGCGTTAAATGAATGAATTACCCCCCTGACAGCAATGTAACAGATTAAGCCACCTCTTCGGCTCTGCCTCCTCTCCTCCCCGCCCCCCCCCCATGCAACTTAGGCAGCCCGAGTCGTTCGTAGCTTCAGGGAAGCAGAGCTGGGAGGCTGCAGACATTACTTCTGCCAGCACCCGCTCTGCAAGAACGAATGGCAGGATTCCCTCCAGCTACAAGCGACCCTGGGGCACAAAGCTGCATAGGAGAGGGGCAAGGGGAGGAGGCAGAGCTGAAGAGGCGGCTTCATTTGTTACATTGCCGCGAGGGGTGAATTCATTCAACGGGAGCCAGGAATCCTTTTCATCTCTAACATTGGCCGCACGTGCACGGCCACTTTGCGTTTTGACTGGCCAGAACCCGAAGTGGCCAGACTTTGGGTTCTGGCCTTAACATATATAACTGGCAGTCCAGGGATCTGCAGATCTCTATAGAAAAGAAGAAATCAGCTATGGATTAATTTATGATTACATTGTTGATCAGGGGACAGTGTGGGACTAGTTTAGCCTATGCATGTTATAAGTTCACATGAATTTTGAATGATAGATCATTGTTCATGCAGTAAAGCCGTTTCGTGTTGTGTTGCTGTGCTAAGTCTTGCCATTGTGCAAGATTTCTGACATTTCTTCACTGACCTAATCTAGTCTCATTCCCTAAACATAGTTGATAATTATTTATGGCATAACATGACCAAAGCAAGGTTTAAAGGGGAACTTCAGCCTAAACAAACATACTGTCATCAAGTTACATTAGTTATGTTAATTAGAATAGATAGGTAATATAATCTCTTACCCACCCTGTTTTAAAAGAACAGGAAAATGTTTGTGATTCATGGGGGCTGCCATCTTTGTCATGGGGGCAGCCATCTTTTTGGTTGAAAGGAGGTGACAAGGAGCAGGAGACACAGTTCCAACTATCCTGTGTCCTGATTACCCCTCCCAGCTGCACGCGCTAGGCTTCAAATGTCAAATTCAAAGTGTAAAAAAAAATATTGCACCAAAACAGCAGAACGAGAACAACAAAATCAGAAATCCCATCATGCTTTTCACAGCATCAGGGGAAAAAAGCCCGTGCAGTTTTCTTCTGTGCAGCTAAAAATGAGGCTTGTATAAGAGAAACAAAGTTCTGATGCTGTGAAACTGTTGAAGAAACACAAAGCCTTTTCAGTGCTGCTGAGTCGATTTTTAGTCCGGAGGTTCACTTTAATGTTGGAGGTACAGTAATGTAGGCAGTGACTGAATGAAGAGAAGCCCTGCGAACTAGAGAAGTAGACATCAGCTATAATCATCCAAGGCATGCTTTGTGAGTTTGTGTGTTCTGTTTGGTGTGTGTATATGTATGTGTAAAGGGGACACATGATGTGTAAGGGATATTATGGTGATGAGGCGCACTGTGATCAATTTAGCACACTTATTATTGGCGGTTCTCCTATCCTCTGGAGTAGGGATATGGCCCCCGGGCTGCACTCCCTTGCCCAGATTATTTTGTGTGTCAACCCCCCTCCTCTGGCAGGCCCACCTTTTGTTTGCACTTGGCTCCCCCCCCCCACCTCCAAGTAAGGACATAGCTGCTCTGCCCCCTCCAGCCAAAAAAT
Source organism: Hyperolius riggenbachi (assembly GCF_040937935.1). NCBI lineage: Eukaryota > Metazoa > Chordata > Amphibia > Anura > Hyperoliidae > Hyperolius > Hyperolius riggenbachi. The sequence continues at coordinate 233,959,976 of NC_090654.1, read as the reverse complement.
CTGGTGTTAGAAATAACACCATTAAATTGGACAGCACTGTACTGGAGGGACTAAAATAATGGCTATATTATAAGGGGACAAACATCAAGAGGTAGCACTAGCAACAACATCATGGGACTATACTTGGGGAGAGCACAGTAACATGAGCACTATTATAGTAGTATACACTATGAATGGGACAATTTAGGGCTGGGGTAGGGAACCTATGGCTCCGGAGCCAGATGTGGCTCTTTTGATGGCTGCATCTGGCTCACATACATATCAGTAGGGGGTTGATTCACTAAGCTACACGGCTCAAGCAGCACAGCTTAGTGGGACAGCGCAAGTAACATTTTCAAAGTAGGCGCACTACTTCTGTGGCATGCACTACTAACTTACTCACGCTACCGCAAAACTAACAGCTGCTCCAATTGTCCCACTCTGGACCCTGTCAGATCCAGTAACTTTGTAGGACGAGATCCCCGCACTTTGATTTGCCCAATAGGCTGCCTATCACTTGACAGGCAGCCTATTGGGCCAAAGTGCAGGGATCTCATCCTACAAAGTGAACCAACCCCCAAGTCAGCTAGCTAATTGTACAGGCTGTTAGTCTGTATTTCTCCTGTCTGGCTCTCAGGGAAATTGCTGTTGCCACCCAAGGGAAGCTGAAGAAGTGTCTGACACTTCCGCTGCCTGGAGGATCAACTGTATACACATCACCATGGCAACAGGGACATCAACCCTGTGCTGCGCATGCACACTGTCCCAGTTTGAAATCTATTGTATGGCTCTCACAGAATTACATTTTAAAATATATGGTGTTTATGGCTCTCTCAGCCAAAAAGGTTCCTGACCTCTGATTTAGGGGAACAACATAACAAGTACATTTTGGGGGAAAAAGGTAAAATGAGTGTTTCAATAAATATAGCAAATGTTGTCTGCTTGATCGGTTTTAGAGTAGATATGCATATACTTATGAATATATATTTTTGATAGGATCTGGTAAAATAGATCTATTATTATCCATATTTTGTTCAACCACCAAACCACTAAACTTCACTCCTGTCATTTTTGTGCAGAGGATTTTCTTGCTACTTTACCCGTCAATTCATAATTGCAAGAAGCACCCAGCCAAAGATTGACTCCATGAATGGGCTGAGTTTTAACATCGGAATCCTCAAGTGTTCTATAAATTGCTTTAATCAGTGCTTTGTCGCTGAACTGTTAAGCTGCTTTTTTTTACCTTAGTTAAAACACTTCAACATTTGGCATTTTTCAGAAGCCTGATTAGTTGTTCCAGATCCCAATTCCTTTATGACTCAGCAGTAAAAGTTTCTTTGTTTTTATACAAGTTCAAAAGTTGCAGCTTGGATTTCTTTTAAATCCTCGTATAATTCTACAATTCGGGCATTTACATGGAGCAGTCATAGACAGTATCACATACTTCGTTTTAAGCAAACCAGTCTCAAATCTTGTTACTAACGTTATTTAACGTTTTAGGATATTTCTAAGGTGTTAAATAACATTAGTAAGAAGATGCAATTACAGGCATCTAGCATTGTTATACATTACCTGATCCTTGTGATCGTGTCGCCTCCACTTCCTGGTTTGCAGGAGTCCTGCAGCCAGCGAATCACCGTGTGGGGACAGAAGCCACATGGTGATTGGCTGGCTGCAGGACAGCTGTAAACTAACTAGGAAGTGTAGGAGATGCAATCGCAGGGACCAGGTAATGTATAACTACACGCCTGCTCACTCTCATACTAAACCCTCCCTCTACCTATGCCTAACCCTAAGACCCCCCCAGGTGCCTTGCCCTAATTACTCCACCTAGCTGACTAACCGCTCCACCCCCCTTCCCCGTCTAACTCTTACCATTCCACCCCCACTGCCTAACCCTAACCACTCCACCCCTGCTGCCTAATCACTCCCTCCGCCCTGCCTAACTTTAACACCCCTACTCTACCTAACTTCTAATCTTGGCTCCCTAACTACCCCCTTCATTAGACCAATGAGAATCCACCCTAAAAAGGACTGTAGTTTTTCAGATCAAAGGACCAATGGGGAGCCTAGGTAGGAGATTCTAAAGTGCTTTATGATAGGCTCCCTACTTTACTATTCAAGCTATTCTAGGGACCCCAGCAAAAATATTTTTGAAATTGCCACCAGGTTTTTATATTGGGCTATGCGTTGATCAATGGGATTCCTTCCTGCTGCTATTCATTATGTGTTCTTCTTTATCTTTTAGTGTCATTATACAATAGCAAATAACATTTATGCCTATTTAGCACTGATTTGTTTCTATGTGTTTTTAATTATGTATTTTGTTAACATTTGAAAACATATAAATCATTAAAAATAGTGTATAATTTTCTTTACTAATTGTAAGACTGGGATTATCGCATCTTGCATCTGTATTAAGTCTATAATAGGGAAGAGCTTCCAAACTCCGCAAAATTGCAATTACCGAGTTGCCAATCGGAAATCTGCTTTCCTCGGTAGATATCAAAAGGCAGAAATCGATGTGCAGAAATCAGAATTGCGCAGAAATTCAACATTACCATGACCTGGACATTTTAGGCCAATCACAAGACTCGGAAGAATTGGACCAATAATAAAATCAGTATTGTACTGCGGAAAATGGATTACCATGGAATTTTGTAGGCCAATCAGAGAATTGGAAGTATTAAGCCAATCAGAGAATGCAGACGTTAGTTGTGGTTGCTGACCAGAAATGCAGATTCCTCGTAATAGTGTACAGCTGCAAAAAAATAGTGGATTCCACTAATTTTTCTTTATTCTTTTTACTTAATTGACAAAAATAACAAAAAATAAAAATAGGATTCGGACTGTTGGAAAGCGTAAACCAGTCAAAAACTGGCATTTCCGATCATCCCTAGTCTAACATCACAGAAGCTATTGGGTTGGTTCAAAAAGCTTTATTTATTTCACCTAACTGTAAGGAGAGCTAATGCATGAGATAAACAAATAAGAAGAGATAATTCATGAGGTAAACAGATAACGGGCATGATGCAGTAACGTGCGATAATACCGCCACTTACTTACTTCTGCATCAAGTACCATGGATTACGCTGTTAGAGGTGCCCAAAATGATGAAATAGATCAAATATTTTTAAAAAATGTAAGGTAAGTGTAGAGACTTGCCTAATAATAGACAAACAGTAAGGTTCAAAGGATTTATTGAGAGGACATTTTATGGGGCAAAGCCCACTTCTTCAGCTCTGGAAAAAAAGTGCCTAGATGAATCCAGCAAAGACTTAGCCTAAAGTTCCACTCTCTGGGCTCTTAGGCCTCAATTCACGGAGCATTATCAAACGTTTATCAAACACTTTATCAAACGTTTGATAATTTACCTCATGGGTAAAATCTCATTTTAAATTCACTAAGGTGTTATATATTTATCGAATGTTTTACCGATAAAACGTTCAACAAATATATAACACCTTAGTGAATTCAAAATGAGATTTTACCCATGAGGTAAATTATCAAACGTTTGATAAAGTGTTTGATAAACGTTTGATAATGCTCCGTGAATTGAGGACTTAGTCTCCAACCCTCCTGTGGAGGGTGAAACCAGCTTTCTGCTGGGGACCTTCTTCCAAGAGTGCAACCAACAAGCCAGAGAGATCTATTCCACCAAATTGGTTTGTATTGATCTTCCTACATGTGCAATTGTTGGTTGCTGGTCTACCAACTCTGGTTTGTGAATATACTGTATATCTCCATTATCTACACCAATTTCCTTAAAGCTAGTACACCATCTTGGGCCCAGTTACCTCATACTCCCAAGGGAGTTCACTATAGAGTTCTGGATGTAAAACAGGTGATTATGATTACCGGGGTTCCTACTATTGTCATTGGTATAATATGACATATTTATAATGTGCCCTAATAAAAATATTTTATACAGTTAGGTGCCGCCTCCTATTGGAAAGACTTATTAATGCTCTCCGTTATATGCCTCATCCACTTGAGGTCGTCATCAGTTATATCTCAAAATGATTATTTTTTTCTTCTTCTTTTCTTTTTTTCAATTGTTCATCTCACAAGTGAAGCTAAACTTGGTATATAATTATATAGTCAGTACCTACATTGTAATTGGAAACATGAATATATCCTAATTGGTTCCCTTTATCCTTTTTTTCATTGTGTTATTTGATTGTTTATTTCTTGTTCTTTTCAATAAAGGCATTTTAATTGACAACTACATTTACATGGTCTTTGGAGAAAAACGGCAATAACATAAAAACAGTTCCCTGATTTTAACCCTGTACGTAGCAATCCCCTGGTTTACATCTATTTCTAATAACAAGTATCTAAGAGGTAAGGTTTAGCTATGTACACATGCCAGATTAAACTTGGCCAAGGCAGCCAATAATGACTGCCTCTTCCAAGAATCTAGTATCTGTACAGTGGGGACCAGTGTACACATGCTAGATTATTGGCAGAGGTGGCCAATCACGTTGGCGATCAACTCACATGGTGGATTGACTTGGCCGAATGCTGCCTGAGGGCATTGTTCTGCTCACTCGCCCTGCCCACTGTGTGATGCTTCTCATGTACGGCTCCATTGGCACTCGCCATTCCCCCTTACTAAAGTATTTTTGGTCTAGGCAGTCAGTAAAGCCCACATCAGCAGTGGCGTAGCAATAGGGGTTGCAGAGGTAGCGACTGCATCTGGGCCCTTGGGCCAGAGGGGCCCCATCGGGCCCTTCCTAAACCAAAGTATAAGCTGTTTATTGGTCTTGTAGTGGTAATAAACACTTCTATAGATGCTTTGAATAGTAGTAATTATTAACAAACTGTTCCCCATCCGCTTCTTGCACCTCTAATACTGTAGATTGCCTTGGCAGGTTTTGTTGCACCGTATCAAGTTTAACATATAGAGTGCTTGGGCGTACCCAATGTAAAACTCGCACCGGGGCCCATAGCTCCATAGCTACGCCACTGCACATCAGCCCAGAATCTAGCTATGGCTTACGTAGCTTTAATGATCCAGCATGCCGAATTTGTTATTGACAATCGGTGGGCCAGTCCATTGTTATCTTCTTTACCCAATCTGCAGAGTGCCACGTCATCGTGAGCCAAGCCATCGTTCCTCTTCCTCCCTACATAGAGACAGAACAGTGTTACCTCACCTGCAGCATGGGCTGTTCTTGTTGCTTCCCCCTCCTCTTGCTTCCCCTTAGTCTTGCTTTTATAGATGCTGCTTCTGGTCATGTCCTTACTTCTTGTTTATTTCAGGGGTCTTGTGGTTGGTGGGCTGCCAATCTTTTCCGGCACTTCTACCCCACCTTCTATACATGGGCAGAGATTGACGTGCATGGGAGGAAGAGGCAAGCAGGGGCGTGAAAACACCCCCAGCAAACAGATCATCATGAGGCCCCCTACAGCACCAAGCCGCCCAAGCCTGGGGGCTATGGGGTCCTTTCCTCCTCCCTGGAACACTGTATAGACATATTTACATGCTCCTGTGCCACAATATTACATGCGTCCCAGCAGTCTCGCTCTGTAACTCTGAGATGTGAAGAGACGAGCAGATAAATATATTAACCACGCTGCTCTGCATTACTCTGCATGTAGATGAGGAAAGTAGGTGGAGTGGGTCCACACGGGCCCTGCCTCTCCCACCCCTGATTGCCGGTGTCCCTGGAGGCAACATCTCTGTTATCTACGAGGAAGGGAGAGGAAAAAGCAGTAGGACAGAAAAGGGGGCAGAGCCCAGGATGAAAGAAGACTTTCACTGGTAAGTGTCGTTTTTTTAATGTAAGTATTGCACCCCCACCCACTTTAGTGCTAGCCCCACATTCAGGAATTGGACATGCATTGTAAACAATGCATGCTTAATTCCAATGTAAATGCAAATATAGAACTTGCCATTATTACATCCTGTGGTAACATATTTCACATCCTTACCGCTCTCACTCTGAAGAACCTATTTCTTAACACTTGATAGATGCTTAATGGCAATATCTAAATTTAAAAGATATCATTTTTTTACTGCTAAACAAGACATAAAAATATTGCTACGCTGTCCCTTTAACTCTGAAATTACTGCAACCTAGCAATGTTTCTGCCCTTGTTCCTGAAATAGTACACTTTTGAACCTTCTACTTGTCCTTGACATACATGATCAAATACCCATGAATGCAACATAATCCTACAACATATGGCGCAGATAAAACAAATCTCATGTTATAAGGGTAGAGCTATAGGTCACTGTAATGTCTAACCACAGAAATCCAGGCATGAAAGATTAGGGCTCTGTACTATCTAACCACTGGTAACTTCAGAGAACATGTCACCTTTGAATGGTGATGTCATGTTATTCACAAAAGATCATATACTCTAGCTTGATGGGTGATTTCCACAATACATAATTCTAATGATAGATAAGTCCAGGCACTGCATGTTCTAACTCAGTGTGCTCTATCAATAATGTTACAGCTTTTCAAGAGCTAACCCTTTTTTTCTAGTGTCTCCTTAACCGTTACATATTTTACAATTGAGCAGGATCATTTTAAAAGGTATTTTTTTAATTCTCCTTTATACTCTGGTCTTAGACCAGTACCTGGATTTCGTTTTTGATCATATGGGCCAGAAAAATATTTGTTTGAACATTTGTTCACTTGTAAGTTGGGCAGCTTTATCAAAAACTGAATATGAAAGTTCTGAGCCGAAGGGAAATGTCCTATGAGAAATGATCTGTTCACCCGCCTATTGTAAGATTGGTGAAAGGATGCACAAAATATACCGAATATAAGGAGATGGCCATTAATAAATATAATCCTAACATTTGTGAATAGCGCTTTTCTCCTGTTGGACTCAAAAGCACACTTTTTGGGTGTGTCTGTCTCAGATGAGAGCAATGCCATCTGTACTCTCTGCCACCAAAAATTGAGCAGTGGAAAGACCAAGACCCGCGTAGGGACAACTACCTTACGAAGGCACATGATTACAAAGCACAAACTGCAATGGGATGACCACCTGAGGGAAAGCAGCACACAAAAGCAAATCCACACACCGCAGTGGAAGATATGCAATTATTTCTCAAGAAAGACGATATCCAAACTGTACCGTGATGTTGAAATGCAAGTGGTGTCATCTCTGGCACACAGCGTTGGGTCAAGGGACCATCTGACCACGTGGTCTGCAAAGCATGGTCAGGCCTGCCTGAAGACTAAGTCAGTCCCCACACACAGCATCTGTGCCTGCATGTCGTGTGACTGCCTGCCCCAAGACTAAGTGGCTCCCCACACAGCATCTCTGCCTGCTGGTCGCTTGACTGCCTTCTCCGCCACCACCAACAGGGTCCAGGACTCCAGGCGGATTCCTGAATTTTTAAGGCCGCTGCTAGCAGCGGCCGCTATAATAATTTTTCTGGTGCATGTACATGCCTGCCTAATTTTTCTGGCTGCACTGCGGCTGCAGCAACAAAACATAAGGCATGCACATGTGCCAATTCCCCTTTGTGATCATTACCTTGCCGCAGTGAAGGGGTTTGCGTATCACAATGAAGCAATGACCGGCGGCTATATGAGTGTCTCGGGGGGGGGGGGGCACACCCAAGATAATATGTGGACAGAAGAAATTTGATCAGCTGGACAGTCACTGTTCTGACATTCAGCTACCTCAGCCCGGCGACCATATGGCCTTGAAAACCACCACGGCCTACACTCTGGCCATGGTGCGCACCAGTCCAGCACGGCCATCACTACACAAACAGCTGTTTGCAGTGCGTTACACAGTGAGTTTGGTGTGTCAGTGTTAAGCAGTACTCTAATTACACTCCCTGATTGATATATATACATGCAAGATGTTTTAAAGCACTTTAGGCCTGCAAATTAGCATTCAATGTGATTTCGGCCCTTAAAACGCTGCTTTGCGTCAAATCCAGATTTTCCCAAGGGACTTTTGGCATGTATCCCACTCCGCCATGCCCCCCTCCAGGTGTTAGACCCCTTGACACATCTTTTCCATCACTTTTGTGACCAGCATACATTTTTCTAGTTTTCCAAGTTCGCCTCCCTATTGAAGTCTATTGCGGTTCGCGAAAGTTCACGCAAACCGAACGTTCGCAAACCTAAAATCGGAGGTTCGGACCATCTCTATGTGTGTGGTGAGGATGACATAGCCGGCTGTGTATGCTTAGGCTGAGTACACCATAGAGGCTCATTTTATGTGGGTTTGAAGGGGAGCTTTGTTTAGCAGAATTAATAAAGTTTTTTGTTTTAAGAAGACTAGGGTGAAATTGTGGTGTTACTGTATGTGATTTAACCACACTAAAGGTGCGTACACACATGCGACTATAGTCGTTTGTAACGATCGTTCCCCGATCTTTACTAACGACGATCGTTACAAAAAACGAACCACCGACTATTAAGGCAAACGACGAACGAGCCAAATCGCTACAAAAGAAAGTTCCGTCTCGGCGAATTTTAACCAACGACGATTGTTTGCAAAAGTAGTACATCGTTGCAAACGGTCGTTCGTACTAGGCTTGACATGCGCATTTCACTATTTCTCCCTGAAACTTCTCATTTTTATGCGCAGGCGCAATAGTTGCTTTACGTGATGTAACGTTCATTCTAACGATCAGATCGTTACACACATTTAAAAACTAACTTTACTCAGGTCGTTCTTTCATCAATTAAAAGCTCGTTCGTCGTTCTCAACGAACGATCGTTGTCGCATGTGTGTACGTAGCATAAGGCTCCCCTGCGATAGGGTGAAACACTGGTCCTAAACTCATACTTGAGCGCTTGATATTGTTGTTGGAATGTATACATAATAGTTCACAGGTGAAGTAACATGTGGCATGATGAGAGAAACATGCTAGCATATAGTAGCAATCATACTGTACTTCAAACTTTTCTGCTTTCATTTTTTTTCATTGCAAGGGTTAATAAACTAGTGCATTATTTCTGCAGTCGGAACAGACTGACTGCATCTGCAGCTCTTCCTAAAACTAATTACAGACCATAAAACCTGTGTAGCTGTGCAAACACTTAAGCTGAAAACTCAGGGTATCAATGCAGGAAGATGGGTCCAGCAACGTCCCTTGACGACAAGCGTTCCCCAATCTATCTTCCTACCGGCGGGTATGTGCGACATCACGCCACGTTACAAGACGGGCATGAACGTTAAGTCAAGTGATCATGGAACTTTGCGAAGAGTCCTCAGGGATCCTAAAGATATGATCCATGATGGTCATTATTGCCCCACGTCGCTATTCTATTGCATGATTGCATGCCTGTACCTAAGTCTCGATCGTGGAAATGATCGCTTGCCGCTCAAAAAATTGCTGGTTGTCAGGAAAATTGCGTAGAATGGGTATTGGACTTTATTATAGTTATCATAGCAGAATAATCATTTAAAGTCAAATATATTTAGCTCCCATACTGTACAACAAAGAAATGATGACCTCATAATTTCTTTGTTGTATGGGAGCTAAATATATTTTACATTAGCAACATTTTCAGCTTACCGTAGCTGCCCCTGAGCTCCCCAGCCTAGGAGAATGGACTTCATGATAAGAACTATTTTCAGTGCTGGAAATCCTCTATTTTGAATGCAGGTAAGGAGGGAGGGAAGATTTGGAACACTCAGTTCCTGTTCTGTACACGTAAAGTTGGTAAGTTGGATGGGGGCTGGGATTCTTTTCTGATTTCTTATGGAGGAGCATCCCATCTCTTGTTTGGACATATTGTAGATGATAATGTGGTTTGCAGAGTTGTGGTGTTAACTAGATGCCATCATGCCAGGTAAGGCTATGGGAGGTTGGGATGCAGGCATGCTGTTAATGACTCGCTGTCTGGGATACATTTTTATTGAATGGTGATTTTGTTTTTCTTTAGTTGTTTCTTTTTTTTTTTTCCCTGTTTCGACTGCCAAGCTACTGTAAGTGTTGCACCTCCATAGTTGGATCTTTTTTGTGATTACAGGTTTTTTTTTTCCTTCACTATTGTAGTATTTATTTGTACCTTAATTAGTGTATAAAATGCATATAATTTGCATATTATTATTTTTTTCTGTTTTTTATTATTAGCACTGTCATTTTGTGCACAAATCTATTTAAAGGACAACTGTAACGCATTTGCCAGTTGCCTGGCTGTCCTGCCGATCCTCTGCCTTTACTACTTTTAGCCACACACCCTGAACAAGCATGCAGCAGTTCAGGGGGTTTCTGACATTTTTGTTGTATCTGACAAGATTAGCTGCACTCTTGTTTCTGTAGCTAAACAGATCAGCAGGGCTGCCAGGCTACTGGTATTGCTTAAAAGCTCATACAAATGGCAGCCTCCATATCCCTCTCATTACAGTTGTCCTTTTAGTTTGTGAATGGGAAGATCACTATAAACCAGTTGTTGACTTGCATTTTTGTTGTGCAGGGATTATAGAAATTGTCATTGTAAAGAAGTGTAGTCGCAGCTAGCCAGTTTTCAATTTAGCTTGAAATGACGCCCTCTGGCCTCACATAGTACATGTAAAATTCGTAGTATTCCCTATTTACTTGAGTGTTAAATATAAATGTATCCATTTTTTCTTTAACCTCCTTGGCGGTATGAATGAGCTCAGCTCGTCCATGACCGCCGGAGGGCGCCGCTCAGGCCCCGCTGGGCGGATTTTCATAATTTGTTTTTAAACACGCAGCAAGCACTTTGCTTGCTGCATGTTGGGGACGATCGCCGCCGCTCACCACCGATGCGCCGCTACCTGCCGCCCCCCCTCCCCCGAGAACCCTGCACAACCTGGCCAATTAGTGCCTGGCAGCGCTGAGGGGTGGATCGGGACTCCGTGTGACGTCACGACGTCAACGACATCATCGCGATCGTCGTCATGTCAACAGGGAAGCCCTAAAGGAAATCCCGTTCAGAACGGGATTTCCTTACGAGGGTACGTGCCAGCGGCGATCGTAAGGTCTGGGCGGATGCCGCAGGGAGGGGGGCATCATGTAGCTAGCGCTAGGCTAGCTACATGATTTACAAAAAAAATATTCAAAAAAAACTGCTGCGCCGCCACCCTGGCACATTTAATAGAACGCCAGGGGGGTTAAATATTAAACATTATAGACCATTTATAACACTATAGAGTTCAGTTATGTGGGGTTAAACAATATGTCAGTGCTTTATTTCTATAAACTCACATTATGAGGTCACACTTGAAGTCATTGCACGTGGTTTCCCTGCACTCAGAACCGCATTTGATGCGACAGCCCATGTTAATCAATAGACTTGTTTGCATTTAAATATGATTTCCGCATGTGAATAAAAACTTGCTGCATGTAGCCTAATATTGCACACTGCATGCGATTTCCATAGCCCACAGTCAGCTATCATCTGCTGTTAAACGCACAATACAAATGAAAAATAGGCCATGGAAAATCTTGTCCACTTTCTGCAAACGCAAGTGCTGTGAACCATTCTTTAAAGGATAACGGAGCTGACTCATATTTTAAAAACAGGGGAGCAGACATGTATTTGAAGCAGTTCTCATGCCCAATGTTTACCCTCCACTCTCACCTAAAAGCCTCCCTCAGCCACTTCTGGGTCAGCCAGATCGGGCTGTAGTGTGTAGGCACTGACCCAGCTGTGCGCGCCCTTGATCAAGCACCCACGGCAGGGAGCCTGTATCAGTTGTTACATCAAAGACATGCTCAGAGTGCTCCTGATCATGGGTGCGCGATCAAGGAAGCATGCTGTGGGGACAGTGCCTGCGCACTACAGGCCAACCCGAAAGAGGCTGAGGTAGGCTTTTAGGTGAGAGTGGATGGGGCAGAGGAGAATGGGGAGAGCAGTGAGCATGAGGACTGCTTAACATACATGCCTGCTCCCTCTTTTTTAAACGTTTTGTCAGCTCTGGTATCCTTTAAAGAAAATAAGAAGCTAAGAGAAAATAACATGCGTACAAGAAATATAGATACTTACCTATATAGAAGAAGGGTTTGGATCCCATGGAGGCTTTCTGGTACTCTTGCTGTTATCTTGTTCCAGTGCTGGGCCCCCGGTGAATTAAAAAATGTCTTAAGCCCTCCTCAGGAAGTTGTTAAAAGTGCTTGCATCCCAGAGTACTTGGAGACTCAGAGATGTGAATACTTACAAAGCCTGCTGAGTAATCCAAAAGGTGTGTAACTTCAACAGCGAACAGTGGTGGAATGAGGGGGGGGGGGGGGGGGGGAGGGTGCGAGGAATTGGAAGGCTGTATGGGATCTAGAGCCTTCCCCCTCCATAGTAGTTAACCTGAAGCAATTTTCCTCACTTCAGATTTCCGTTAACCTCCTTGGCATTAACCCTGAGCTACGGTCGGGACGGAAAATCACTGCTCAGAGTGGTAACCCCGACCTGCACTTGGGTAGCAACCGGAGGCTCTATGCAGCGCAATGTGCACAGCGGGCGTTTGAACTCACCTTCCAGGGGATCCTGACATCAGCCGCCCTTCTTCTTCCACTCCTCCGTGGCTCTACTTCCCCGGTGAGATCGCTGTCTGTCGTCATGATGATAGATGGCAATATCGGACGGAGGGTAAACTGCAGTGCTGGATCCCAGGGATGTGAGTGATTGCTGGGGCTGCTGCAGATCTAGCAGCATGATTTTTTTCCAGGTTATAGGGTCTGAAAGCATGCAAAAAATTGCACCGCTTTTAGACCGTAAAATCCGGAAAGAATCAAACCGCCAAGGGGGTTAATAGAAAATCTCCAATCCAGCCGTATTGGAAAGGTGAAATAGGATTGATAGTTTCTTTGTTTTTGTTTGTTTCCTAGTTTTTATTTTTTTTACATTTCTAGCAGCATACAAACAAAGAGATGAGCAAAAATGGAAAATACATTTCCAGGAAAAAATAATATTTTTGCAAAACTGGATAGGCTTTCGATAGTGGATGAAGCTTCTCCTACGGACTCATGAAAATACATGTGCGCGTAATTAAATGGTAGGATGTTGTGGGTTATAAAAAGGTAAAATCCAGCTAAACCTCACTTAGACCTGGAACCCACTAGAGCATTTTTTGGTGTCATTCTGTTTTTTTTTGTTCTTTTTTTTTCTTTTACTCTAACCATTTACATTGCTATTTGCAGATGAAATGCCATATGTGCTCCATACGTCTTTCAGTTGCCTCTGACTGTGGGTTATATTTTAATGAATATTTCTTGACCTCCAGTATAGATTAAAACCTACCTACTGCTGAAAAAGGCAAGCTTTCTTTTCTTTGAAGCTAGTTTATGCATATAGAGTCTCTTCCTTTTCTTTTTTTGTCTGTCTTATACCTGTTGTGTAAACTGACATGCTTCCTACTAATTGCATGTGATTATTGTCATTCAAGTTACATTAGATTGTGCTCGTGACTGTTACTGTGACGTGCTATGGAAAAAGTGTTACGATTATGTAGATGTGTAAAATAAAATATTGATGGTGATAATGTTAGGGTTTAGTATCAGTAAATGTACTATTATTATTATTTGTTTTATCAATATAGCCCCAACATCTTCTGCTATGCTGTACATAGTTAAAGATGGGCCTGTTCTGTGTAAAATGTCTTTAAAAAATGTCTATCCCATTCTGTCTATCCCAGCATGCATGGGCACAAGCCTGTTTAACCCCTTGTGCCCAACTGCCCATGCATGCTGGGATAGACAGAATGCGGAGCCCCGGCTGCTTCGCACCCTGAGCTATACCAGAACGCATGGTCCATGGCCAAGCCTCCAACTCCCCCCCCCCCCCAGGAGGAGGTGGGAGTCGACGTGCCACAGTAGGAGGTGGGAGTCGACGTGCCCCAGGAGGAGGTGGGAGTCGACGTGCCACAGTAGGAGGTGGGAGTCGACGTGCCCCAGGAGGAGGTGGGAGTCGACGTGCCCCAGGAGGAGGTGGGAGTCGACGACACTCGGGGGGGGGGATTCGTGGTTACACATGGGAGTCCCCTTTAAGAAGGGTGTGAAGCCCCATACGGCCAGGGCTCTGCTTTCTGGCTATCCCAGCCTGCATGCGGGACAAGAGGTTAAAGAGGCTTCCTCTTGTTCCCACTGTTCTCATTAACAATACCTGCAAATTTTGGTATTTCTAGCACCTAAATGGGCTTTGCTATTCGCTAAATTCAGCAGGCATTTAAACATTTCCCACGCTCAGAAGGAGAACTTTAAAATCAATTTTCTCAAAAACTATGAGGTCTTTTTGATTTGTTTTCCTCTTGTTCCGACTGTTCTTCTTAACAATCCCTACTAATATGGTGTTTCTAGCATGTAAGGGGGCTTTGCTATTGACCACTAAAGTCGGCAGCTATTCGCCTGCCATTTAAGTGTAAGGCACCTGCTGTGAATGGCAAATTCACACTTTTTTGTGGAAATTTGCATTCAAAATTTGCTAACCAAGAATTTGATATTCAGGCCATCACTATACATAGTACAAAACAAAGATATATGAGATGTTCAAAATTCAATCAGAACAGCCAGCAGTACAAATACATATACAGTATAGTTGATGTGTGGTTTAAGATCTCACCAATACATGTTATAATACAATACAATACATGCTTATATGATAAGTTACAGCAGAATAAGAAACACTAGGAGGAGGTCCCTGCCCTTGAAAGTTTACAACTTGCAGGGTAGTGCAAATATTCACAAAAAATTGTGACAAATGCATAAGTTTTCAGAATATTTTATTTATGTAACCCTATTAAAATAAACACTATATATATATATATATATATATATATATATATATATATATATATATATATATATATAAATATATATATTTTTTTTAATCTTGCTAATGTATAATGCATATGACTATTCCGTAATGAGTGTATAATGCATATGACTATTCCATAATGAGTGTATAATGCATATGACTACTCCAGCAGGTGGCATTAGGTAGAGCTCTTGTCTTGAGGCCGATAGCAATAGGGGATGCAGAGGTAACAACTTCACCAGGGCCCCTGGACCAGAGAGATACAGTAGTAGCCCTGCTTCAGCCACTTTATTATCTCTTTATTTCTGCTGAGCTGGTAATGATCACCTCTATATGTGCTTTGATTGTAATCATGAATAGATGATTCTCCTCCCCAGCCTTCACCTCTCTGACACTGCCATTGTCCTTGGCAAATTTTTGAAGTTCCATATCAATTGTTGTGTATAGCGCATGTAAATTCGCACTGGGGCCCAGAGCTACTGCAGGGAGGGTAGGATTACATACCAATATACTGTAATATATAGATATAAGAAGCATTTCAGACACTGAAACCAGGATATTGAAGATACAAATAGGTATCCTAAACAATTTGTTACATTGTATGATATGTCACTATAGCTCCTTTTTTTAAAGCATACCTGAATCAAAAAATATTGGGGGGAAATTAGATACTTAACTCAGTAGCGGGAAGCTTTTGGATAGTACGGAGCCTTCTAGATCCCACTACAGCCCACTGCTCCAGTGCTGGGTTCCTCTAAACATATTTAACAAGAGCTTGTCAAACAGTTTCTCGTGGCCATGCTCCCTCCGTGTACGAGGGCATCTGAACTGGACATGAGGGAGTAAGGTCTGCACATGCCCAGTAGAGCCGAGCCTCTCATACTTGTCTTTTTTTCCTCCATGCCGGAATGCATTGTTCTACTGGGCATGCGCTGACCTTACGAATGCATGCCCAGTCCAGATGCGCAAGTACACAGCTGAGTGCATGGCCAGAAGAGGATGGTCCTGTGTGGCAATCGTGGAAACCTCGAGATCATCTAGAAGCTTCCCACTACCAAGGTAAGTATCCACACTTTATCTCCTCTCCTCATCAGAGGTTCATTTTCAGGTATCATAGACCCATTTTATCTGCAGAAAAATGGAGCAGCCAAAACAGGTTATGTTGACTGTTTCCTTCTAACTGCTGTGATTTTCCTCAGACTGCCACTAAGAGCACAGACATTTTTGAGCTTTGACCATAGTGTGTGTGTGTGTGTGTGTGTGTGTGTGTGTGTGTGTGTGTGTGTGTATGGTGTGTGTGGTGTGTGTGTGTGTAGGTAGGTGTGTGTGTGTGTGTGTAGTGTGTGTGTGTGTGTGTATGTGTGTAGTGTGTGTGTGTGTGTTTGTATTGTGTGTGTGTGTGTGTGTAGGTGTGTGTGTGTGTGTGTGTGTGTAGGTAGGTGTGTGTGTGTAGGTGTGTGTGTGTGTGTAGGTGTGTGTGTAGGTGTGTGTGTGTGTGTGTGTGTGGTGTGTGGTGTGTGTGTGTGTGTAGGTGTGTGTGTGTGTGTGTGTGTGTGTGTGTGGTGTGTGGTGTGTGGTGTGTGGTGTGTGGTGTGTGGTGTGTGGTGTGTGGTGTGTGGTGTGTGTGTGTGTGTGTGTGTGTGTGTGTGTGTGTGTGTGTGTGTGTGTATGTGTGTGTGTTTGTATTGTGTGTGTGTGTGTGTGTGTGTGTGTGTGTGTGTGTGTGTGTGTGTGTGTGTGTGTGTGTGTGTGTGGTGTGTGGTGTGTGGTGTGTGGTGTGTGGTGTGTGGTGTGTGGTGTGTGGTGTGTGGTGTGTGGTGTGTGTGTGTGTGTGTGTGTATAACCCTTAGGCTAGGTTCACAGTGTCCAGTTGTATAACGCACGTGTTATAATTTGTGTGAACTGTAATGCAGACTGGCCATAGACTTCAATACAAAGCCTGCATGTGCTGAGTTAGAATAACGTGATCCATTACAACTCAGTACTGTGATCAGCCCTATAGAATTGTATGGGCAGTAAGTTAGCATGCAGAATTATTCTGCAACGCAACTGAACACTGTGAACTAACCCTACGGGCTGGGACCCACTACAAAGTGCAAATCGCTATTGCAATTGCTAGCGATTTGCGGCAGCGCTTTGTAAGCGATTTTAGAAGTAATTTCCCTGCTCCTATACAATACTTTAGAGGGCAAACGCTCCCAAAATGCTGCATGTCCTGCGATTGCGATTTCCCTAATCGCAATTGCTCCAGTGGGATCCACCCCATCTACTTACATTGGCAAAGCATTTTGGGAAATCCCAAAATACTGTCAAAATTGCTGTAGTGGGTCCCAGCCCTAACAGTGGCTATGTCAGATTGTGACTCTACTGAGGGAGGAAATGGCTAGAGTTCCTCTAACCACTGCTAACATGGCTGAAGCTGATGGCCTTTGAAGGTTTAAAAATATGCAATATGTAAAATGGTATAAAGTAAGCAAAGAAAAAATCAGGCGGTGGAAATCATTTTCTATAGAAGTGGAGATAATTTGAAATGTTTTCTCTGGGGATTCCAACATTAGCACAGCTGTTTCCATCTAGTCTGGCAGAGTTTAGTGGGCTGCATTGATCTACAGTGTTTTTTTTTTTCCTCCAGCAAGAAAGATTTTTGCTTTTTAGTATATTGAAATGAGCGGCAGGGCATAAAAGAACAGCCATTTCTGTAGAATAACATGGGATGTCATCATGATGATCCAAAAGGCAAACCTAGGCAACCATGACGCTGTACATAAGCATTGTCAGCCTGAGCCTCTGGCTGACAATGCCAATGTTGCTATGTGGGGGGCAGAGGGGTGAAGAGTGGCACGCAATGGAGCAGCTTCTGGTAGGTGGGGGCTGGCAGCAAGAACAATGCGATTGGGTGACATGCCTGCTCTTTAGCAATCATCGTTGCCCAGTTGTACCCACACTCGTGTGATGTCGGTGTTGCAGAATCTGCATAGTACATACAGGGCCGGCCCTAGACTTTTTGCCGCCTGAGGCAAATTTTTTAAAAATTGCCGCCGCCAAACCCCCCCCCCCCCTGGGGGGGCTGCCGAGCTGGAGGGGTAGCTGGCAGGACGGGGGTATTGGGCCAGCGGCGGGGAGGGGGGGTCGGACCCCTCCCTCGCCTGGGTCCCCCGTCCTCCGCTCCCCTCCAGCCTTAAATAGAAGCAGCCGCTATGTGTAAGAGGAACGGGCGGGGAGGACACTCACCTCTTCCCAGCGTGCGCTCCACTGACGTCACTTCCTGCAGCGTTGTAGGAAGAGACGTCAGTGGAGCGCACGCTGGAACGAGGAAGAGGTGAGTCCTCCCCGCCCGTTCCTCTTACACATAGCAGCTGCTTCTATTTAAGGCTGGAGGGGAGCGGAGGACGGGGGACCCAGGCGAGGGAGGGGTCCGACCCCCCTCCCCGCCGCTGGCCCAATACCCCCGTCCTGCCAGCTACCCCTCCAGCTCGGCGGCCGGCTCCCCGCAGCCCGCACCCACGGACGGGCGGGTGCCGCCCCTGGAAATTTGCCGCCTGAGGCAAAAGTTTCACCCCGCCTCATAAGCGGGCCGGCCCTGAGTACGTATTGGTGAGAGTTATTGCTTAGGGTTAAGTGTCAAGATTATGATGTTGAATGTTGGGGAAAAGGTGCTGATGACAGGCAATAGGCATCAGGAAAAGGTTAATATTGGGGACAGGTTTAGGTTAGGCCTCTGGTTTAAAAACATACATGGGACAGGCGAGGGTCTTATTTAACTAGATCAGCCTGTTTCCAACATAATGCCACACAGAGAAAAACCAGATGCCTATCATTAGATATTCCCTAGAGGTACTTGGCAAAAGCTTCTCAGAAAATAGAGCATCAGTGCATTACCTAACCAAAATTCAATATATTAGTCACATGAAGTGAGCTCTAAACCACATTGCATTGTGACACAGCTCAGACAACAGCCTAGGATATACTGTACCATTAGACAAGGTTCATATAATACATATTTAATAACACTAAATGTGTTCTTGTCACTTGATAATCGTGCACACATATGGATTTGGTAAAGTAAGGGAACCTTAATTGTCACCACCCAAAAGTGAGGAAATGGCATTAAAGCATTCCAGTGAATGGTTTGGCATCACCTGGTGGTAGGAAGGTGGTTTTTTTGGATTCCTAATTTTTAACTGAGTAACCATTCCTTACATTCAAGTGCAACCCAGTATCACATTCCCACCATAAAATATGAAAATATTAAAAAGTAATATTACAACATTGACAGAGAGGGTATATTAAAGCAAACTCCTATCTCAACCCATACCTTTATATGACCACCTAAAAAACGGTGAAAATGGTGACCTTTCCTGTTTTATTTCCCTGAAAAAAGGCATACCTAACCTCCATCCAGTAGCTTGTATCTTGTTGCTAAAAACGGTTACAATCACAACTATATGGAGATCCGGTGTGTGAGTTTGTTCCACAGAAAAACATGCGGTAGCACATCTGTATGTGTGTGGGCAATGATTAGTGCTTTAATTAATATTGCTTGTGACGTCCCTGTTTGATACGTAGATTGTTGTGACTAACAAATAATGGGCCTGATTCACAAAGCGGTGCTAACAGTTAGCACGCTGGTGAAAAGCCCTGTATCATGCCTAAACTCAGTTTAGGCATGATAAGTTTGGGTGTGATAAGTTTAGGCATGTTAAGTTTAGGTGTGATAAGTTTAGGCCTGATAAGTTTAAGCACCAACTGGGTTAGCACCGCAGTGCACAGCTGATCAAAAGTTTTGCGCTAGCAAAGTTTGGTGCACTTCGCATAGAGTTTAATGGCGCTGCTTTGCGTGCGGGACTTTGCGTGCGATCTAAACTTATCTAAACTTGGCATGCCTAAACTTATCACGCCTAAACTTATCACGCCTAAACTTATCACGCCTAAACTGGCTTTTCACCAGCGTGGTGCAATGGTTATCACGCCTAAAGTCTCTAACTGGGTTAGCACCGCTTTGTGAATCGAGCCTAATGAATTATGGTAATATAACCCTGAGCTCTACAATTTATAAATGTGTAGAAGTAGTGTACTCAGATTATTAACCTTATTACATTAATGTTATAGCAGCTTCTGTGCTGTGGAACAATTCATGCTGAAAGTTTAACCTCAGTGGTGAGCTCCTATTTGCTCATTTACTATATGCTTGAAAAAAGGGTTTGTAAAAGCTTGAAATGGACTGCCATGATTGTGGCAATGTCCAGTTTATTTAACCTTCCTGGCGCTGAGCTCGGGCTATGCCGCGCAGGAAGATATCTCAGCCCCTGGTGTGGCGATTTAAAGTGCTGTGCGCGCAGCTAGCACTTTGCTAGCCGCGCGCACAGCCTGATCACCGCCGCTCTGTGGCGATCGCCCGCACGCAGTGGCAGAAGAGGTGTTTCATGTAGCTACCACTGTGGTAGCTTTACATGAAACAAAAAAAAAATGAAAAAGAAAAAGGATTTTTGCCTATTTGGCAAAAAATATTAACCGTTTTTATTGCTTATCATTAGAAATGGCTCGAACCTCCAATTTTCGATTCGCGAACTTCCGCAAAAGTTTGGTTCGTGCGAACTTTCGCGAACCGCAATAGACTTCAATAGGGAGGCGAACTTTGAAAACTAGAAACACTTAAATGCTGGCCAGAAAAGTGATGGAAAAGATGTTTCAAGGGGTCTAACACCTGGAGGGGGGCATGGCGGAGTAGGATAGCCGCCAAAAGTCCCGGGGAAAAATCTGGATTTGACGCAAAGCAGCGTTTTAAGGGCAGAAATCACATTGAATGCTAAATTGCAGGCCTAAAGTGCTTTCAAACATCTTGCATGTGTATACATCAATCAGGGAGTGTAATTAGAGTACTGCTTCACACTGACACACCAAACTCACTGTGTAACGCACCGCAAACAGCTGTTTGTGTAGTGACGGCCGTGCTGGACTGGTGCGCACCATGGCGAGATTGCTCTTCCTCAGTGATATCAGGTAATGTCCGACTGCCTTATCAACTTTCGATGGTTCTTTCTCTACCATTGTTAAAGCATACATCTATTTTTTTATTACATTTTCTGCTGGCAGTTCAGTACCTGTAACGAGAATCTGTTATGGAGAGCAAGTCTGCCATTGTGAGTGACCACGGGTAATGGCCGGGGAATCAGGGTTCGATTCCGGGCCAGAGTGGGAGCCTGAGAACTGGCTACCTCCACCACACATCCAAGTAAGGACCCATTTGCTGTATAAGTAATGTACCTTCCCTGACCGTGCTATGCAGACCAGGCATCTGTGGTCAGATGGACCCTTGACCCAGCGCTGTTTGCCAGAGATAACACCACTTGCCTTTAACAAGAATCTGTTATGGAGGGCAAGTCTGCAGTTCATCCAACTGTGTAAAACTTTTGATGGTACTTTGTCAGTAGCATGGTGACCACGTGTTATGGCCGGGGAATCCTGGTTCGATTCCGGTCAGGAGTGGGAACCTAAGAAACGGCTACCACCACACATCCAAGGAAGGCAGCAGGCACGCTGTGGGCAAAGGAGCAGGAACGGCTACCACATATCTAAGGAAGGCAGCAGACATGGCATGCACGTCCCGAGGTAGTGACCAAAAATAACAATACGGGAGGACTTTCTATGCCCTGCTGTATATGACAGTGATCGACTTTACTACCTGTAATGAGAATCTGTTATGGAGGGCAAGTCTGCCATCCATTCAAGTAAAAGGTATGCACTAACTGCCAGGTATAATACAATGTGCAGTCAGATGCCTCTGTAGTTGGCTGGGTCATAGCAATCTCCACTCTTGTAAATGGGAGTTATAAGTCCTTCATTCCAGACTTCAGGGAAGTAACCAGTGTACAGGGCCAGGTTGAATAGTTTCCATATTGCAGCATGGATTTCTGGGGTGCCAGATCTGATCATTTCTGATAGGATTCCATCTTGTGCCACTAGCTTTTTTGCCTTGCATGGATTTTACCTTCTCTTTTATTTCCTCCAGTGTAAAAGGTGTGTCAAGTGGATTTTGAAAATCTTTCACCTTCTCCTCCAGGTTCTTTAATTTGCTGAATATTTGTGCTTGTTTTGGGCTGAGTTCTTTTTTTAGGAATATCTCTGTATAGGTCTTTGAAGTATTGTAGCCAGACTGGGCCATTTTCGATGTGCTGATTATTTTGTTTGGTTTTTTTGCCAATTTGTTTCCAGGTCTCCCAAAAGGAGTTGTCTTGCAGGGATTCTTCAAGCCATTGGAGTCGATTTTGGACGTGGTTTTGTTTTTTCTTTTTAATGGTTGCTTTATATTGACGTTGTGCGGCGTCATGTGCTGTCCTCAATTCTATGTTGTTTGGATGTCTGTGTTTTAGTTTGATATGGCTCGTAGGTTGTTTCTTAGTGACTTGCATTCACTGTCGAACCATTTGTTTGAGTTTTTCTTTTGATGGTCTCTTTTGGGCAATCCTTCTTATGTTGGCCATTTCTTCAATGGTGTGTAGTATCTGGTTGAAGTCCTTTGCTGCTTGCTGCACACCTTGTGTCAGAATTCTATCGGTTTATTTATGCAGGAAAAACTGTCATATGTGTATGTTTTAAGTTTTAATGTTCTATGCAAACTTTTATTGTAAACTGTAAAGTTAGAGTACTTCTTTAAAATATTGCTCTGAGACATTTCAGCATATTCCATGCTGTGATAGTTATAAGATTATTTTAGTTACAGAAACTAAAACATTTTTTGCTTATGTGCATCTTTCAAATGTCAAGGTTTAGATAAGTGTACTGTGTGAAGACTGAAAAGAAACCGGTTTAAAATTCACATTACTGTAGCATCATATATACACATTTGCTCAGTTATTACATATAAATATTAATAATCAATACAGTTCTAACGAAAGAAATAATTATTGTTAAACCCTATATAATATAATTTAATTCTTTGAAATACATTTAAATGCTGGATGCTGCAGTGAAAGTTTCAAAACATGTTAGCTGTGTTACACAAAGTTTTGACTATGATTGTCCTTTGGAATGTCAATACAAGTTTGTAACGTTTTTTCTATTGTCCCGTATTTAGGACAATTATGCCACCTGGCGGTTTCATAGTCTTATAAAATTAATATTATTAATACAGCTTGATATTTATATTTACATGATGAAATGTAAATATGACATCTGGCGGTGGAAATTATATTTATTTCTTCATCAGAAAGACAAATCTATAGAACATGATTTTATATTAAGTTTTAATATGCAATTGTATCTTATATGATTAATTGTTTTAAGAAGAATTATATAATAAGCTTTATATTTAGATAAGTATATTAGAAGCCCTGTATGTTTCAATAAGCCTTAAATTGCTGAACACTCTTTACAGTGTTACAGTGTCAACCTGACCAATCTCATGTCTGGGAAAGTACAGACACATTCCAAACTAATTAGCAGGACACATTATCATAAATGCATCATAAATGACATTGTTTAATGTTTGAAAGTCCAATGTCTGGGGCAAATAAGTCAACCAGCAGACAAGATGGCTGGTGACATCCATTTTCAATTAACTGCATCAGAAATTACCTAATCAGAAAATGTCAAACACTCCAAATGATGTTAATTCTCACAAGATAAGGTAATTAAGGAGTTTATAAACAAAAATGTTATGGTTATTTTAAATGTCAACTATTTACAGTATTCAAAACAAAGATAGCGAGTTACGCACGGAAGTTTTAGCCAAGCAAAACCTGGGATTTAGGGAATGTCCAGATTAGGCAGCCATATTGCATACAATCACTATAAAAGTAGGAGCTGAAAGCTCATAGTTTGCACAAGCCTACCAATCTCCTGAGAAGACACACGAGGCAGAACTACCTTCCCACACGTGGTTCTAGATGCTGAAGAGATGACAGAGAAGGGGTAATATGCTCAATATTCTGGTGATTTACTTTATTAATTTTTCAGCATTAAGTTCTGTTAAGATGTTAGCAAGAAGTTTTTTTAGATGCTATTTTTTATGCTATTTCTTTAAGAAGATTACTACAAGTTTTACACAGCTACTAGATAAACAGCTAGTAATACAGATGAGACTGCTTTTGATCTTATTCTACATAACACAACTGTTATATTCTTATTTGAATGTACTTAGAAGATTGATGATCGCTTGGCTCTAAAGCCTTGATAAGATTGAATAATGTTAGAAGGAAACACTACTTGGAACTGTTCATATTTTGTATATATGCTGTATGATAAGCAAATACAATTTTTTTATATAAAATCAAATACTGAGTGCTCTGATTCATTTCAAGGTACACCGTCAATCTATAATTACTGTTATAGAGGGTTCAGACCCCGCTATGCCGGATTTATATGATAGCAACACTTTAAACACTGTAGGGGGGGGCATTCCTCAAGCAAACCCTCTGGACAACAACATCCAGGAAGCTTGTGTAACCTACCACCCACTTATAAATGGTCCAGAGAATCAACCATGAAGTACAAGGAGACTCAGCAGACCAGAAGCAATAACGCTACTTCTGGACTATCAAACGTATACCTACAACCCTGATCAACAAGTTTCAAAAACCTGAGTGGTTCTTGCCTTTTTCATGATTGCTAACTCAGTAAAGGACCAGCCCTTAAAGGGATACTGTAGGGGGGTCGGGGGAAAATGAGTTGAAGTTACCCGGGGCTTCTAATGGTCCCCCGCAGACATCCTGTGCCCATGCAGCCACTCACTGATGCTCCGGCCCCGCCTCCGGTTCACTTCTGGAATTTCAGACTTTAAAGTCTGAAAACCACTGCGCCTGCGTTGCCGTGTCCTTGCTTCCCTTGATGTCACCAGGAGTGCACGGCGCAGGCACAGACCATACTGGGCCTGCGCAGTACGCTCCTGGTGCCATCGGCGGGAGTGAGGACACGGCAATGCAGGCGCAGTGGTTTTCAGATTTTAAAGTCTGAAATTCCAGAAGTGAATCGGAGGCGGGGCCGGAGCATCAGTGAGTGGCTACACGGGCAAAGGATGTCTGCGGGGGACCATTAGAAGCCCTGGGTAACTTCAACTCATTTTCCCCCGACCCCCCTACAGTATCCCTTTAAGGGCTGGTCCTTTACTGAGTTAGCAATCATGAAAAAGGCAAGAACCGCTCAGGTTTTTGACACTTGTTGATCAGGGTTGTAGGTATGCGTTTGATAGTCCAGAAGTAGCGTTATTGCTTCTGGTCTGCTGAGTCTCCTTGTACTTCATGGTTGATTCTCTGAACCATTTATAAGTGGGTGGTAGGTTACACAAGCTTCCTGGATGTTGTTGTCCAGAGGGTTTGCTTGAGGAATTGATGTATAGTAGTATTTGGCTGTGGTCTGACAGATGTGATTGTGGGGTGACTATGAGAGCACGGATGCTTGCAGGGTCCATGTCACTGATGGCATAGTCCACCACACTACTACCTACATGGGAGTTTAGTGTATATCTCCCTAGAGACTCCCCCTTGGTCCAGCCATTAAGGATGTGAAGTCCTAGACTTTTGCAGAGGTTCAGCAGTTGTTTCCCACATTTATTGAATGTGCTGTCGTAGCTGTTTCTATCTTTCTGTGTGGCTTCAGGGTACTGGGTCTCAGGTCCAAATATATGGAAATTGCCATCTGAGGTGAGGTAGTCTTTTTCTGTTCCTGTTCTGGCATTTAGGTCACGGTAGATAAGTATTTTCCCCAAGGTTTGGAAGTGAGCAGCTTCCCTTTGTAGGACTTTGTAGCTCTCTGGATTCGAGTATGGTGGTTCTGCTGGTGCAATATATGCTGCACAGAGGTAAATGTCAGTCTGAGAGGAGATGATGGAGCTGCTTAACTTTAACCAGATGTGGCTGTTCCCTCTCTTCACTGGTTTGATGTATTCTTAAAGCTCCTCCTTATACCAGTTTATAATCCCTCCTAAGCAGCGACCCTGCTTCATATGTTTGTGTTTCTGGGCTGCGACAGTGAATCAGTCGAATAAGGAGAGCTGTAATAAAAACAGGATGATAATGAGGCCGTATAATAAAGAGCTCTATTACAGGAACACACAACAATAGTGGGAACTATAATAAGAAACAATACTACAGATTACTGTAAAAGGAAACACTATAGTGGAGGACCCTGGAATGGGGTTTTAATACAGGGGTTTCCTGAGATCCCAAAATTATCTGAAGTGTTCCTTCGGGGTGAAAAGGTTAAGAAAGACTGGTTTGACAGCTCACTAAAGGACCTAAAGAAAGAAGCGTGCAAACTAGAAAGGAAGTGGCGAAAAACTCAGAATTCAAAAGATAAACACACCCTTGTCTCTCACCTGGAAAGCTACCAAGATGCGATCACCAAGAAAAAATCCTCCTACCTATCACAGGAGATCGCAAAGGCCGCCAACAGGCCAGCCCAACTGTTTCACACAGTTGATAGACTATGTAACCCATCCTGTCTAAAACCTACTATAACTCCCTCAAAGGAGCTATGCGAAAAATTTGCTTGCTACTTTGCTGACAAAGTATCCTGTATTCGGTGTCTCATTCAGTCCATAGCACCTAAGACTTATTCAACTCCTGGAAATAGTGGCAAAAACAACCTAACACCCTGGGCTGACTTCAAAAGTATTAGTGAGGAAGAGATCTCAGACATCCTCCGTCGCCTCCGCCAGACAACCTGCAACCTGGACCCTGGACCAACTAAACATATGCTGAAATGCCCTGACCTGCTTGGTCCAGCAATTCACAAAATAGTAAATTGCTCTCTGCAAGCAGGGAGATTTCCTACCTCTCTAAAAGAAGGAATCATCAAGCCTCTTCTTAAAAAACCTTCCATGGATCCAGATGCTATGAGCAGCTACAGACCTGTCTCCAACCTCCCCTTCTTAGGTAAAGTTATTGAAAAGGCTGTCTATCGGCAACTTGAAACCAGGCTGTCAGTAAACAACATCCTGGACCCTCTACAATCTGGCTTTAAGAAACACCACAGCTGTGAAACAGCCCTCATCCAAGTCTGCAACGACCTGCTCATGGCAAGGGACAGAGGGGAATGCTCCATCCTAATCCTGTTGGATCTCTCAGTGGCTTTTGATACAGTTGACCATGAAATCCTGCTTAACAGACTGTAGGAGTACTGTGGCATCAGTGGATCAGTCCTCCAGTGGTTCAGATCATTCCTGACTGACAGAACACAGAGAGTATCCCTAGGTCCTATAATGTCCAAACCTGCTACTCTACAATTCGGAGTGCCACAAGGATCAATCCTATCCCCTCTGCTGTTTGCAATCTACATGTTGCCACTCGGTACACTTATCCTACGTAATGGCCTGACGTACCACTGCTACGCCGATGACACACAGCTATACCTGTCCGTCAAACCTGGTGGAACAGACCCTACCCCAAAAATAAACTCTTGCTTAGCTGAGCTACAGGAATGGATGAATGATAACTGGTTGAAACTGAATGCTGACAAGACTGAGGTCCTGTTTGTCCAAAGCCAACACTCGCCATCAAAACAGCTCTATCCTAAAGACAAGACAAATAACATTTATATTGCGCTTTTCTCCTTGCGGACTCAAAGCGCCAGAGCAGAGCAGCAGCCACTAGGGCGCGCTCTATTGGCAGTAGCAGTGTACTGAATTAGTGCTGGCTTACTGAACAGGCAGAGCCGAGATTCGAACCCTGGTCTCCTGTGTCAGAGGCAGAGCCCTTAACCATTACACCATCAGCCACACCAATCAGGATTGGGAATTCAGACATAAACAGCTCCAACCTTGTGCGCAGCCTTGGAGTACTAATCGATGGGGAATTGAGTTCCAGAAACCAAATTTCATCTGTAGTTAAATCTTCCTTCTTTCATCTGAAGAACATTGCAAAGATTAAACATCTGATTCCCCAGAGGATCTTCCAACCCTAGTCCATGCCTTCTTCACATCACGGCTGGACTACTGCAATGCCCTTTATGCTGGCCCCCCTAAAAAGGACCTGCGTCGCCTGCAATTAGTGCAGAATGCTGCTGCCAGATTGCTAACAAACCAGCCTCGCCACTGTCACATTACACCGATCCTTCGCTCACTGCACTGGCTACCAGTAGAATGGAGAATACTCTTCAAGATTGGACTGCTGACATTCAAATCCCTGCACAATCTGGGCCCTGGATACATGAAGGACCTGCTGAAGCTGTACCACACCTCTCACAACCTCAGATCAGCAAGTTCTATAAACTTGGTCACTCCCAGAGTGCACCTCAAAAAATCTGGAGATAGAGCCTTCTGTCATGCTGCCCCTACTCTTTGGAACTCCCTGCCACACCCAGTAAAGACAGCACCATCCCTGGAGCTATTCAAATACAGACTGAAAAGCCACCTGTTTAGCTTGGCATTTCCAGACTTATAAAATTCTTCCTCTGTACCACGATGGTCGGAGCCATGCTTATACGCTTTGAGTCCCATGGGAGAAAAGTGCTTTACAAATGTTATTTGTTGTTGTTGTTGTTGTTGTTGTCTGATGCAATCTTAAAAATAGTCATAAAACTGAAAATAAAAAGATGAGACTCCTTTCTATACTACATTTGTTCTATTTATTATCCATACTATGACACACAATTCATTAACTCATAAGTTTATTTTCACTTTAGGTTTAATTTAAACATGCAGAGTCCCCCCCCCCCCGAATGGTGTGTAGTAAAGGCAGTGATGAATTGCACTGTGATTTTACTATATATATATATACATTATACAGTTACATAGTGATTCTCATCAGATACACTTATTGCACTTTTTGTCCCAATTTTCTTACTTTTGCATCTTTCAACATCTCTAACCACAATATAACAACTCCATTGTCTTGTACTGCTTTACAAACAATGGTCACTGCAGTATGACTGCAGTAGCCTATATGAAAAAGTGCAAAGATTCTCCGATTGTGTAATTCTAAACCTAGATATCCTTGGAAATGGCATACCAGCATAATGCAGTATATTGAAACACGCATCATGACCGCTAAATGCTCTCAAAATCTGAGCATTAATAGCGATTTTCAATAACTGTGAGAACGTTTAATGAAATGTAATGTATATCTGCTGTCTAAAGACCTGATTCATTGGCAGCACGTTTTAACAGCGTGGAGTATGCAGCTGCTGGTTTTCCTGCTGCCAAAAAAATCTGGGGCTTTTGCAAATATCCATAACCTTTTCTGCAAATCACAGAACACAAACACCTTGCCTCTGTTGTGATCTTTAGAAATATTGTTAGGATAATGGAATGAACAGTAACCTTAATGCTATAGAGTTGTGAAAGTGAAGTAGTGCAATGGGAAATTTGAGAATAGTGCTGTTGTCCTTCTAGATAACATTGCAAAATGTTTAGCATCTGAGCACAGATTTTTATACAACCTTGATGTCTTGTTAGCTCTCTTGCACAAAATTCAACTATGGCAGTTAGTGATCATTGTAATCAGCTTGTTACAATTACGCAACATTTTGTGTACATTTTTGCAATTACGCCCTAAGCTACATACACACATCGCACTTTTACAAGTTACCAGTCGTCAGTCCCGCCCGTGGGGCAGTCGTTCTGACGACAGTTTGCTGGTGTGTACAGTCTGTCGTCAGGCTGATAAGGCTGGTTTTGACCGATTCCCCCGAGTGGATCAGTCAAAACCAG
This sequence comes from Hyperolius riggenbachi, assembly GCF_040937935.1. Classification (NCBI taxonomy): domain Eukaryota; kingdom Metazoa; phylum Chordata; class Amphibia; order Anura; family Hyperoliidae; genus Hyperolius; species Hyperolius riggenbachi. The sequence goes on along the minus strand of NC_090654.1, from coordinate 233,930,648 downwards.
CTTTATCAGCCTGCCAGCAGACTGTACACACCCGACAAACTGCCGTCAGAATGACCGCCCCGCGGGCAGGTATGGTGACTGGTGGCTTGTAAAAGTCCGACTTGTGTACAAACCTCCACAGTAGAATCTTGGTTTGCGTGTATAATTCGTTGCAGAAACATGCTTGTAATCCAAAGCACTCTAATATCAAAGCAAATTTCCCCATAAGAATTAATGGAAACCCAGTAGAGTTGGGCCGAACCTCCGATTTTAGGTTCGCGAACCTGGTTCGCGAACTTCCGCGGAAGGTTCGGTTCGCGTTAAAGTTCGCGAACCGCAATAGACTTCAATGGGGATGCGAACTTTGAAAAAAAAAATAATTATGCTGGCCACAAAAGTGATGGAAAAGATGTTTCAAGGGGTCTAACACCTGGAGGGGGGCATGGCGGAGTGGGATACATGCCAAAAGTCCCCGGGAAAAATCTGGATTTGACGCAAAGCAGCGTTTTAAGGGCAGAAATCATATTGAATGCTAAATGACAGGCCTAAAGTGCTTTAAAACATCTTGCATGTGTATACATCAATCAGGTAGTGTAATTAAGGTACTGCTTTACACTGACACACCAAACTCACCGTGTAACGCACCGCAAACAGCTGTTTGTGTAGTGACGGCCGTGCTGGACTGGTGCGCACCATGGTGAGAGTGCAGGTTTTGGTGGCTTTACAGCCCATATGGTCGCCTGGCTGATGTAGCTGAATGACAGAACAGTGACTGTCCAGCTGATCAAATTTGGTCTGACCACAATGAAGCAACGACCTTATTATCTTTTGTGTGCCCCCCGAGACACTCATCTAGGCGCCGGTCATTGCTTCATTGTGATACGCAAGCCCCTTCACCACGGCAAGGTAATGATCACGAAGGGGAATGGGCGCATGTACATGCCTTTTCTTTTGTTGTTGCAGCTGCCCGCAGTGCAGCCAGAAAAATTAGGCAGTCATGTACACGCACCAGAAAAATTATTACAGCGGCCGCTGCTAGCAGCGGCCTAAAAAATTCAGCAATCCGCCTGGAGTCCCGGACCCTGGTGGTGGTGGCGGAGAAGGTAGTTAAGCGGCCTGCAGGCAGACATGCTGTGTGGAGGGACTGGGAGCGACTTAGTCTTCTTGGGGAAGGCCAGGCAGCCAGTCACACGGCGTGCAGGCAGAGATGCTGTGTGTGCGGGGACTGACTTAGTCTTGGGGCAGGCAGCAGCCCTCCGGGATCCATGCCTCATTCATTTTGATAAAGGTGAGGTACTTAACACTTTTGTGACTTAGGCGACTTCTCTTCTCTGTGACAATGCCTCCAGCTGCGCTGAAGGTCCTTTCTGACAGGACGCTTGCGGCAGGGCAGGAGAGAAGTTGGATGGCAAATTGGGACAGCTCTGGCCACAGGTCAAGCCTGCACACCCAGTAGTTCAAGGGTTCCTCATCGCTGTTCACAGCAGTGTCTACATCCACACTTAAGGCCAGGTAGTCGGCTACCTGCCGTTCCAGGCGTTGGTGGAGGGTGGATCCGGAAGGGCTACGGCGAGGCGTTGGACTAAAGAACGTCCGCATGTCCGACATCACCATGAGATCGCTGGAGCGTCCTGTCTTTGACTGCGTGGACACGGGAGGAGGATTAGTGGCAGTGGTACCTTGCTGGCGTTGTGCTGTCACATCACCCTTAAAGGCATTGTAAAGCACAGGTGACAGCTGGTTCTGCATGTGCTGCATCCTTTCCACCTTCCGGTGAGTTGGTAACAGGTCCGCCACTTTGTGCCTGTACCGAGGGTCTAGTAGTGTGGACACCCAGTACAGCTCATTCCCCTTGAGGTTTTTTATACGGGGGTCCCTCAACAGGCAGGACAGCATAAAAGACGACATCTGCACAAAGTCGGATCCAGTACCCTCCATCTCCTCTTGCTCTTCCTCAGTGACGTCAGGTAAGTCAACCTCCTCCCCCCAGCCGCGAACAATACCACGGGAAGGTTGAGCAGCACAAGCCCCTTGCGACGCCTGCTGCGGTTGTTCTCCTGCCGCTGTCCCCTCCTCCCCCTCCTCCTCCTCCTCCCCCAAAGAAACACCTTGCTCATCATCCTCTGAGTCTGACTCGTCTTCTGCACACGACTTCTCTTCTTCCTCCTCCTCCCCCCTCTGTGCTGCCGCAGGTGTTGAGGAAACAGCTGGGTCTGATGAAAATTGGTCCCATGCCTGTTCCTGCCGTAACGGTTCCTGGTCACGCTCATTCACAGCTTCATCCGCCACTCTACGCACAACACGCTCCAAGAAGTAAGCGTAGGAAATTAAGTCGCTGATGGTGCCCTCACTGCGGCTCACCAGGTTGGTCACCTCCTCAAACGGCCGCATGAGCCTGCATGCATTTTTCATCAGTGTCCAGTTGTCGGGCCAGAACATCCCCATCTTCCCAGACTGTTTCATTCTACTGTAGTTGTAGAGGTAGTGGGTCACAGCTTTCTTCTGTTCTAGCAGGCGGGAGAACATGAGCAGGATCGAGTTCCAGCGAGTCGGGCTATCGCAAATGAGGCGTCTCACCGGCATGTTGTTTTTGCGCTGAATTTCCGCAAAGCGTGCCATGGCTGTGTAAGACCGCCTCAAATGCCCACAGAACTTCCTGGCCTGCTTCAGGACATTCGCTAAGCCAGGGTACTTTGCCACAAATCTTTGAACCACTAGATTCATGACATGTGCCATGCAGGGTATGTGTGTCAGCTTCCCCATATGCAAAGCGGCAAGCAGATTGCTGCCGTTGTCGCACACCACGTTGCCTATCTCCAGGTGGTGCGGGGTCAGCCACTCATCCACCTGTTTCTTAAGAGCAGCCAGGAGAGCTGCTCCAGTGTGACTCTCCGCTTTGAGACAAGACATGTCTAAGATGGCGTGACACCGTCTTACCTGGCATGCAGCATAGGCCCTGCGGAGCTGGGGCTGTGTAGCTGGAGAGGAGAACTGCCACTCAGCCAAGGAGGAGGAGGACAGCGAAGAGCATGTAGCAGGACGAGAGGAGGTGGCAGGAGGCCTGCCTGCAAGCCGTGGAGGTGTCACAATTTGGTCCGCTGCGCCCTGCTTGCCATCGTTCACCACCAGGTTCACCCAATGGGCTGTGTACGTAATGTAGCGGCCCTGCCCGTGCTTGGCAGACCAGGCATCCGTGGTCAGGTGTACCCTTGACCCAACGCTCTTCGCAAGAGATGACACCACTTGCCTCTCAACTTCACGGTGCAGTTGGGGTATGGCCTTTCTCGAAAAATAAGTGCGGCCTGGCATCTTCCACTGCGGTGTTCTGATGGCCACAAATTTACGGAAGGCCTCAGAGTCCACCAGCCGGTATGGTAACAGCTGCCGAGCTAACAGTTCCGCCACGCCAGCTGTCAGACGCCGGGCAAGGGGGTGACTGGCCGAAATTGGCTCCTTCCGCTCAAACATTTCCTTCACGGACACCTGACTGCTGCTGTGGGCAGAGGAGCAGGAACCGCTCAAGGGCAGAGGCGGAGTGGAGGAGGGTGCCTGTGAAGGTGGAAGGGAGAAAGCGGCAGAAGCAGATAATGCACCTGATGGAGGAGGAAGAGGAGAAGGAGGGTGGCTTTGCTTTTGTGTGCTGCTGCTGCTTTTGCTCAGGTGGCCATCCCATTGCTGTTTGTGCCTTTTCTCCAGGTGCCTTCGTAAGGCACTTGTCCCTACGTGAGTGTTGGCCTTTCCACGGCTCAATTTTTGTTGGCAGAGCGAACAGATGGCTTTGGTCCGATCTGAGGCACACACATTAAAAAATTTCCACACCGCTGAGCCACCCTGGGATGTGGGCACTATGGGGACCTCAGCAGCTGATGCTGAAGGGCAAATTGGCTGGCTGTACATAGGTGGCGATACATGGTGCCGGACTCTGCCACCAGCTGTTTCTGATGAAGAGCTGCCCCAGCTTCTTTCAGCAACTTCTCTCCTCCTACTACTCTCTGACTCCCCCTCTGAACTGTCCCCCTCTTCATCTCCTCTATTGGGAACATACAGAGGATCCCTATCATCGTCATCATCGTAGTCATCCTGCCCAGCTTCGCTTGACTCAGAAAAATCCAAACATGCACCATCAGTAGGTCCTTCATCCTCCTTACATGTTACATCCATAGTGTTGCCGCGTAACGCAGACATATGAGCTGGTGAAAATTCATCTGGCTGTAACAACAATGGCTGTGCATCAGTGATTTCACCACTAAATAATTCTTGCGAAGTGTCAAATGCAGCGGAAGTGGTGCTAGTAGTAGCGCTGGTGGCTGAGCAAGATGAGGTGTTCTGTGTCGCTAAATACTCAACCACGTCCTGACAATCTTGGGACGTGATGGGACGTGCCTTCTTCCGAGCACTGTACTGTGGGCCAGGTCC